>NC_090230.1:30963539-31308539 GCF_024489055.1 Chanodichthys erythropterus
AAGTAAAATAGATAAAAAACAAAATAAGCTATAAAATAATCAATAAAAATCAATAAAATAATCAATAAAAATCAACAAAAACAATGTCAAATAAATAAAAAAAACCAACTAAAAAATAAAATAAAATAAATTAAATATATTAATAATATTTTTTTATTTGTCCCACTTGTATTTTTGTGGATTATTAAAAAAAACTCAAAATCAATGAAAAACAAAATAAAAAACAAAAAGTACAATAATTAAAACAAAATAAACTAAATGTATAAAAATGAATCAAAAACGAAAAGTAACAAAACAAATAAAAACAAAGACAGTCAAATAAAAAAAATAAAAATAAAATAAAATAAATATATTAATAATTTTCATTTGTCATACTGCTTTTAATTTTATTATAACTGTATTATGAAAAAAAAATCAAGTAGTAAAATAAGTAAAATAAATAAAACAAACAACTAAATAATAAAATAAATTAAATTAATTATAACTTAATTTGTTAACCTTTGCTTATATTTTCAAAAATCAAAATCATTGAAAAATAAATAAAATTAATAAATAATAAAAAATGTATAAAAATGAATCAAAAACGAAAAGTAAAATAATTAAAATAAGTTAAATGAATCAATAAAAAGTCAGTCAAATAAAAAAAAACAAATTAAAATAAAATAAATATATTAATAACAACTGTTTTCATTTGTCCTACTGTCTGTAAATATTACACAACTAGAACTTAATATAAAATAAATATTTTTTAAATACTTTTTAAATAAAGAAGCGTGTTCAACATTTGTTTTGTGCTGCCAGTCGATACTGACAACTGCAATTTTGGTATTGTGACAATCATAGCACATCCTTACTGCTCTAGTACACACAGAAACCACTAACCTGCAAGAAAACAATACATTATAAACCGCTATTTAATGGTGTCTGTGCCCCACATTCGCATTAGCTCTGCCTAAAGGGTAAAAACAGACTCCCCAGCCTTTAATAGCACATATCCTGTCAGTGGTGGGAGCGGCCCACTATTGGTACAAGAACAAAAAGGATGAATGTTCAAGTTTCACTTCCTTTCTTAATGTGCTGACCCAGCAGAGTCCACCTATACGCCTCTTCCACAACGCTAAATATATTCGATCACTTGAGAAAAGCTTTTGCTTGTAGGACGTGGAGAAAGAAGATGCCAGGAGCGATTTCTAAACAGAGTTTAAGAGTACAAAAAAAACCTGTACAGAGGGCCGAACGCAGAGGAACTGGCCGGCGGCGTTCTAATCCATGTTTTCAGCAACAACACTTACGTAAGACGCCGTTTTATCCTCTGTTTGCACTGGTCATGTGCAGGTTTGTGTGGAAACAAAAGATGTGGCTGATACACCCACCTGGAGCACTGACTACTCGCTGTGTGTTGAGTTTGGACGTGCCGCGTCGTCAACACTCAACAACCCCGTTACCATTTAAGATCCTAAGTAAACACTTGACGTGCGTCTAGACTTTTTAGGGGGGATTCCTCAACGCAAACCACCGTTCACCTCAGGAAACAGCGCTTCTATTCATCTGCATGGGAAGCGAACAAAAGAAGCGATGTTTCGTATATCACGCTGCAAATCAACTAATTATACCGGCGGTCTCAAGGTGGCCACTTACAGCGCTCTGTTCAATCACCGAGACGCAAACACTTTAACTCTCAGACGACGCAGTGCTCAGCAGTGAGCTTCATAATCAAAATTATTTTTCTCTAAAACGCTCCCTGAGGACGGGGAAGGTAATAATGAAAGTGAGCGCAGATTTGGAAGCCAATATAAACAAACGCAGCAGAGAGATTCTGCTATTCATCATGACCCAAATGAATCTGGAGCAGCACGTGGGCGCTGATGAACAGACAACACACCATTCTGGGTCACCGTACTTACTGAAATTAAAATAAATACAAATAAACAAACAAACACCATACTTCATGTCATTAACAGGCTTTTTCTTTATGCTAAAGAATATTAAATAGAATGATAGATAGATTGATGGATAGAGTGACAGAGAGAAAGAGAGAACGACAGAGACAGAGATTGGGCTAGAGCAATATAAGGCTAGATCGAACGCTAGATCGATCAATAGAATGCTAGATAGAACACTAGAGCAATGTAAGGCTAAATAGAACGCTAGAGCGATATAACACTAGATGGAGGGCTAGAGCAACAGAACTGTAGATAGAACGCTAGATAGAATGCTAGAGAGAGCGTAGAATGCTAAAGCGATAGAACACTAAATAGAATGCTAGAGCTATACAGCGCTAGATAGAACGCTAGATCGATAGAATGCTACATAGAACGCTAGAGTGATAGAACGCTAGATAGAATGCTAGAGAGCGTAGAATGCTAAAGCAATAGAACGCTAGATAGAACGCTAGAGTGCTAGAACCCTAGATATAACGCTTGATAGAGCGTAGAAAGCTAGAGTGGTAGAACGCTAGATCAATAGAAAGCTAGCTAGAACGCTAGAGCAATATAAGGCTAGATAGAACGCTAGAGCGATACATCAGTAGATAGAACGGTAGATAGAATGCTAGAGCTATACAGCGCTAGATAGAACGCTAGATCGATAGAATGCTACATAGAACGCTAGATAGAATGCTAGGGAGAGCGTAGAATGCTAAAGCGATAGAACGATAGATAGAATGCTAGATAGAGCGTAGAAAGCTAGAGTGCTAGAACGCTAGATCAATAGAAAGCTAGCTAGAACGCTAGAGCAATATAAGGCTAGATAGAACACTAGAGCGATATAAGGCTAGAGAGAGCGTAGAATGCTAAAGCAATAGAACGCTAGAGCGATATAACACTAGATGGAGGGCTAGAGCAACAGAACTGTAGATAGAACGCTAGATAGAATGCTAGAGAGCGTAGAATGCTAAAGCAATAGAACGATAGATAGAATGCTAGATATAACGCTAGATAGAGTGTAGAAAGCTAGAGTGGCAGAACGCTAGATCAATAGAAAGCTAGCTACAACGCTAGAGCAATAGAAGGCTAGATAGAACACTAGAGTGATACAACAGTAGATAGAACGCTAGATAGAATGCTAGAGCAATAGAATGGAGCATTAGAGCAACAGAATGCTCGATAGAACGCTCGATAGAACTCTCGATAGAACCCTCGATAGAACCCTCGATAGAACTCTCGATAGAACTCTCGATAGAACCCTCGATAGAACCCTCGATAGAACCCTCGATAGAACCCTCGATAGAACCCTCGATAGAACCCTCGATAGAACCCTCGATAGAACCCTCGATAGAACCCTCGATAGAACCCTCGATAGAACCCTCGATAGAACTCTCGATAGAACCCTCGATAGAACCCTCGATAGAACCCTCGATAGAACCCTCGATAGAACCCTCGATAGAACCCTCGATAGAACTCTCGATAGAACCCTCGATAGAACCCTCGATAGAACCCTCGATAGAACCCTCGATAGAACCCTCGATAGAACCCTCGATAGAACCCTCGATAGAACCCTCGATAGAACCCTCGATAGAACCCTCGATAGAACTCTCGATAGAACCCTCGATAGAACCCTCGATAGAACCCTCGATAGAACCCTCGATAGAACCCTCGATAGAACCCTCGATAGAACTCTCGATAGAACTCTCGATAGAACCCTCGATAGAACCCTCGATAGAACCCTCGATAGAACCCTAGATAGAACCCTAGATAGAACTCTAGATAGAACTCTAGATAGAACTCTAGATAGATTCTCCATGACATTCTTTTGATTTGAGGATCAAATATGACCTGTACATGTTGTTAACGAGTTTCATGAGGCAGACACACCAGAACACACACACACACACACACACGTATTTCACACTCTAAATGATTTTCTTGGCTTTGAGGCACTTTCGGAGACGGGGGAACTCTTTAACGAGCTGCCGGCGTCAGGAGAGGATGTCGTACAGGGAGAGTGCGAGCTCTCCGGAGTCCTCGTATCGCACGAGGAGCCGTCTCCAGGACAGTTCATCAGAACGGAGCCATCTGTTAGACCGGGTTAAAGGCTGCCGTGAGCTTCCTGCTGTTCTCTGACAGCCTGGTAAATAATTAGCTTCACCTCCACTCTCCTCACAGAACCATGAAACTTCTTCATCAGTGCCGAGACGGAGATTTATTCATATTACAATAGGCTACTTCATGTCTACTTCATATATTTATATTTATACACATACATGAAGGCTACTTCATGTCTAATATATATATTTTTTTCTTTTAAGATTAAATGACATTTTTACTTTTTTAAAATGTTTATTATGTAAAAACTTTTTAATATTAACATTTTTCAAAATGTAAATATTTTTTGTAATTTTTACATATTTGTTAAATGTAAATATTGTTAAAAAAATTATATTATATTATATTTATATATTATATATATATTTATATAAATTTTCTCTGTTTTTAAAAATATAATATTGTTAAATAATTAAATAGTATTTGCGCATTTAAAAAAATACTTGACATTGTATGAAAATTGTAAATATTTTTGTGTATTATAATACATTTTTGTGTAAGATTCACTTATGATAAATATTGAAAAAATATAAAAGCATTTGAAAATATTCACAATATGTGAATATTGTATCTAATATTGACATTTATTCAAATCAAATATTTGTTAATATTTAAATATTTGTTAAATTTAAATGTTGCATATTGTTTGTTTCAGAAATATAAAATACAAAAAGTATTAAAATTTGTAAATATAAAAAAAATAGAAAAAACTAAAGCAAAGTAAGATTCACTTCAATTTAAAAAATATATAAATTAAATCTTTCAATATTTGAAATATGTTTCAATTACAATGAAAAATAACTAAAATGTAAAATAACAATAAAAAACAAAAATTAACCAACAACTCAAAATAAATAAAAACAAAAAATATAAAAAAAAAATAATAAAAACCAAAAGTCAAATAAATGAAACAAAAAATAAGCAAATTAATTTAAATATATTAATAATAACTTTACATTTGTCCTACTGTTTGTAAATATTATATAAATTATAACAATCATAATTACACTATGTATGTGCCACACACTCTGAAGAGACCGTGAAAGCGGCTTCAGTTTACCTCGCACATGCTACAATGACATTTATTGGGTTTTTATGACAAATAATTATACCTCACGTCGTATATCAGTTTTATAAGCTGGAGCTGGCGGATGCGAGCTGATAGGTCTGAGTTATGTCAGCGCCCGTCCGGCAGGGGGATTTACGGCCCGAACAGCTAATGTTTAAGGCAGAGTTAATGGAATAGCTGGGGCAACAAGACAATTAGCATGACTTTAATTAAGACTTTTTCTCTGTGGTCAGTTTTATTAAAGCACTTAGGTAAAACCCCAAGGAGTTCACACACTTCCGACAGGCACAGCAGGACAATCTATAGCTAATACGCAGCTTGGGATGACGGGAAGTTATAATATGCTAGAAATGCGATGCAACTGCAAGAGGCCGAAATAAGCAGAATTGATGCTTGTGAACTTAGTCTTCCTGGTTCATCTAATCAAAGACTTTATATATAGAAAGACGGTGCTCTCATATTACTATGAATTGCAGATGAGAAAGTGCAATGCGCAATATGGCAAAATAAGTCCCGCCCTCTTAATAAAAGAGCCAATCACCAACCGATAAAGTCACGAATTGCCTTAAAGGGACTTTGATCTAGTGCATAGAGCATTTTGCATTGTTTTTTGCATTGTCATTGTGGATAGTTAAAGGGATAATACACTCAAAAAAAGTACAATTGTCATCGACATGACTATGACTTTTTAAATGAACAGACAACACACTATTCCAGGTCACGTTCAAAACAAAACACAGCATCATTAATGGTCATGAAACTGCCATCAGACAAGCGCAGTGGATTAGGCCCAGCTGCTGGAGCTGAGGAGATTGATAACTCCTCGTTTTCTGGCCGACAGCGAGGCTAGTCACTCTCACACACCCTGACAGAGTAAATGAAGAAGAATGGCAGCCGGGGCTTTTTTCCGCCCCTGAAAAGCCCACCAGAAATGTGTGCAGAGACAGTCCCGTGCTTCCAGAGATCGACAAGTCTGAGTGCTTTGCAAATTTCCGCCGTAACTCCTCTCCCGTCGAAAGAGTTACGTCCCATGCCGGCCTTCAAACAGACGTGCATCTAACCTTTCCGGCCAGAGAACGACCTTTTCAAGTATTTCCGTCTCGAAATGTCCAATTAGCGCTGACCTACACATCCAGAAAGGAAGGGAAATGCAGTACAGCTACTAAACAAGAAGAACGAACAAGCTTAGCTGGGTAAACAACAGTGCATATCGAAAACAAGATACAGGCCTATGTTTGTCTCGCACTGCTCGATCACAAGGATACCCACAATGCATTGCTCGTGCAAACAAACAAGTGGTTTCCATTATGACATCGGAGCCAGGGAATGTTTGCTCTGGGATGATGGCAGCGATTCGAAACATGGTGCTTAATGATGCAAAACGTGTTTTGGTGTTTACCTTTGTAGGCCAGTATCTGGCCATCATCTTATTCCCGCCACCCTGGCAAGAACGAACCGAATGTAATCATGTGATGTGTGTTTTCAGCCCACTGCCTTCAGAAGTAGATGAGCAGCGAGACGCCACCTGGTTAGAAGCAGCTTCGGTCGTAGGGAAAATGTTTGCCGTTGAACGCTTTTTAAAGACTAGAAAAAACAGGAAAAAATGGTTGCGCTTTTCCCTCGACCCAGCTTGATTAAAAAAAATTGCATTTATTTAAAAATAAATAAAATAAAAAAATAAAATATAATATTAAAAAAATATATAAAATATAATTTTTATTTTATATTGATTTAGTTATATTTATAATATAATATATAAAATAAAATATTAATATATAAAATACTGCCAACCCCAAACTTGGTAATATATATATATTTTTTCAAAAAGAAAATGAATCCTATTTTATGACCATTAATGTCAATGATGTTTTATGATTTTATTTTATTTATATTCATTTTTATGGATTCATTCATATTATATTTTATTTTATTTTATATATTTTTTATTATTTTATTTATATAAATTCATTCATTTATATTATATTATATTTTCTTTTCTTTTAATTTAATTTAATTTTATATTTTATATTTTTGTTATAATTTATTTTCAATTATTATTAAATAAAAATATAAAATAAAAATGTAACAAAAATAATATAAAAGAAATATAAAATATATTTTTATTTAATATATTTTTATATTTTTTATATTTGATATTATATTTTATTTTATTTTATATTTTTGTTATATTTAATTTTTTATTTAATAACATTTTATTAAAATACAATATAGAATAAAAAATATAAAATAAATTATTATTATTAAATAAAAAAATTAAATAAAAAATATTAAATACAATATAAAATAAAATTTGATATAAATAAAATAAAAAATAAAATAAAATAAAAAAAAAATTAAATTAAATTAAATTAAAAAAACATAATTAATGGTCCTAAAATAGGCTTTAATTTAATGAAATATATATACACACTCTACCAAGTTTGGGGTTGGCAATTTTTTATATTTATATATTTTAACTAAATTTATTTAAATAAACAAAAATATCTAAATTTATATTGTATTGTATATGAAATCAATTTTCATTTTTGGGTGACCTATCCGTTAAAGGTAAAAGTGCTTCCCATTTTGTTGCTGATGTCAAAGGTCATGCAAAAACTATCCAAATTATGTCAACATGTACAGATTGTGTGCATGTTAGTAGTGCATTGAAACTGGCGGCTATGGTAAGGGGCGGGGCATTTCCCAAACACGCTTGACCAATCACAACACACTGCTCCAGCCGACCAATCAGAGCACATTGTGCTTTCCAGAAGGCGGGGCTTCATAGAACTAAACAGAGCGTTACTTACAGACTGGGAAGAGAGGAGCTGCAACAATGGAGAATATGAGGAAAAAAAAAAAAAAATCAACATTCAAACATGAAAACGTGCTCTAGTAGAGCACAAAAAGGCATAATAGTTCCCCTTTAAGACTAGAAGGGAAAAAAATTGGCTGTGCTGTTTTTCATTAACCCAGCATACTAAGAAAACGTACGTTTCAGTATCTCATGTGCAAGTTATTAAACACTGACATTTCAACCCCTCCGCGCCCTTAAGGCGGGTCACCCGAGAGTTCCCAAAGAGGCCAGTGTGTCTCGAAAGTAGCCAATTTTAGCCCAGGCCCAACAGTGCGACGTTGTCCCAGAAACCAAGTTAACCATACTGAAACCCTCGCTCCATTTCTACACAAACCAGTTTGTTTTCTTCTTCAGACCACCCAAACACACAGAAGCGGATCAAAAGCATTTTTAACGCAGCAGTTAACGTCTGCTAAAACAGTCGATGGAGCGATTACTACCACGCTCCCCTCAGCGCTCGCCACTTCAAGAAAAAAATTAGATGTCAAATAACAGCGGCCAAATATAGTTGTCGCATTCCCAAAACGAAAGAGAGGAGCTGGAAACCTTGAGCGGGGTCAAGGAGGAGCTGCTTCCCTGCTTACAAATTAAATAATTGATCTCATGAGACGTTTGGAAAACATTAATGAATATAATCGCAGCCTTATATCACTGCAGTCGTGGTCAGTGGGTGTATATCCACAGATAAATATGGGTTCCTTACAATATATCTATGAATACTTCAGCAAATTCAATTCCATAGCCAAATACTTGCCTAATTGAGTTTGGAAATTCCCAGTGGATTAAATATAACTTCCTCAGCAGTGAGTTATCTTGGAAAAAACATGCTAGATTGTTACTGACGTATACATTTGTGATATTTTCTTCTTCCTACTCTCTTCATGTGGATTGAAGCATGGCGTAGGGCTTTAGCAACAGTTTAGATGCAAACGAACAAAAATCATTTAACATTTTACAATTATTTTCAAATTATGCTTTTTTATATCTTTCTTTAGTTGCTGTTTGAGCATGAAACACACTCGTACGGGCGTCACGGTTCAGTTCATACAGTCAGATGACGAATACAGTCAGTTACAGGCAATCCACACTCCAATCCAGTAGGGGGCGCACACAGTAATGCAACGCTGTTTGCTAACCGCCACAACAGGAAAAGCGCAGAAGAAGAAGAACAGATGATCTAGATATGCGTGTAATCTATCAATCGTGGAAAGACATCAATAAAAAGATCTTACGTAGCATTACATTTACCTCAGGCAAGTCATTTATTGTCCACAGCATGTTAGTTCACTAGAGAAATGAACTAATTTCACTAAATATATGCACTATATTGGCTTATATATTCATTATTTTTACTTTGCCTGTTCGTAATGTTTCAATATATGTTTAAATATATTTGTCAGTAACTGTGTAAATGATTATATTATTTCAAAAAAGAATTGGAGTAATAATTTTATAGTTAGATTTAGAAGTTAATGCAAAACCTGCCTTATATGCGATTTACACCTGAATGTAATAGTTTGGGCCCTGTTGTTATTTGACCTTTAATATTATAGTAATGTGCAAGAAAGAGCTTCCTATATATTTGCATCCTTAAAATATGTTAATTATAAGAGCTGGTTAAAAAAAAAAAAAAAAAAAATTGATTTAGATTTTAATCAATTCTCATTTTTACGAACCGATATCAATTATTAAATCCCAAGAATCGATTAGTCTAGTCTGTTTTCAGTTGATGAATGAGCAGAATATGTAGCGCCTCTCATCCAATAAATCGCAATAATCTTTGTTACTTTTGATATGAAGCAAAGTCTCAGATTTCAAATGACGTCCATCTTATTATGAGGTTCAAAACCGTTTTGGCGCTGTTTAATGTGGCGTGTCGGATCGCTTTAGCGCCTCAGTTAAAGAGAAGCATGTGATCATCCTCTCCTCCGCTTTAATACCAGTTACAGCGAAATAAACATGAACATCTGAAGGTACATTAAAATATACAGTACAACTTACTGAAATCCGAATCATGTCTCGTGTAATCGCTCAATCAGTGCTTCAACCGCGGAAAGACTCAATAAAACAGCTTCAATGTCACGTCACATTTACGTCAGAAAAACACATTCAGTGACCATAAACTCATTAGTCAGCTAGAAAAGTGACTCTAAAAAAGCAACATTATGATAAATATAGCTATGCACAGTTACATATTCATTATAATTTTTAATGTTCTTCAATATTTAATGCATGTTTGAATAAATCAGTTATGACAGCCACGATTTAAATGTTTATATTTAAAAAAACGAATTGGAGTAGAAATATGATTATGTAATTCTAAACTTTATTTATAATAAAAACATCATTGAGTGTAATTTAAGTGTTTGTATATAAATAAGATAATTTAACCTTCAATATTATTATAGTAGCACCAGCTGACTCTCATGTGTAGATTACAGCATTAGTTGAGAGATTGTTTTCCTATAGAAAATTTGCAATGTGCTGAAACTGAAATACTACATCCAAAATAATCGAAATGCAACTTAAGAGTTCCTTAGTAAAACAGTTTTGTGAATAAGTTTTAGGCTAAAACTCCTAGCTAGAAACCCCAAGCGTTAAGATAAAACTCTTCGTGAATACGGCCCCTGATAGGTGTGTAAGTCTTGGTGTGTGGTCCCATCAGTAAACAGCGTGCCACAGGTCTCCTCTCGGCTCCAGAGGCCTGGAAAAGCACAGCTGCAGCCCAGTGGTGTTTTCACAACAATCAGCCTTTACCGTGCCGCACAGGGCCCTCGTCAACCAACCGGGTCTCCACCTCCTCTTCCACCACACTGTTTGCTCAGCGGATCGCTTTCCCAAAACACACGAGAGAGGAGGAGTCGGTTTTACTCCAGGGGAACTGCCCGCCAAACCCCTCCTACACACACACACACACACACACACACACACACACACAGAGAGAGATACGCAAAACGGAAAGAAAAAACAGACGTACACCTGTTTCCTGACCCACTGTGGGTGGGTCGAACTTGGGACTCGATTCATGTTACAGGATGAAATGGAAAACCAGGTTCTTGGAAACACATGGCGAGGGAACGGCACCGAGGATTGGACTACATGCCGAGCGCTGAAGCTGTTAAAATATCCACACGTTACAGCACAGCCTCATTTACTCAAACTTAAGAAAAGCACCTGCATGAGTCCCTCTGAACACGTGTGGCATTTCAAAAGCCTATTAACTATTGACCTTCCCTTACCACTTAATATTCAACAATATTGTGATATCATTGGATGAGAACTGAACTGAGCTGACAACATTTACAGTTATTGAACTGAATCAACATTGAACTGATTTCAGCTGAATAATTACTGTCTTTTTAGAGTTGCTTTATGGCAGAATTGAATTCTGTTTGCATCATTATTTTCATGTTTATCACTGTAAAGGTGCTTTGAAACAATCTGCATTGCATAAAGTGCTTTATAGATAAATTAAATATTAAGTACATATATTGATGCGCTAAAAATTCCCATTAGTTACTACAGTTAATGGTACTCTGATAAAATGATAGTAATTTGGTATTAGCAAACACACAAAAAAAAAAAAAAAAAAAAAAAATCACAAAATTTAATTCTGAAGGTTTCATATATATTTTGGCATGTGTTATTTTAAAAACAAAAACACCCCCCAAAATTGTTCAAAATAAAATAAACAACATTAATAATAAAAACAATAATAATTATACATTATACATAAATTGATTATAATGATTAATTGGTGTTTTATTATTTTATATTATATTTTGGAATACTAACAACCCAAAATATGCATGAAGCATATTGAAGAATTTTTTTTTTTTTTTTTTTGTGATGACTGTTTATTAATATTAAATGACCACAAATGGATAAAAGCATAGAAAAACAAATAAATAAAAAGATTACAAATAACAACAAACAAACAAATAAATAAATAAATAAATATATATTCTGTTTGAAGGAGATCGATTCCTTAATATTTAAGGAAGCTATTATAATAATAATAATAATAATAATAATAATAATAATAATAATAAATAGATAAATGAAACTATTATATTATTATTTTTTTTAATTAATCAATTTATTGTTATTATTATTGTTATAAATAAATAAATAGATTTATTAAATAATTAAATAATAATAATAATAATAAATCAATTTATCATTTATCTGTCTGTCTGTCTGTCATCATTAATAATAATAATAATAATAATAATAATAATAATAATAATTTTAAAAACCTCAAACAAAAAGGAGGCAACTAAAAGCAAAAGCAGCTTAAATCAACCTGTGGAAAAAAAAAAAAAAAACTCTCAAAGCAGTGATGCAGGGAGAAAACAAGATAAGCCAAGCTAAAGTTTGAGCCTGAACACTGGAGGTAAAAGCTCCTAAATATAACGTTCCTGCCCTTTATCATGAGTGCTGGTCCACTTCATCACCGCAGGGAACAACAGCGCTGACATTCAGCTCGGCCTGCCGGGGAAGTGGAAAACTACCATTGGAGACGCACTTAGTGTTTCGGCAGGGTCAGGCTTTAGATTCCAGCTCCCAACATGCTAACCAATAGCGTTAGCCATCAGCCACTTAAAGAAAAAGTAGTACTTTGAGATTAACTAGATTTTGGACCATATCTTAACAGCTTAAACCAACCAATGCTTGCTGGTCTACTGGAAGACACTTGCCCACCGTGGCACCACCCCCACCGTCAAGATTTTTTTATAGAAATAAAAGTCATTTTGTTCAGTTAGAAAACAATAATTAAAAACTGAACATGTCTACTCAATGCAGCGTGAGCCGAACGAGAGTCGCAGCACAGATCAGCAGCAGGAGATTTTATTTATGTTGACTGACGAGACAATGGCAGAAGTGTTTTGCATTTTTGCAGTATTTTGGATTCAAACCCAGTGCTAATAGGGAACCTGCAGAGGATTAGTTGTGTTTTTCTAGTTAAGAATAATAATGAACCCAGTATTCAAGCAATTGCCGGCCCTGAATTGGTGCTAATTTGAAAGCGAAAGTAAAACGCGCACTCATGTGTCTTCTGGCGCGGACCTCAACTTCTATAGGAAATCATTGAAAACGCTCGCTCTGCTTCGAACCTTATGAATGCCTGTGCGGCCGTGTGCATTTTACTTATGATTAGTGATTGACCGATATTGATTTTTTAAAATACTGATAATAATTTGTGTTTATGTGCCCGATAACTGATACGCAGAACCGATATTTATTTACTGTTACACTTCTGTTTTTGACACGATTACAACACCACTGAACTGAACAAACCATTTTATTTATAACAATCATTCCCTCCTTGAGTAGAACACAAAACAAATCTTATTTATACATCAATAGATTTTGTTAATTTTAATCTTCATATTACAAAAATAATTTTATTTATAAAAATCAGCAGCAGCAACACTAATGTTAACAATAAGCAAAACAAATGTAGAATGTCTGTTTTCAAATGGAGAAAATAAATTAAAGACAGGACTCATATCAACTTTGCAGAAATGCAAAATTTAATTTTAAACTAGTTTTAGTAGATTTATAAGCTGTTTAATCGGCTAAAAAGTGAAGAATAACGCGCTGGATAATGTTAAATAACTGAATAATATTCTCTGGAATGTAACGAACAAAACATTTTATTGCATTTCTCAACTGGTGTGTTATATTAGAATTATTAATAATGTTTTTGTCGATCTAGATTATGAAATATCTGCTGATAAAGCACTGTTTAATGATGCATTTACACAGAACTATACTCAAACTGCGATCGCTCGTGGAGATAATTAATTTCCATAGAAATGTGTTTATTTGGACGTTTATTAGTGAATTAATGGTTATATAGTAAATGTTTCTATAATTACGGTGTTTTAAACAAGTGTTAAAAGCTTTTATTTCCAACATGTGCTCATTCATGGCTGTATTTAATTCATGCAAAGTTACATCTTTATCTTACGTTATCTTACGTTATTCGTGAGCTTGTGTCCATTTCTTAGAGACAAGCTGCATAATCTAGCTACATTTCAGGCATTTATGTAACATCTAATTTGTGCATTAATGGCTGTTATGTTAAATAAAGTTTACCATTACAGCAAAGCAGGTAAGTATACTTTACTTGTGCAAGCCGTTGTCTCGTCTCCCCTCAGATGTGCTGTAATGCAATCCTGGCGATTCTCAAAATATCGGTAAATCCGATATTACAAAACCGATATCCGATTATGGTAAAATGCTTAAAATATCAGGTGTTTTCGAATTAGCGAGGTGTAAACGAGGTGATACCGGTGTAAAATTTCCACACCGTCACAACCCTAAATAGAACTATTTATAGTTATTTTGTCACATTTCAGTACAAAATAAAAATACAAAATTGACATTTCATCATCGAACAGTTTGTCGCAATGCATTCTGGGCTCACGTTATTTGTGAATCATGCATGCAATGCTAATTTTCATCAACGTTCAACCATTTAATACAGATTCCATGTTCATCTAAAATTCTGCCCAGGTGGCCAGTTCACTAGGTTTTGGTAAAGCAGACTTCCAGAGACTTTCTAGGAATAAACTGTGCGGAAATGTGGCAGTCTAAACCAACGTGCGCGAGGTTTGACGTGGTTGAGGCCTGCTGGGCTGGATATGAGTAATATCACCACTGGAGTCTGGCAGGCCGCGACCATCCGCCCGCCTGTCCTCATCCCAGGAGCAGTTCTGGACCCCTCCCTGCCCATCAGGGCCCCGGCGCTGAGGGCGAAATGGCATTTAAAAATAGGATGCAGCCACGTAACATGGGATGAACCGCGTCGACTCCCCTTCGCCACATAATATCAGTGATAGATACGTGTGCATGAGGCTGGGAACACGATGTGCTTCAGGAAAGCATTTCTGCTCAACATACAACACGTTTTAAATGGTTTTATTAAGAAAATACAACGCCAAAGATCATTTAATAAAAGAAACTGCAACAGTAATGCACAACTTTTAGTGGCTTATTGCTTTAAGAATTAATCATCCACCAAGTAACATACTTCAATCAGACATTTAGAGGCAGAAGTGTCTGTTTTATAAAACATGGCAACAAAAGCTTAGCTAGTAAGTTTATATAAAAACATACAAGGACTATAAAGATCATTTTCGGTTAAAGTGTGCTCTGGAGGGCTATAATGATAGGACATAACTACAAATTAAAGTCTTAAGTTTACTAGTTTCAAAGCTAATTTTAGGCTTCAAGAACCAAGTGGTTATTAGTCGAAAACAGCAGCAAAGATGTGCACACTTCAGCAAGCTTTTCACTTCCCCTTAGAGACGCCTGTTCGGTTAGTATGCCTGGAATTTACACCCAGACTAACCGACTGGAAAACCTGACTAATAATGTGCACAAGAGGAAAGGAGACACGCACAGAGGCCGGAGGAAGAGAGGGGTTGAGAAACATGTAGTGGATGTGGAGAGGCTGGTGGGTGGAGTCTGTAAGACACTCCCGCCTCCCCAGACAAACCCGCCCCTGCTGTGCTACAAAGTCAGCTGATACAGCGGCCACAAGGGATGCGCTGCACGCACTGCCAGTCATCTGCAACCTCTCACAGTCTAAGAGCCGCCCACGGTGACATACATCCGCACCGTACATTGCAATAACAGCATTACAGGAGCAAAAAAAGATATATATATATATATTCTAATAAAAAAAAATATTAAATTAAATACAAAAATAAAATACATAAAATATAGGTATAATATTTATAACATATCAAAGAAATTAGCATATCAATAACTCATATAATGGTGTAAATTTACATTCTTTATTCAATATGTAGGCCAATGCAACACATTAAATATTCACAATACATCTACACTCTAAAAAATGTTGGGTTAAAAACAACCCAAGTTGGGTTGAAAATGGACAAACCCAGCAATTGGGTTGTTTTAACCCAGCGGTAGGGTTAAATGTTTGCCCAACCTGCTGGGTTGTTTTATTTAACTCAACTATTGTTTAAAATTAACATTTATTAATGTTCAATGAATATTTATTAAACAATAAACATTTATTAAATTGCTTATAGTAAATTTATATTAATAGACTATTAAACTATTAAATTTATATTAATAAAATATTAAAGCTTATTAATAAACATTCATCTTTTGTCTATTATTGTTGCCTCTAATTGCATCTGGTTTTTAATTTCCCAACTATTTCGGGTTCATTTTAAGCTAGCCATATAGCAATTTTTAAATAATAGTTGGTTTAAATAAAACTACCCAGCAGGTTGGGCAAACGTTTAACCCTACCGCTGGGTTAAAACAACCCAATTGCTGGGTTTGTCCATTTTCAACCCAGCATTTTTTAGAGTGTATGATGATTTTGATACCAATATAAAACCTAAAGAATATATGCATGTATGCATTTCTGTCCATTACTATGTACTGTCATGTCAGTGAAGAAATATTATATAAATTAGGGCTGCAACGATTAATTTGCAAAATAAAAGTCTGTGTTTACATAATATATATGTGTGTACTGTGTATAATAATTATGTATATATAAATACACACACACTCATGTATATATTTAAGAAAAATGTTATGTTTATATATAAAATATTTATGTTTATATGTAATAGAAATATATTTATATATATATATATTATATATATATATACAATACATGCATATATTTCTAAACTTTATACCTGCATGTGTGTGTATTTATATAGACATAATTATTATACACAGAACACACACATATATTACATAAACACAGACTTTTATTTTGCAAACGATTAATCATTGCAGCCCTAATTTAAATTAGTAAGTAATATATTTAAAAAAAATAAAAAACATTCCTGTGTGCCATCCGATTGAAAAACATAAATATTGAGATAAATGGAGCAAAAGGCTGAAAAATATTAAGAAATGCCATTTCCATTAAAATTCGATTTTAGTTATTGCCAAGCACCTCAATGGTAGCAACTCAATAAATAAAAAATAAAAAAAATTAAGTACAGATATGCACATTGTTTATGGTTTTCACATACAAACAAAATTTATAGACTCATTTTTATTCACTGGGATTGAGAAAAATTGTGTCATTATTCAGTTGTCGCTTCATTTTTGACCTTGTAGCGTTTTCATGAAAACTCCCAAATAAAACGAAGATGTGCTCAAAAGGAGTCAGACTGAACTAACTTCTGGGGATAAACTCATCCTGAAAGTACAGCCAAGTAAACCCACACACAAACGTGCCACAGACACTCCCCTGTGTGGCCCAACCCCGAACCGTGCCTGGCCCCGAGCTGAACTGCTCAACTTCTGCTGACGTCACGGGACACGAGGGAGAGGCAGAGCAGGGGGGAGGTGAGAGAACGAGAGAGCGAGAGAGAGAGAGAGAGAATTCCTAAACAGTAGACAAACCCACTGGTGGGAAGCTTAGAAAGCCCTCAGCTGTGGCGAAGAAAAAAAACGAAGGCTTGGCCGCGCGCCAGACCTCTGAGCTCAGCATTTTGTAATGCACTTCCTTTTCGCTTAACAGCTTGCATAATAGCGCCGGCCGCCACAGCCGCCAACCTTTAACTCTTTGCATCCTGGTCACTATTTTGTGTGGAGGGTTAAAACGAGCTCATGACGTCTGCCTCACCAAAAACACAAAATAAACAGCAAGCAAATCCTTCCCAGAATTCAGGAACCCACGTCCTGCGTCTCTTGGAAACACCAAGTTCTTGCCTGACGCCTACTGCCGTGCCATTTCAGATATGAAAATATCCATGTGGCAGTGAACTCACAAGCGTTTGACACGGGTCCAGCGTTCCACACAGTTTCTACCTTAGAGTCAACAATGACACCCAACAGAAATGTGACCGGACAAGACACTCGAGCATTGTGCAGGCAGATCTCTTTTAAAAAATCTAGTTCCCTTTATGCACAAGCAAAAGCTTGAGCAAGAGTTTCAATTCAGCCGTCTCATACATGTTTGGTGATTTAAGCCACCAGAGTCTATAATATCCTCCAGTCCTGGGGGAGAGACGGCGTGTGCGTGTCTAAAAACAGGAGAGCAAATAGCATGTTTGAAAAGGTGAAACTTCACTGCATCGTGCACAAATAAGATTTAAATGTCACCCCTGAGGAGCAAGGTCCCCTTGCCTACAAATTACACCTGGCAGCCTTGTGTCCCTGAATGCGGACGGGTTATAAGAGAGTCTGTGTTTGTCCTCCAGTCCGAGATGCTGCTGGAAACATACATGTAGTGAGTATTAGATCTGAACTAGCATAGTAGACTAATATATATCAGGTGTTTTTGAGATTTAAATTGATAAACATTTTGAGTCATGTTCAAGACAAGAAGAATAGATATTAGTGTAAAGGGTTCCGACAATTTCTATATTTGCATGATTTTCTTGAGGATTTAAACATATAAAATATACAAATATCTACATTCCCACTGTGTTTGTACATGTTTTCATCCCAAACCATCATGGTACGGGCATCACAATTTGGTGCATACAGTCAGACGACGAATACAGTCAGTCACAGGCGATTCACTCTCCAAACCAGAAGAGGGGGTGCGCGGTAATGCAATGCTGTTTGCTAACCGGCACAACAGGAAAAAGTGCAGAAGATGATCTATGTATAGATATGTTTACATGTAATCTCTCAACCAAAAAGACAATCAATAAAACAGCTTGAAAATAAGATTTCACATTTACCTCAGGCAAGTCATTCAGTGTCCACAGCATGTTAGTTTACTAAAGAAATGGCCTATATATATGCACTTATATATTCATTATATTTACTTTGCCTGTTAGTAATGTCTTAATATATGTTTAAATAAATGTGTCATGAAAAGTTATGACTGTAACTGTGTATATTAGTATATTATTTAAAAAATGAATTCAAGTAGAAAAGTTAATGCAAAACCTGCTTTATGTGCAATTTACGTGCAATTACTGAATTTAATAGTTTGGGCTCCTGTATACAGTTTATAGCATTAGCTGAGATAGATCCTTAAGAAAAAAGCTAATTATAATTGAATTTATTTAAAGAGACTGACAATTTGCTTAATTTTCTCCCCCCTGCTATACCGAACCATGACTTCAATACCGAGGTACGTACCGAACCCTAATTGACAACTGAAAGGCCCATATTGGTTGACCAAACTCAAAGTTAACCAGTTTTTGGCATTGTTTACTTGGCTGCTGAAGGGGGCTGTAAACAGCTCCATCTTTCAATGGCTCTAGCAAACAAAATGGCACCACCACTTCCCCGAGCCAAAACTGTCCATGAGAGGAAGCTGTAAAAGAGCCAAAGCACTGTGAGGAGTTTCCTCCCCATTCAGAGCAGCGGTGGTGGCCGCAGCACTCAAGAGACGGTTGACAAGACTGTCTGGAGGGGGTCGATCTCAACTTGCTGTGACCAGACCAGTCTTTAACTGCAGGCCCAGGAGACAATAGCATTCCCCACCTCTTTCAACAGCATCCCACCCCTCCTACAAGACCTCCGGCTTCCCTCCCAGCCCTGTATTGTGTGCGTGTGAATGTGCAGGGTTAGGTGTGCAGTGTAAGGTAGCTGTAAGCCCCGCTTACAATAGAGAACCCAATCTCTCCTTTAGACACACCAGCTCGCCCCTGGAGGGGTCGACCCAAGGAGAGGGGTGGGGTTTGGTTCGGTACGTAATTGTCAAGAAGAGTGAGGGGCTCTTCAACTAAAGCTTCAACAACAATAAGCCTCCACAGCCCTTTAACCACACTCAGGAAGCACAAAAGAAACGGGCAAGGCCTTCCAGCCCAAAACCCCAAAGACCTCAGAGCAGACGACAACAATGAGAGGCAGACGACCATGTGATGGTAACTGGGGGAGGAACTGGGATACATGCAAGCAAGCCATCCACAAATTAGGTCAATGAGGATTTCCCCAAACTAGGTCAATTGAAATTGCTGGTAACTGCTCAACGGAGCCTCAAGACGCAAATCAAGATGAGGGTGGATGGGTGTGCCACACCTCGGGCACAATTTCGCCAGCTTGAATCTGAGGTGTTAAGGCCCCAATATACTCACAACAACTAGAGGTCGACCGATTGATCGGTTTTGCCGATTTTGCTGGAAATATCGGTTATCGGCAAAAAAAAAAAATCCCTACCAATAGTTTTTCAGTGCTGTGTCTGTTGTTGGAGCGGCTGAGGAGGGTGCAAAGTAATTATACTGTACGAGAGCAGCCTCTAGAGGCGAAATATAAACTAACGCCTCGTGGAGTTTGTTTTGACACGCAAGACTGCATGCTGCACGTCACTTCAAATGCGGATTTAAAACCGAAAACGAAACTGTAAGTGTACAGAACACTACCGCACGTCTTCTCAAATCATTAAAAAGTAACTAATTTGTTGACTAGACGCTGCATTAGTGGAGAACAGCAGTATGTTTGCCGTCAAAGCTGAAAGGACTAAACGCGACAAAAATACACACTAGTCCGACCCAAATGTTTAATGTCATGATTGTTAGCATCTATTTGCATCCAGCTGATATCCACATCAGTCAACCTCTACTCATGACAAAGTAATTTTTCATTTGTGGATATGTTTGCACAAGCTCCGAATTCGGCAGAAGGCGGAGCTGCATTACGATTCCCCTTGAAGTCGAGGCCTTACTGGCAACAAACTGATCAAAGTACTCTGAGGGCAGTCCGGTGACATTTTGAGTATAATTGAGACCATCATGGCCCTGCCAAGACTCATTTTGAGGAAACTGGTGGGCTCTTCTTCAAACATGAGCTGTAAAATTAAAGCTATGGCCATGGGAATTACTGTTTTTTTGGCTTCCTGCATCAGAAGACCCATGGTTGAGGCACAGAAGCCGAGGCACTCTGACAAGATCTGAATGGGGATAACCACGCTCACTAATTGCAACCTGGGTGGAGAGACAGGGTGGAGAAAGTGAGGTCAACGTACAATAATAAGGTCACAGTTTGAGTCTTCCCTTCCAAAACAAAGCGGACAGATTATTCAAACAGAAGTTTGTGGAACTACTACATCTGTGCTTAAGTTGACAGATAGGAGAGTAAACTTGTAAAAAAGAGGCTGCTAACGCATCGCTACCAGCTGCACAGCATTACTGACTAATGACTAGCCATTAATTCCAGCAGTAAATGAACTATTAAAAGGCCTACAGAGATGAATGATCGGTTAGGTAGAGATCATGGATCATGACGGTGATTACGGGATACAGAATCTCCTCGAAAACCAGAAGAATCTGCTGACAACATCTCCATTCCCGTTAGACTGCTTGTAAAGTCAGGGCTTGATTCAACAAGCATGCTGGTGACCACAAATGTGACGTTGAAACGTGCCAACTTTGAATGACTCATTACAAATCACCATAACATTCATAACCAAGACGACAATCTTACCGAAACTCTAACTGCTGCTGGCCATTTTTATTACTGGAAATCAAGTAACAGAACGCAACCGTTTTGTACCAGAGAGAGAATTTCAGTTTTAGAACTGAAGTTTGACAGTCTTTGCTTCAAACTCTCTGCTTTAGTGCAACCAACACTTAGGTCTAATTGGAGGGAAAGTTCATGCACTTAGTTCTCTGAATAATAGATTATAGTATGTGGTTGTTACCCTACCGGCTTTCATGAGCAAAATGGATGGCAGCAGGTTATTAGTGGTTTTCTCTAAGGCAAGTATCGTGATTACTATTGCTTATACTTAAGGTAGTAAACTATTCTGTGTAACTCGTCCTACATGGTTTGAATTATGAACATAGTCGAACAACAGATGACATGTCAAATCATGCAGCTTGTTGAGAAGAGTTGGGCAATTACTTTTGTAATCGAACAAACGTATGGTTTTTACCCAGTGGAAATAAAATAAAATAAAATAAAATAAAATAAAAATATAAAAATGAAAAAAAAAATACAATAAAATTAAATGAAATAGGGCAAAAAGACCAAATAAAATAAAATAATATAATAAAAAAGATAAAATGGCAAAGAGATTAAATTAAAATTAAAAAAAACCATAAAAGTGGCAAAAAGACCAAATAAAATAAAATAAATTAAATAAATTAAAAAGTGATAAAAATGGCATAAAGACGAAATAAAAAATAAATATAAAAATAATAAAATAAAACACAGCAAAAATAAATAAAAAATAAATAAAAAAGACCAAAACAAAAAATATATATAAAAAAAATAAAAAAGGCTAAAAGATTAAATAAAATAAAATAAAACTTGAAAAGCTAAAACTATAAATACAAAAATTTTAATAAATTACAATTAATATATAAAATTTTATTTATTTATTGCAATTTTGTTTGTATATATAATTTTATTATATAATAAATATAATAAATAAATATATTATACAATATGTTTTTACACCTGGTGGAAATGAAAAAATAAAAAATAAAATAAAAAACATGGCAAAAGATATAAAAATAAAAAAAAAAATAAAAAAAAAATGCAAAAAGACCAAAACAAAAAATAAAAAATATATATATAAAAAAATAAAAAAGGCTAAAAGATGAAATAAAATAAAATAACACTTAAAAAGCTAAAACTATAAATACAAAAATTGTAATAAATAAATTAATATATAAAATTGTATTTATTTATTGCAATTATGTTTGTATATATAATTTTATTATATAATAAATATAATATATAAATATAATATACAATTTTATTTTTATATATATAATAAATACAATATAAAATTTTACACACACATACACACACACACACACAAAAGAAATAGACTTGCACTGGTGGAGATACTTGAGTACCTCAAAGACTTGGGCAAGAAACAATCACCTAGTAACCATCCACAACACCCTAGCAACTGCGTAGCAACATCCTGGCAAGCACCCACAACCTCCTGGCATCCTGGCAGTGAGTTTTGCATTGGCATGCACATTTTCTTCTGTAAATGTAAAAGTCCAGTTCTTTTTAAATACTGCTGGAACATTTTCCTGACATGAAACTTTCAGATTGCTCATCCTAAACAATCCCCCACCAGCTAAAAAACAGGCTGCTCTCAAAACAAAGTTCCACTAATTAGTTGCACATTGAAAGCATTCTGTCCGAGAGTGAATGCCAGGTCAGATATTGGTTTTAGCCTCTATGAAAATTCCCCTTTGTCCTGCGCATTTCCAAATGCAACAGCTAAAAGCGGTAAAAGCAGCGGGCATTCATCAGAGAGGACAGCTGGCCGGTTCACAGTCGTGGCGCTTTGACACACAGATCAGGCGCAATCCAAACACACAAAGCGCAGTCAGCCTTTTCAGTTCCCTCACCTTTAACTCCCAGAATTCCTGCGCAGAGAGGGGAGTCCCGCCACAATGGGGCCACGAAGCGTACCGTCCTCCTCCACGGCGACACGCACTAGGTCTGTGTTTTCAATTAAGAAAGGACACAGACGTGTCACGGCTCAAACGGGGTTAAAGCTCACAGGGACGGAGCGTCGCAGATGGGAGAGATGGGAAGGGAGGCGTGAGAGAAGATATCACAGCAGATCCCGACTCGTACAGTTTTGGTTTTGACGTGGACACCGAGTGGCGACTCACAGTACCCAAATCATGCAACCGAATAGGAAGTGTGACAATTTTACTAAATGCCAATAATTCACATGCAAAACAAATTCTATATTGTTTTGTAAATTAAAGTTACCTAACTAAAGGTAAATAAACACAAAGTGAATTCAGGCATAAATTATAATTGTACATTATAATGTATGAAAAATGAATTTACTAAAAATTACGTTTACAGTCTTATTAAATTATTAGTGTTAAAGATTAACTTGAAGTGAGTCGGATGACAGAAAAGATTATTTAAATATAAAAAAATGAGCGTTCACAAAAAAATAGTATATTTAATATATTTGAATATTTGATATTAATAGTTGGAATAATCTATTTTAAATAAATGTAATCTATTTTATCTATTTTAAATAAATATTTAATAAATAACAAATATTTGATATTAATTACAATATATTTAATGAATATTAACTATAAATTATTGTATATTTAATACATTTCAAATAATATAAATAAATAATTTAAGTAAATATTTTACATATTAAAAGTTAAATAGGATACTTTGTTAAAAATAAATAAACATTTAATATATATTTAATAAATAAAAATAATCAGTGTATTAATAAATAGATTAATACATTTAATATATTTAAAATAAATAAACATTTAAAATATGCTATATTTAATAGATAAATAAAAAAATATAAATAATATTTGATATATTAATAATGATAATATATTAAATAAAAAAACAATATAAAAGTAGTTAATAATAATAATATAAAGTTGATATATTAATAGTTAGAACAATCTATTTAACAAAGTTAAATAACATTTAATATATAATATTAAAATTATATAAAATTATATTATAATATAAATTAATATTTGATGTATTAATAATTATATATTTAATATATATGAAATAAATGCATAAATAAATGTGTGTATATTTCTGCATACATACTAAACTTTATCCAACTTGTTGCATTTTATTTGTATTTAATAGTTTTCCCTGCCATCTGTGAACCATGAGCCGAGAAGCACTGCAGGGTCAGCCCTATTTTCCTGACACGCTCATATTTAGACTCTTTCTTAGTGATAAGGGAGGAAAAAACAGGGCTAAAACTGTTCCTCCGAGAGCCTGAATCTCTGTCCGGCCCTGATTGGAAGGGGGAGGAGAGCCGAGGAGCAGTAACAGGCACAGGACCGCATTGCATTATCAGGAGAGAAGGGCCACCGGTGCCGCGGTATCACGCCACGCAGATCTGCTGACGAAACGCAGGGTTTATCAGCGCCACGACCGGTCATCTTACGGTTAAAAAGGCACATCTGATTCGAAACCCGGGCGCACACACGCAGGCGTGTCAACAAACAAGCACGTTCGGCTCCAAGTTCTCACCGAGAGCGGGACAAAGCCTCCAAAGAGCCGGGAGAAACGGACACTCAGCTGAATTTCAAAAGGCTTTTTTCCTCTTCGTTTGATTCTCAAGGACACAAGCTTGGAGAGGGACTTGACAAGTAGTGCTTGAGTTTTTGGATCAGCGGAGACGAAGAGAGACAACTGAAAAGCCGAGAGAGAGAGATAGAGGGAGCATAATAGAGCGAAGGCCGGAGAGAGGGATGGGGGAGGACAGAGGCGCGCAGGATGCATTAGAGCCATTTCATTGAATATGAAAGCAAACCTCCAACAGGCTTTAAAGAACACGGTTCTCTCAAGAGCACTACAATCTGTAACCCAAATACGTCTGGTTGCATTTCGCACGCAAGTACACAAATTAATACGAGCACGAGCAAACGGCAGCCGATCCGCGGAACAGCTTATTTAGCCACGCTGTCGTCACGGGCGTAACAGCATTGGGGTGTTTTAGACAACTAAACTCAAGCGACAAACATGTGGTAATGATCAGGTGGGGGTGGATGGGTAATTAAATATAGGCACCGGCTATAAAGCCGCATCGACGTGCTGCGAGGCCCCATTGATCAGCTCGGGCATATGGCTTTCAGCTTTGTTCCGCTATAAACCAAAGCCCCAGTGTCTGTCTGCTGCTTAAAATGAAAACATATTTAACAGAGCCGGCCTAGTCGGCCATCTTTCCTTTTTTTGTGAGGCTCTCGGAGACACATTTGGGGTTTTGGCGCCCACCGTACCCTCCCTGTGCTCTATCATCTTTCCCGACCTCCGCTCTTCCCAACTTCCTGATCTACACTCCAGCCAATGTATGTTAAAGTAAAAATTAACAAATGGGGAAAAAAACACCAAAAAAAACTATTTTTTTAGTGATAATGTATCTACCATGAGCTCAAGAGTAGGTGGAAATTGTGACATAATACCCACAATCCTGAAGCAATATCTAAATGATACGATTATTAGACATTTCATGTGATAACTGAATATAATATAATATAATATAATATAATATAATATAATATAATATAATATAATATAATATAATATAATATAATATAATATAATATAATATAATATAATATATTATATTATATTATATTATATTATATTATATTATAATATAATATAATAAATGCTGTCAAAAGATTAATCATGTACTGTGTATAATTATTATGTATAATATATATCAAACAATAATATTGTGAAATATTATTACAATTTAAAATTATGGTTTTCTATTTTAATATACTTTAAAATATAATTTATTTCTGTGATCAAAGCTGAATTTTCAGCATCATTACTCCAGTCTTCAGTGTCACATGATCCTTCAGAAATCATTCTAATATGATGATTTATATCAATATTGGAAACATTTGTGCTGTTTAATATTAGTTTATAACCTGCGATACTTTTTCAGGATTCATTGATGAATAAAAAGTAAAAAAAAGTCAGTAATGGGGGGTCAGTAATTTTTTTCTCTCTTTTTTTTTTGAAAGAAATTAATACTTTTATTCAGCACAGATGTGTTAAATTGATAAAAAGTGATAGTAAAGATTTATATTGTTAGAAAAGATTTATATTTTGAATAAATGCTGTTCTTTTTAACCTTTTATTCATCAAAGAATCCTGAAAAAAAGTATCACAGGTTCCAAAAAAATATTAAGCAGCACAACTGTTTCCAACATTGATAATAAATCATCATATCAGAATGATTTCTGAAGGATCATGTGACACTGAAGACTGGAGTAATGATGCTGAAAATTCAGCTTTGAATCACAGAAATAAATTATATTTTAAAGTATATTAACATAGAAAACCATAATTTTAAATTGTAATAATATTTCACAATATTATTGTTTTTTCTGTATTTATTATGAAATAAATGCAGCCTTGATGAGCATAAGAGACTTTGCTCAAAAACATTAAAAATAGTCATGTTCCCAAACTTTTTGTGCGTGTCCCTTTACATGCAAATGATCTGGTGCACCCGGCCCCCTTTCAAGAAGAGGGCGGAGCTTCAAGAGCTCATGCAACAACAAAACAGGACAATCTCACGCACTGAAAATGTTAGAAACTGTCAGTAGCGGTGTTCAGCCTTATACGTTTCAGAATCAACCTTGTGAAAATCCAGTTTAGAAAAGGACACTTCTCACTCAGAGCTGATCGTCACCAGCTGTGGGCGGGGCAGGGATTAAGTCATCGTAGGGGGGAAAATCTGAATCAGCTCGTTTAAAGACACTGCTTTTGATTTATGGGAATTATAAAAGAGTGAGTGGATTTTTACAATTATTGGCTGGTTGTTCTCACACATTGCCGATAGACATTGGTGTTCAAACACCTAATAAAAGTGATTTTTTTCCTTTAAAATAAATATATATATATATATATATATATCATACTAAAAATAAGTCTAAAAATAAGTGCAAACAGCCAGAGAAGACAGTTAATATCCCTTCACAACACACCGTCTGCTGGAGGATCGAGCAAAGATGTGTTTCAGATGCTCCCTGAGCACTTATGAAGACCAGAGGCTCTGAACGCATGTGAACGCCGTTTGCTTCCAGCTGCTCCTGCAGTAAAGGCTTCAGCCAAGAAGACCCCCTCATTCCCCCTACTGACGGGGCACGGCTTCCCACAAGCCTCCTGGGCTCTGGTTTTGTCAGCTGTTCTCAGAGCCAGCTGCACAAGAAACAACTAAGAGCTCCATAACACATGAGAGGAGTCGGCCTGAAGCAAACCTGCCCTGAGAGGACTCGATCTTCATCTCGGTCCACAGACACAGCCATGCTTTATCATTTCAGAAGCATCAGCTCACACAAGGCCAACCAAACATCACTGCTTCCCTTTGGAATAGACATGCTTGAGGGGGCAAAAACATGACAAATAACATGGTGCGCTCACATTTTCTTGGATTTTATGCATGCAGGGGATAAGTCCCATACCGTGGCCTACGTGATGTATGGTGTTCATTAACAAAACCAAACAGTTAACGGGTTAATCAATGAAGGGCGGAGCATGAGTATGAGTGAACAGCTAAACAAAACAGTGGTTCATACTGAAGGAGAGAGAAATCTTTCTCTGTAAATGATTCTTTTGAAGGGAAATGTCAAAAGGATTCCTACTGCCCTCAGTCCTTGTCGATCACAGATCAGAGGAGAAGACCTTTCTCCGCTCCTGCAACTCAAAGATCTCATGCATATTCATCAGCTTGCCTTGCATGAACTTTGCGTGGGATGATAAAGGAAGTGAAACATTACAAAAATCTCGGATTACAACAGGGAAAGATCAAGGCAGAAGTCAATCATCCTCTTGAAGTCATCTAAATCAGCATTTCCCAACCTGGTTTCTGAAGGCCATACAAATGACACACTTTTTAGAGGTCTTCCTTATCAGGCGGGTGCGATTTCAGGTTTTGGACCCTCTATTAGTGAAATAATGATCTGAACTGGGTGTGTGGGCATAAAATGAAATGAAATAAAATAAAATATTTTTTTTTAATAAAATTAAAAAAATAAAATTAAATAAAATTTAAAAATAAATTAAATAATAATAAAATAAAATAAAAGTAAAAAATAAAAAAATTTAATAATAAAAATAAAATAAAAATAATTACATAATAAAATTAAAATAAAAAATAAAATAATAATAAAATTAAATAAAATAAAAATAAATTAAATAACAATAAACTAAAATAGAAAAATAAATTAAATAATAAAAATAAAATATTAAATAATAAAATTAAATAAAATAAAAATAAAAATAAAAATAAAAATAAAATTAAAAATAAATAAAATAATAAAATTAAATGAATAATAAAATAAAATAAAAAATTAAATAATAAACTACAATAAAAGTAAAAAATAAATAAAATAATAAAATAAAATAAAATAATAATAATAAAATTAAATAAAAAAAATCTTTTAACTCATAAATGCTAAAACAAAAAAATACTTTTAAGGTCTTCTTCAGTTTGACAACTTGTGGAAAAACGAAAATCGCAAAGCTCAACATGTAGCCCACATCTTCACTTAACTTAAAAACAGTTATTTTTAAACATAGGTCAACAAAGATGCAATTTAGATATGAAAAAAGATAATATTGCTTTTATTGTGATTTAAAAATGTTATTATCAGGGATGCATTGATAATTCTGAAAATACCAAATCCATTTTTTCATCTGAAAGAGAAACGGACTGAAACCATGAACAGAAACCGCAACGCTAACAGATCGGGTAATAATAATTTCAAGAGAAAAAAATTAAAATGCAAACACTGGCTGATGTTGATATAAGCTGGAAAGAGCTTGTGTTTACAGTTGTGTCTACAGATCTCTGTCTGGAATAGAGTTGTTGAAAGTCAATATTACATCAATCAATACATATTTACACTTTTTTTCCCATTCAGTTGTCAATTTATTTAAACAACATTTAAAAAAAAAAAACTGTGTGAGCCTATATGTTATAGTAAAGTCACGCCTATTGAAGAAAGTTGGTGTAATGACTTAAAATTAACCCGTTTTTATTATTATTATTAACAAAATACGAGCTGCTCCAAGATGGCCACCAAGTGAACGGACTTGCCTCAAAACACACCCACAAAACACTATGCTATTAAACAAGCTCGAGAGTAGGCATGTTAATTGAAGTAAAACCTGTCAACAGTCTGTCACTGTCAACTGCGAGAGTCGCCGGTCCTGCTCCACCTGCACAAGTGAACACTAGCTGTTCAGAGGCGACCCTTGACCTCTTAACTTCAACAGGTGCGCAGGCTGCATAAATAGGCAGTAAAAACAATCCAGTTTGCAAAAGAGTCCGTCACCTTGCCAGTCAAGATGCATATTCAACAGCACTAAAGCAAAGGCCTCCAGCTGCACTTCCTGACGGCAGAAACTTAAAGAAGTTCTCTTTCATGCTGACTGGAAAGAGTTATTACGGCAGAAAAAGATCCTCAATTGGCACCACATGCCACATCGGCTCACGGACAAAAAGAAAGGAGCGGCTCGCCACATATGCTCCCACTTGGGCTGATCAAAAAGAGCCAGTTGTCATTTGTTTGTAGAGGTTAATGGCCAAAACCTGAGCTCGGATCCTGGCTGGAGTGGGGGAGATGGTGCATTCCTGTCTGAGGGGAAAGTGGAAGGTGGACTCGTTCCATCTGGAAAAGCCCTCTTGCATAGCGGGAATGGGACCAACGTGCAGCTGGAGCCATTGGGTAGAGTGGCATGGCGACAGGCTGTCACGCCAAGCCCTCATTGTGCCCGCTGGAGATGGGTATTGTGGCACGGCGAGGGCTGCCAGGCTCCGGCGCTGCTCATTTTAGCTCATTTTTAAAGCTAACGAGCACACATGTCCTCGGTCTGCGACGTCAACCGACATGAAATTCGAGACAAAGCCGAGCCTACAACTGCAGCACAAAGGAGGAATTCTGCTGCCAAGCTCCGCCCCTCCACACCTCCTCCCCCGGATCGAGCGAGAGAGAGAGAGAGCGAGCAAGCCAACCAGCCATGTGCATGTCAGATCTAATTCCCAGTGTGTGATCAGTGCTGGAGGCGCATGTGGCCACTTCCCAGAAGGACGCTGCAGCAGAAACCGTCAGCAAACAAAGACGCGCTGCGCCCAGACCGTATCAGTATTGGTAATCTGCAGATAAACACAGAGGTGCATTAGAAGAAACTGTGTTTTAGTGCATGTGCCTTGCTGACTGGGTTGGAGGAGTCATTCTGAGCACAACACAAACAGATCTATTATTCTCGGTGCGAGCCGCGGAGACAGCTGAAGCCTGGCGAGATCCCTCAGGGTTCAATCCTGGGCCCGTTCACATTTGTTCTCCGCGACTGCAGTTCTGACTGGTGACTGTCGTTACACCCATTCGGTACTGAATACAAAAGCATTTCAATGGGAACAGTGCGTACACTAACATGCATTCACACCAGAATTAGTTTGACTAGTATATGCTCATGTCTTTCGGTTTTACATTTAGTCATTTAGCAGACGCTTTTATCCAAAGCGACTTACAAATGAGAGTAGTAGAATCAATCAAATCAACATGAGAACAACAGTATGTAAGTGCTGAGTGAAGTCACAGTTATGTCAGTAAAGTGCTCATAGCAAATTTTTTTTATTTTTTTTTTAATTGTAAACAACCAAAATGGCAGCAGCTCTTGTGAGAAGTCATTTTTATCATAGCCAGTGTTAAAGTGCAGTCACATTTACCACTGCTCAGCAAAATTTTGTGAAAAACAGTCATTTCAATATTTCAAATGAGGGGGAAAAAAGTTTCCCATGCAGATTTACATTTACTACTTAATACAATAGAGAGCTTCTTAGCTTGAAAGTGACTTATGCTGCATTATCAGACATCCTCATTTCAGGTCTTGAACCCTCTACTAGCAAAATGGAATGAAATGGAACCAGATGAAACAAAATGCAATGAGATGAAACTAAATAAAACAAAACAAAATGTATGATAGGCGCATGTGGCCACTTCCCAGAAGGACGCTGCAGCAGAAAATCGTCAGCAAATAAAGATGCGCTTCGCCCAGACCGTATCAGTATTGGTAGATAAATACAGAGGTGCGTTAGAAGAAACTGTTTTAGTGCAAGTGCCTTGGCGATTGTGTTTGAGGAGTCATTCTGAGCACAACACAAACAGATCCATTATTCTCTGTGCATGCCACAAAGACAGCTGAAACCTGGCGAGATCCCTCAGGGTTCAATCCTGGGCCCGCTCACATTCGCTTTCCGTGACTGCGGTTCTGATTGGTGACCGTCGTTACACCTATTCTGTATTGAATACAAACACACTTCATTTTCAATGGGAATGGTGTGTATACTAATGTGCATTCACAACAATGCCGGAATTAGAGGTTTTCAACCATTAAAAGGTGCCATTGAACGTTTTTTTACAAGATGTAATATAAGTCTAAGGTGTCCCCTGAATCTGCCTGTGAAGTTTCAGCTCAAAATACCCCACAGATTTTTTTTAATTACTTATTTTGGGGCATAATTAGAAATGCGGCGATTCAGGCTACGGCCCCTTTAAATGCTCACACTCTCCGCCCCCGGAGCTCGCGCTTGCCTTAAACAGTGCATAAACAAAGTTCACACAGCTAATATAACCCTCAAAATGGATCTTTACAAAGTGTTTGTCATTCATACTGCATGTATGCGTCGGATTATGTGAGTATAGTATTTATTTGGATGTTTACATTTAATTCTGAATGAATTTGAGGCTGTGCTTCGTGGCTAACGGCTAATGCTACACTGTTGGAGAGATTTATAAAGAATGAAGTTGTGTTTATGAATTATACAGACTGCAAGTGTTTAAAAATGAAAATAGCAATGGCTCTTGTCTCCGTGAATACAGTAAGAAACGATGGTAACTTTAACCACATTTAACAGTACATTAGCAACATGCTAACGAAACATTTAGAAAGACAATTTACAAATATCACTAAAAATATCATGTTATCATGAATCATGTCATCTGCCATTTTTCGCTATTGTTCTTGCTTGATTACCTAGTCTGATGATTCAGCTGTGCACAGATCCAGACGTTAATACTGGCTGCCCTTGTGTAATGCCTTGAACATGAGCTGGCATATGCAAATATTGGGGGCGTACATATTAATGATCCTGACTGTTACATAACAGTCTGTGTTATGTTGAGATTCACCTGTTCTTCGGAGGTCTTTTAAACAAATGAGATTTATATAAGGAGGAGGAAACAATGGAGTTTGAGACTCACTGTATGTCATTTCCATGTACTGAACTCTTATTTAACTATGCCAAGATAAATTCAATTTTTAATTCTAGGGCACATTCAAAAAAAATGTCTTTGTTGAAATCAAAATAATTTTTTTTTAAATTGTAAACAACCAAAATGGCAGCAGCTCTGTGATAAGCATTATGATAGCCAGGGTTAAAATGGAGTCACATTTACCTAGTCAAAACTGTGAAAAACAGTCATTTCAATATTTCACATGACGGAGGAAAGTTTCCCACGCAGATTTCGCTTCTTCAGATTTCAGAGTTCTTCGACAATAGAGACCAACTTAGGTTGAAAGTGACTTATGGTGCATTATCAGACACTCTCATTTCAAGGTTTTGGACCCTCTACTAGTGAAATAATGAAAAAAATAATAAAATAATTCTCGGTGCACGCCACGGAGACAGCTGAAGCCCGTCGAGGTCCATCAGGGTTCAATCCTGGGCCCGCTTACATTCTCTCTCCGTGAATGCGGTTCTGACTGGTGACCGTCGTAACACCTATTCTGTACTAAAGACAAACGAATTTCAATGGGAAGAGCGCGTACACTAATGTGCATTCACAACAATGTCGGAATTACAAGTTTTTCGACTAGTAAAAAATGCTCATCTTTGTTTTTTTAATTGTAAACAACCAAAACAGCAGCAGCTCTTTGAGAAGTCATTTTATCATAGCCAGTGTTGAAGTGCAGTTACATTTACCACTGCTCAGCAAAATTGTGTGAAATACAGTCATTTCAATATTTCACATGACGGAGGATAGTTTGAGACACAGATTTCGCTCATGTTCAAGTCGGTCATGCAAATTTGCTACTTTTGACAGCTGCTTGGTTTCAAAGTGACTTGTGTGAACGGTGCATTGGTACACTATTACAATGGACCTTGTTTTGCTCACAAATTTTCATTGAAATTTGATGTACCTTTACTTGGTGCACTTTGCTATTAAAAATATTTAACAAGAGAAAACTTTAAAGACCACATAAAATCACTTAATCTTCCTTGCGTTAATGTATTTCCTACCGAAACAGGAAATTGCACAATCAAAGGACTCATCGCTGGTTAGTTTATCTCACAGCCATCAATCATAACTTTGTAAAACAACTGTAAAACAATACTCTTGAGTGTCTGAGAGTATTTTTGAGCTAAATTATCCTTGAAACTAAAATTGACTTGAGACCGAGAAGCAACACTGCATAATATATTAACACATTAAAAATATCCAAAAGCCCCTTAAACAAGACAAATTTAATTAAAGGCAACACTGCATAAGATATTAAGACTTGTTTTCATAAATTGCCTGAGTATATTTTTACACTGTTTTTAAGTATAAACAAGAGTAAAAAAATCTGTCAGTGCAGTAAGACAAAAAATACATATTAAAGACTAAATATTCGTAATATCTTATGCAGCGTTTCTTCAATCAAATGCATCTTGTTTTAAGCATTTTTAGATGAAAAACTCAATAAGTACTCATATTATTGCAGTTTATGCCATTCTAGGATTGGACAAAAATGAATTAGCCAATTCTCCTGAAACACAAAGCATAAACTGGAGTGCACTAGTATATAAATTAGCCTCAAAGCTAACAGACTTGGACTTAAAAGACACAAAACAACTTTTTTTCCATCATGACCAATCAGAGTCGTGGGCTTCAGAGACGGGAAGAGAGGAGCTGCAACAATGAGGGAAAATATGGTGTTTTTTTGAACATCACAACAAGGCCGTCCATATATCCTCTTCAGCATGATGTGAATGCAGCAGAAAGCAAAATAAAAACACTGTAGAGATAAATATACTATTCAAAACTGAATCTCCAAGTTTAATTATGTGTGCGCTTTTCTTCTCCACAGATGCAGGGCAATGTGACAATCCCCATTTAAAACTTTAACCTTGTCAGAGACAAACATGCCAAAACCTTAGTAATGCAAACGCCACCCACGCCTGCTGGCAGCCAAGTGTGTGTGTGTGTGTGGACAATCGGGTTCGGCACAGCTGTGCTCGGCTCAAGAACTTTTTAAAAGCGTGTCAAAGTCACAGCAGACTTACTGCAAAAGGCTGCCATGCCAGTGTGGCCGCCTGTCACACGACCGCAGACCAATTTTCCTTAACGTTAAACATATTACTTGTGTTTCTGAGAGAAAATGCTTACTGGGGAGTTCTTAAAGACTTCTGGCCTGGTGTTAAATGACTCCTCATCCAGAAAAACTCGTTTAGAGGATATGACCACGTTTTGAACAGTTACTGACTCACTGGCTGCTTTTATAGGGGCGCCGTGAACTCTTATGAGGCACAAAAGCGGGCTTGTAACCGAGTCAAACACAAAGAATGACTTATTCGCTTATCTTACGGTGCGACTCGAACAATTCATTCACTTAATGTCAACTTAATGCGCCGATGGCTTCACCTTTCATCCCGAACACAAAGACTAATCGTTCTGGTTAGGCAAGAAGCTGCAAAACTAAACAAAGGATCACAGTGTCTTTTACAAGCAATTTTGCACAATTCCATCATGTAGGAGTAAGTCAGATTACAAGCTGGTGAAGTGACGTGAAAATAAATGCGTTTCCGAACGCTCCCAACCCCTTTGTTTTCTTTCCCCGGGTGTAATTTACAGACCGTTCGGCACGGATGATTTGTCATGCTGCGGCCCTCTTCCGTTTTGTAGCGTTATGCCTTTTTTGCGGATGGAATTACAATCATTATTACAGTTCAAAACTAGCCTCTTTCCACCTGTGTTCACGGCATTGTCAATATCCACGCTAAATTAACGGATGCCGCCCAATTCTCGCAGTGCTAAATATGTCATTTATGGCATTTTCTGCGGAGGAAGTCAGTCCCGTCCATTCGTCTTGCTTACGCTCCCATAAATCTCGATCGGTTTTGGGCTCTGCCAGCGAATTGACACACACTCCTGCCTCCCGCGCTCCAGTAAATAAAAATGATAAAGGCCTGTCAATAGTTTGCATACTCTGGCTCGGAAAGCAAATCGAGCCTCCGCAGTGCCGCAGCGTTTCCATTTCCCCCGTCTGGCAGCCTCATTTCAAAACCTGATGGGAAAACATGCCGCCACACACACACACACACAGACACGAAAACAATAAAACGGCACCTTCTGCTACAGAGAATCATCATCACGTCAGCCTTAAAGATAGATACTGAGCCCTAAAGATTACAACAACAAGCACATTTTTGTGAAAGACATATGCAAAAAACCCTTAAAACAAGACGAATTTAATTAAAACAACACTGCATAAGTATTACTGTTAAATATGAGTATTTTTACACTGTTTTTAAGTATAAACAAGTTAAAAACAAGTGTAAAAAAGCTGGAAAAGAAGAGGAAGAGTGTTGTTGACATGTCGTCATTTTACGCCAGACTGCTTCATAAACTTAATGCTGGATTTGCAGAAAAAATCTGTTTAATTTTTTCCCAAATTCCATTTTAATTTTTCTGGACTCCGTTTTTTTCCATTTTATTTTTTGACTCCATTTTAATGGTTAAACTAAATTTCAGTAATCAAAAAGCAGGTCTAATTAATTGAAATAATGAATCTTGTCCAATTTACCAACAATTTAATAAAAGTTTAACAAAAAAATTACATTTTTTTTTTTAGGGTCCTACGTTTTATTCTTTCCCCTCAAATTTTATTTTTACCAAATTCTGTTTTCTGGATTCCATATTAATGGTTTAATTCCATTTTAATAATCAAAAAGCAAGTCTAATTAATTGAATTCTTAAAAACAGAATTGTTGTGTTGTGTATCTGGCAATCAAATAAACGCATACCATTTAATTTATCTTTTAATCATGAAATTAAACTTCAATGTGCTGCACACCAAAGCTTTACTGTTAAAATTAAAACATGGAAGAAACACTGAGATTGTTTAAAATATATTTTAATAATTTATTGTTAAATTAATTTATCTAAATTCTACTGTACAACAGTAATATGTTTCTGTCAAGTTAAATCAAACTTTTATTTTGACGGTTTGCCTAGAGCTTTGAGTTTCTCTGTGTTTATGACGGTAGTTTTCTCAAACGAAGCGGTTAAATACTGATGAAGTGACTTTCAGAGCAGCTCTGGAGATGAATTTGTGCGTTCATATAGTGAGGCGACGGAGGGCGAAAACACCGCGAGCGTCGCACGTGCTTCAGTGTGCGTGCGCCTGCGCGATTGTGTGTGAGGTAAATAAAACCACGCTTCCACATCATTCATTTCAGAGTCACACAGGCATGCAGGATTCATGTTTAAATAGTCTTTTTGCGGTTTAATATTCACAGACTGTATCGCGATTAAATTTAAGTGTACTGACCTGCTTTTAATTCATTCATCAAAAATTTGACAAATTCCGTGACATTCCGTGTTCTATAGTAAATTCCGTTTTTATGACTGGATTCCGCGATTCCGTGAATTATAGGGCCCTAGTTACTGACAATCCTCATTTTGGCTGCGTGAGATTCTCCAGCTTTGTTGTTGTTGAGCTGTTAAAGCTCCGCCCTCTTCCGGAAAGCTCATTTGCATTTAAAGGGACACACACAAAAACGGCGTGTTTTTGCTCACACCCGAATAGAGGCAAATTTGACAAGCTATAATAAATTATCTGTGGGGGATTTTGAGCTGAAACTTCACAGACACATTCTGGAGACTACATCTACAATAACAAGCACATTTTTGTGAATAACTGATGAATCATTCACAAAACTGTAAACATGCTTTAAAGTAAGCAGGCTCAACTCACACACACACCAGCCATGCGTTTCGTGATCGCTTTCAACCTGTTTCACTTCAGGATCTTCTGGTTCTTGTACCCACTGGCGCTCATTTCTCGCCAGGGCGGCTGAAGGGTGAGACGGAGATGGGCGAGGCGTTGGATCAACAACGGCGCACGGAGGGCCTGTGTGAGCATGTGCGGCCCCTGAAGGAGCCTGCATTTGTTTTGTTTACCTAAAGACGGGCCGTTTGAACGGGAAGGTTAAACTCTCAGCGTCCTGTTCTTCATAGCTCATTAAAGCCGACGAGCAGACGGAAGGAGGAGGTGTGTGTGTGTGTGTGTAAGTCTATCCAGCACATGGGTCCCAGAAGGGGGAGCTGCAGCAGGAAATGGTGGATAAGTGGTGACCCGGGTTTGCTTTTGAAACTGATCGTCAGGAGCACAGCTGCTAGCTCTGCTCCGTGGTCAGGTTAACCACGCTTAGACAAAGAGAAGAAAAACAAGAGAAAAGGGAAATAACAGCCCCTCGTCACAGCCCGTCATCGCCACCTTCAAACGTACCGCATCGAGCTCCTCCTCGACACACTCACAGCTGGCCTCTTTAAAAGCAGCGCTCACCCTAAAATCTAAATCACGTGATTGTTTACTCGCCCTCAAACCTGGCCGGATTCATTTCTTTCCATCGTGAGACACTGAAGGAGAGCTTGAGGAGAAAATGAGTCAAAAAACAGTAGTCCAGAGTTTTTTACTTTAAATATTGAAAATAACACTGCAAAATATTAACAATGTTTTGGAAGAAGAAAAATCAAGAAGTAGTTTGTCTAATAATGCAATCATGAGCCGCTTGAAACCGGTAAACTGAGGCACTTTACTAATTAATTCCCCAAATGATTATGTGATTAATCAGATATATACATGACATAAGCGTAATATTACAACTTGCATCTGCACAAAATGAGGTTATGAGGTTATAAACTAGTCAGAATGTGCAAGTCACTCTTTCTGTAACGACACACGACTAGACCGCAGAATCTACAACACTGCATTTGTTATTTTAGATAATACTTAGTTAACACTTACTTAAATTAATTAATATGGCATGATGGAACAGAATAAATTTACACTATCGTTCAAAAGTTTGATGTCTGTGAGATTGTTTAATGTTTTTGAAGATGTTTCTTCTGCTCACAATGCTGCTTTCTGTCAAATATTATTACAATTAAAAACTTTTCTTTTTGATTATATGTTCATTTGAATCTGAACATTTATGCTGCTTAATATTTTTTGATATATTTGTTTCATGATTCTTTGCTCAAAAGAAATAATGAAAAGAAAACAGCATTTATTTGAAATAGAAATCTTTGTAACATTATAAATGTCACTTCTGATGAGATTAAGAAGTCCTTTCTGGATAAAAGTGTTCATTATTTAAAAGTATTAAGTACTTAATTTCTTTACAAAATCTAAATCTTTAGTGACCCCAAACATTTGACCGGCAAAGGATATGGTCAACAAAAAAAAAAAAAAAAAAAAAAAAAAAAACACTTTTTGTGCACTTATAGGGTCATTCCTTGTCAAATCAACCAACTTTCATAAACTTCCACGACTTTTGTTAATATTTTTTCTGTGGAAAGACAAACATAAGTCGTGATGAAAGCCAAAATATTAAATGGCACAGATAACAATAACTATTAGCCGTTTACCTACATTTGGTTCTTGACCATTGAAAATGGGTCAAATTTTACAATTTGGAGTCACATTGGGGTCCCAATATCTATGTGACTGAACTAAATAAGGCCTTAAAAATGAAGATTGCAAAAGAAAAGTTTATTAAGAATGAGAATCTAGAAGGATATCAAGATATCTTGAATACTTTTAGAGTTACAGGCATGCAAACTTTAGAAAAAGGAGTATTTATGGCACTCAGATGAGATGACAGAAAAACACAAGATACAGTTCTAGTTTCAACATTATTTGTTCTTCAGATATTCCTCTTTAAAAAAGAAAGTAGTTTTAGCTTTATGCAAAGTGACCCACATTTGGTTTCTGACCACTGAAAATGTGAACAATTTACTCATGGAGCCGCATTAACATGTCCATATCTCTGGGATTGAACCATCGATGGCCTTTAAAATGAAGATACCAAAAGAAAAGTTTGTTAAGAAGCAGAATCTAAAAGGATATTAAGAGATCTTCAATACTTATCGAGTTACAGGCATGCAAACTTGAGGCAAAAACACACAAGAAGTGCTTTTTCCCCGTTTTTGAACCGTCACCGTTGGCATATAATGAAACAAAGATTGCTAAAGTCAATTGATTTTACTACTAGATCTACCAATCTATTTGTAAAAATGAAATAATGCTGCTGCCATCTTTCTAAAGTCATTTTTACACCACTCTAATTTGGCTTCAAATCTCAGGTGAAAATTGTCATTTTGACCCCCCTCTGAATATACATTATTATATAAATGTCACAGATGTTATATATAATATAAATGTCACATATTTTGGCTTTCATCACTATTTATGTTCGTCTTTCTACAGAAAAAATAAATAAATAAATAAAATCTAAAAATTTAAGCCGCGGGACTGTTTTCTTCTGAACTCATATTATAGTTTTGTGCAAAGAAAACACCTAAACTTAAGCAATTATTCACTGATAATCTGGCAATTATAAATACGAGCATGTGCAAAATAGATATTCGAGCTGCAGCGGAGCGAGAAAACATTGTGTGGACTACTCGAGGATGAGTAAATGATTTTTGGGGTGAAATATTGATTGCACGATGAGGCAGAACAGTGTCTAGGGTCTATATTTGCAATGTCTTTACATCCCTCAATGGACTTTACATGTCAAAGCATGCAGGTCTTTACACAGGGGCCTCCAAACAGCCATTGAGCAACCCAAAAAATGCATACCGAAGCACTCGTAGCGCTCTCACCGAGCCCTTCAAAGACAAAGACATTAGCGGAGAGCGGCGCACCAATCAAGCAGCGAGCGCCAATCTAAAGCTCCTTATGAGCAATAGTTAGCTATTAATGTGAACTTAAAGGTCTCATTCATCACCATGCCGTTTCCAGGTCTCAGCTGCGGGCCTAGATAATGAAGACCGATCGGGTCTTCGAAACAAGGGACTCGCGGAGGGTTCGGGACAAATAACCCCCTCTCCGTCCCTCAACATATGGAGCGCGAGAGGTTGCGTTGCGTTTAAGGCCGGTCCCCCTGCGAGACTCGGCCGGTTTGTGCGTCAGCACGCTTCGGGGTATCCGTCCAAACCCAGACTCACTGCCAGGGACTCGCTGTAGCCTGGATTAGGGACAGGACAAGCAATCTGGCTTTCCAGGTAATTCCCTGCGTTCGGGTCCAATTCCGAGTCTTTTTATCGGGCCCGGTGCCGTATGGACCTGCGGTGAGCCCTGATGTCTGCCGCGAACGCAGGCCAGGAGAACGGGGCGGGCGTAATGCCGTGTAATGGAAAACAAACAGAGCAGAGAGAGTCCTCGCTATCCCTGCCCCCACAAACTCAACTCCTCGCCCCCCTCTTCCTCACCCTCGGTGAAGGTTAATGGTGCTGGAGGAATACAGATCAGCGCAAGATGGATGAAGAGGTGCTGGAAAACTCTCCCGCAGGTCTGGAGTCTAGAGATTAACTAAATATTAACTAACAAAAAAACCCATACAGCTGCGGCCCTAAAAGCAATTAAAGACGCTCACTCCTCCATCAAACGCCTCCCTGTGAAACAAACCAGAGAATGAGCTAATAATATTTAGACTTCCCATGCTCCATGTTGCATGTTGAAGGTTAGTACAGAAAATCTCTTAAAGGGGAAGTGTGTGAGAATAGCATGTATATGCTCATAATATGCTCAGCAAGGCCTTATCAAAACATGTAATATTGAGATATATTTTTGCAATTCTAAATAGCTGTTTTCTATTTGAATACATGCTAAAATTTAATTTATTTATGCAATCAAAGCTGAATTTTCAGCATCAGTCTTCAGTGTCACATGATCCTTCAGAAATCATTCTGATATTGCTGCTCAAGAAAAAAAAATTATTATTATCAATGTTGAAAACATATTTTTGTGACACGCTACCATTAAAAAGCTTCTTTTTTTAAAAAAAAGAAAAGAATATTAATCTAGCACGCATTTAATTGATCAAAGGTTACAGTAAAGACATGTTACAAGATTCTATTTGAACTTTCTATTCATCAAAGAATCCTGAAAAATAAAATGTATCATGGTTTCTGATACAAAACTGAGCATAAGCATTAATTATTCGAACCCTTTGACCGGTAGTCTATACTGTGCATGGCTTGCAAAGTTCCTGAATACTCGGATGGCATACTACTATTTTTGTCATAATAAACGGCACTGCACTGGGCACTAAATCACACAATGCAATGCGCTCAACTTGGCCTTCCATTTCCCATGTGACAAATGAACCGAAAGTAGTATTAGTCAGCAGTCATTTTAACAAACCCTTTATTTTATTAATAAACAACAACTGTTTTTCTGCATTTGTATGCAAACATGAATGCAAAATAATATTTTAAAAGAAGAGAACCAGATGACCCTTGCTAAATTAAGCAGAAACACACAATGCGATGTCATGTGACTGTAGCATATACTATCTGAAATGTTTAGCATTGCATAATAATGCATAATTTACATACCATCCCATGAGGCCACAGGGGAGGATTTGTGAATGGAAGTGAAGCGATGCAACTGACGCTGGTCACATGACAATGACAACAAGGCGAATGACGTCTGGATTACATTCATACTTGTATAGAACATACTTTTTTTAGTGCTCACAAAGTACGTACTTATTCAAAATATTTGGATGTTAAGGTTATTAATGTTGCATGTCAATTTACAATGTTATTTTGCACATGTTAAATACAAAATGAAACCTGTAACTATTGCAAACACTGGGATGTCAATTAATAAACACTTGCTGAAACAAACTACATGTCTGACCCCAGCCTTAGGTTTGTGTGCTTGAACTCTCCACTTCAGCTCGATACAGACTCGACAATCAGCGCCACTGGAGTAAAAATTGATTCTGTAACAATAACATTGAATTCCATTTGCATTGAAAGTAATGCTGATAAACACCCAATGAATGCACTGAAAAACACATCATCGGCTCCTTTCAACACACGAAACGCATCGTTTATTGCCGTGCATTTGAATGATCACCCATTATCTTCAGCTGAACGTATTTATTCAGACAATGAAGGGAAATAATGTGTCTTCATTCAGCCTGTGCTCCTCTGAACACAATCCAAAACATCTACAAACACCTATAGCTTCATGATGTTCACAGACGAGGGCTTTGGTGCCGATTCTGGAGAATTCAATGAGGAGCAGAACTATAACCTCTAAGATGATTAATAATGGAGAGTGAGATTCAAAAGGTATTCGCTGGGCAGTCAAACTTAATATGACAACACCATATGCACAGATGGGCCGCATATGGATCTTAAACTGAAGAACAAAGACGACGGCTTGGCCGTACGCATGCACGGGAATAAAACAACAGCCAGTTGTCAACATATGTAAAAAGTAAGGATGAAAACTAGAACACTGAAAATTCCAATGCATCTCCATTATAAAAGCAGAGCAAAAAATGCAAAGGTTGCAATGCAAAAAAAATTATTTTCCAATCGATAGTGGTGTTATTCATTTAAAGAAGGCTCAGGGCCTTGTGACCAAACTCCACCCAGAAAGGAACGCCAGCCTTCCAGGGCACTGGATGCTGCTCAAGTATGTAGATGTTGGGAAGCGGAGCACATTCCAGTCAATCACGCTCTGAAAGTGGCTACTGGGCAACGTCTTGCTTTAGGCTTCAAAAATAACACCGAAACAAGGAGGGCGACTATTATATAATGATAAAAGGGCAGCCTGTCATTGTGCCGTGATCCTGTCGAGAGGAAGTCAAACTCCTTGATCCTCTCCAGATACTTGACTCTCAGACTGAAGTGCAAACAGATTTCGCCATACGGAGAAACACTACGATCCTCCAGAAAAAGGTCAAACGCTACAGAAAATGACTTGCTTACTGTATGCACTTCATTTATCGCATGAAGGAGTTTGAGATACGAGTTTCGGTGATTTTGCCATGGCAGCAAACACCCTTTACTAGGGTAAAATCCTTGCATGTACAGCCTCAGTCGCCATCTTATAGAAGAAATTAACGACTTAAGTCACCAAAGTTCAATAAATGGTTCAAACTACTTATATTAATAATCTAAATAATTGTGTGCAATTTAACACTCTGAACTCACCTTATAAAACAAAAAGAAAAATACAATTTTAGCAGTTTTTGACAGCTATTAAAATAAAATGCAAATTCATAAAACGACAATATAATGACAAATATCCTATATAATGACAAATCCTAGAAATCAAATCGGAAGCTGATCGATATTGATCATGAGTTTGCCAGAAAATATCACTAATTTAGCTGGGTTTTAAGTAGGGATGCACCGATATTAACTTTTGTCCGATACTGATAATTCTTTGTATTTGAAAGCCGATTGTATTTTCCTCTTTAGAAGTGATTTCAATCATATTTCAAGCAATTCAAAACCATCATAGCAGACAGTTTCGCATCTGAAGCGTCTCAGCTGAAGAAAATAATCCATTATTTATGGCTTTAATGCCAAATTTTCTTATCGGATACGGATATGGTGGCCGATATATTGTGCATCCTTAGTTTTAAGTAGAGATGCACAAATATGACAATTTTGGTTGATAACGATAACCGATAATTCTTTATATTTGAAAGCCGATAACCAATAACCGATAATTCTTTATATTTGAAAGCCGATAACCAATAACCGATAATTCTTTATATTTGAAAGCCGATAACCAATAACCGATAATTCTTTATATTTGAAAGCCGATAACCAATAACCGATAATTCTTTATATTTGAAAGCCGATAACCGATATATTGGCCAATAAATCTAAATCCAAATTTTTACATAATTTTTGAGAGCCTGATTACAAAAACAAAAGTCTCACCATTAAATCCATGTCCCAAACACACTATTATAATGTTCTCAAAATTATGTAGCCGATATGACAGACTTGCGCTGCACATGTTGAACTTAACTGTATTTTCCTTTTCAAAGTGATTTCAATCATATTTCAAGCAATTCAAAACCATCATGATGAACATCTGAAGTGTCTCAACTGGAGGAAATAAACCATTATTTATTGGCTTTAATATATCGGCCAAATTTTCTTATCAAACCGATAACCTTAACATTAAAAATGAACATATATAGTCGATACCAAGATGGTGGCCAATATATTGTGCATCCCTAGTTTTAAGTAGAAATGCACAAATGTGATAATTTGGCCGATACCGATAACCGATAATTCTTTATATTTGAAAGCCGATAAACGATATATTGGCCAATAAATCTAAATCCAAATTTTTATATAATTTTTGAGAGCCTGATTACAAAAACAAAAGTCTCACCATTAAATCCATGTCCCAAACACACTATTATAATGTTCTCATTATACTATTATGTAACCGATATGACAGACTTGCGCTGTACATGTTGAACTTAACTGATTAAGTGATTTCAATCATATTTCAAGCAATTCAAAACCATCATGGTGAACAACATCTGAAGTGTCTCAGCTGGAGGAAATAAACCATTATTTATCGGCTTTAAAATATCGGCCAAATTTTCTTATCGGATTGATAACATAAAAAATGAACATATAATCGCCGATATATCGTGCATCCCTAGTTTCAAAGCAAAACTAACTATTTCCCCCATTATTCTCTATGGAAGCATGAGAACACTAAAACACAAGGCATCGATTACACACCTAATGCATCTATTTTTTGTACTATAAAAGCTTCCTATCTTAATTGGGAAGTGAAAAAGGACAGAAAGAAATATGAAGATGCCCAGCAAGTCCACTTTATTCTGACCAACATCACTTAAATGCTCATCACATCATTACGATAACAACCTCTGATCTCATAAGAAAGAAATAATCTTGTTCAATATCAGAATCCTCCATCTTTGCACACAAAGAGTCAACCTGTCAGTTAAAAAGAGCCAAACTAGTAGGATAACAGCTTTATTTGCTTTCTAGTTTCCCCTTTCCTGAAACTGAGTGCTTTGGGCCACAGTAGTAGTTTGGAATGTAACATTCAGGCTAAACTTCAAATGATGTGATATTTCGCAACGTAGCCATCCAGATCTCTGTAACGGACCGAATTCCACAAGAATGAATCGCTAGGCTTTTATTTGACTGGTAATGCTAGTAATCAAGCTCTTGGTGACATGCTTAAGCAACCATTTTAACTGAAGTATGTGGCGTGTGAAGAAAACTACAGTTAATACTGTACAGCACAGACCCTGCAGCAGAAAGCACAGCTTACGCCCTCCACCACAAACTACATCAAAGAGCATTGTGGGTGGAGCGCTAACTTTCAATACATGGTGCAAATCTGTAGGCTTACTGTCAATCTGACTTCTCAAAGCTGCTCGGGAAAACGTAGCGTTTATTGCCAATTAGACCATACTGATCTGATTTAAAGGATTAGTTCACTTCAGAATTAAAATATACTGATAATTTCCTCACCCCCATGTCATCCAATATGTTTATATCTTTCTTTCTTCAGTTGAAAAGAAATTGAAGAAAACATTCCAGGATTTTTCTCCATATAGTGGACTTCACTGGGGTTCAACGGGTTGAAAGTCCAAATGTCAGTTTCAGTGCAGCTTCAAAAAACTCTACATGATCCCAGACGAAGAATAAGAGTCTTATCTAGAGAAATGATCAGTCATTTTCTAAAAAAAAATAAAAAATTATATACTTTATAACCATAAATGGTCGTCTTGCACTGCTCTGCGATGCGCCACGCATGACGTAATCATGTTGGAAAGATCACAGCACAGTAGGGCTAAAAAAACATTTCCTCCTCAAACTTCAAAATCGTCCGACATTGTCGTTTTACCTTTTTTGTAAAGGTTGTTTGACTTGGTCTTTGCACTTTCCAACATGATTATGCAATGCGTGGAGCATCACAGAGCAGTGCAAGACGAGCATTTGTGGTATATCATTTTTATTTATTTATTTTTTTAAAGAAAATAACCGATCATTTCTCTAGATTAGACTCTTATTCCTCGTCTGGGATCATGTAGAGCTCTTTGAAGCTGCTCTGAAACTGACATTTGAACCCGTTGAACCCCAGTGAAGTCCACTATATGGAGAAAAATCCTGGAACGTTTTCCTCAAAAACCTTCATTTCTTTTCGACTGAAGAAAGAAAAACAAACATCTTGGATGACATGGAGGTGAGTAAATTATCAGGAAATTTTCATTCTGAAGTGAGCTAATGCAAAATTAAAAATAATAAACATATCTAAAATAATATTTGAGAAATTATTTGCATCACATGAGCTTGCTACTTATGAAATACTGCATTATATTTAAAAAACAAACACTACGTTATTTCACAATCGTTTCAAATGCGTAGAGCAAAGCATTTATTTTGCATTTTTAATTCAGTATTGAGTAAAAAAGGACTTTACTTCTGGAAGTCTCATTAAATAGTATGTGCTTTAATGGTGTATCAAGTCAAACACGTTGATTTGTGGGATACAGTAGAATATGCTACGTGTTATACAGTGCAGGAATATTTTAATTTTTTTTAATTTCAGGAACAAAGTGAGAAAAATTAAGGGCAGAAATATTGGTATCTTCCTCCAAAACATCTCAGACTAGAGGGTGAAAAAGTGGCATCACTACTAAACACACGTCACGCGTCTAATGAAGCATCATAAAGCCATCACAGAGACACACTGACCTCAAATCCACAGCCTTTACATGGCACTCCTGACGGCCCCAAAAGCAACAGCCTCATGCAAGATTTAAGTTGCACATCTTAAATTTTGCACTTCTGTGTATGAATGACAGAAATGTTAACGCAGGCATAAGGCTTTTCTTTCCACTGGCTCAGTGAGCTGGAACACACACACACACACACACACACACATGCACTCTATTTTTCATTCTTTCTCTCACACACACGCACACCCCCTTTCTGGGTTAATAAGGCTGATGGAAATCTGCGTCTCCCCTGATGCAAGATCAATAAACAAATCAGTTTATTCTGTCCCGTTATATCATTACGCCACTACGACACCGTCTTCTTTTATCTGATCAATACACCTCTGGGACTCGCATATGGTTCTGCCATTAACATCTACAATGCTAGAATTTCAAAAACCTCAAGTATTTCCGAGAACGAGAACAGACTCGAAGTATAATAATGGAAAATGACATCACTCGGGTCGCTTTGAGATTTAACTGTCAAGTTATTACGGCAACCGAAAGCAGTGACATATACCACGCTGACCTCTGATCTTTGCAGCCGCCTCTGTTGTTTTATTACACATCACATGACCCACTGTATCTGTTGTTAATTCCGATTGATCTTTAACAGCTGAGTATATTGCAAGCAAAAGGCACCAGCATTAAATAACCGATCGGCAGCCTAATAAAGTCGTAACACGCGGCTGTTGAACTTGAACCCGGTGACCTTTCAGGCAACACTGTGATCAATACGAGGTGCATCCGCAACCCTGTTCCCAGAGCTATAATGCCATGCTGGTTTCCACAGCAATCTGTTTCGAGGACCCGCAGTGTGCATCAATTGTTGATGAAAACACACACACACACACACACTTTCCCCCCCAAGATCACTGCTGCATGCAACATCCTACATGCACACAAAAGAGGAGGGTATGTAAATATAGAGCAACGTGGCCAACTGCCAACATTTATGAGAAATACATCGCTTTACTGCGTCCCCTCCCCCTGCATATGACAGAAAGGAAAACAAATTCCTGTCCTGAATTCGGTCTCGGCTCGTTCGTCACGGTGAGCCCTACCTATCGGGGCTAATCCGGGTCTGCTGAAAGCAACCCCCCCGGCCCTGCCTGCGTCGCAAGATTGCATCTTTTATTTATCGCTGCTTGGCTTTATTTTTGCAGAGCATTCCATACTGGGATGCAATCAGCCAAGAAACCCTCCCCGTGCACGGAGGCTTGTCATTTCCCATCGCCGGAGCTCGGAATGAGGCGCACACAAAGGGGAAAAAAGCGAATCAAAAGCAGAGAGCTCCACGTAGCCTGTTGGAAAAAGGGCAAGAGCCCTTGATCTTCCGAGACAGCCAGTCCGTTTTTAAAGAGGCACCGGGCAGGGATTGCTGAGAGCAGAAACCCATTTTGGCTGAAGGGTGAGGGCATAAAGCCCAGCTGAGGCACCGCCGGGCGACGGACGTGGAGGAGGGGGGGATAGTCATGCAGAAAATTACGCTTGCTGATTGCATTACGATTCAAATTAAGCAAAGGCACTAATGTGATTAAAATCTTGAATTGTTTCCAAAGGGTGGAGAGCCAGGGAGTTCAAAAACAAAGTTGCACTTATAGTGCTGAATCAATTTCGCGACGCACGCTGACGTCACAAGGGTCAGCTGGAACGCATGCATATCATTAGGGGCCGTTTAAAAAAAAAAAAAGAGGCACTGCGTCTTTAAATCGCCATTCCTCCCACCCCTTTCCCAAATCTTTTCCATTTAACAAGCAGTGAAAGAAAATAAAAAGAAGCTTTTGTTTCCCTTCCTTTTCGGAGGGTGACAGAAAGCTGAAAAGACACAAGCGAACATGAAAATGGGAACAAAGTGCCAATTTCAATAGGCTGTTTGATATGCGCACCCACTAAACACAGCGTTTCGATGCTAAAATTGAGGCTGGTTATTCTTAGCGATAAAACATAATCGCTTTTTTTTATGTTGACATGACAGCTCCACATCCAGCAGTTGGCCGACTTACTACGCCAATAACCCCCCCTCACGCTTTCACTTCAGAAAAATAAACACACCAGACAAGCTTCGTACGATTTGACATTTCAACCGCCGTGCGTACAAATACACGATTAATACGCGATTACACCGACTAAAGTTGAACCACAACACAAGATAGACGCGACGGAATAACGAAAAAGCAAAGAAAAATGCGTTTTAAACGCTGAATGGATCGAGCGACATCGAGCTCCACTTCCGTGCTGTTTATCTCGCGCAGATACAAAAGCGCTACAATGTATCCAGAACGTTCATTTGCCACAATGTATCGATAAGCTCGGCTATCAAAGTGCGAAATACGAAACGACATCCCGGAAACCTGTCGGGAGATTTAAACCCGTTGTATTCCTCCCTTTGTTCGGTGTAAATTCAATAGTCCCTTTCATTCGGCTCGTGTTCCTCTTTTAAACGACATTCGAACGTTTTCTCTGCGTGATGGTGACTAGATTAAAATATTTTCCAAGCCGCGGGTTCACATCCGACACTCACCGACTTGTAATACGTTGTCCACACAGCCGCTCTCCAGCAATGCGATGCCGCGTCGGAACGGTAACCGCGTCTCGTCCACGCTCTCCCCGCTGGACGCGCTCTCCTCTCCGCCCGTGTTGAACGAGGAATACATGCAGATCTCCCGTTCGCTCCTGGGGAAAGACCAGTACACGATCCGCCGCTGTACGGGCTCCGGGATGCGCTCGAAACGCTCCTCCACCCGTTGGAACGGCCACTTCTCGGCTACTTTACGCGCTGCAATGTCCAGAAGCGATTCGGGGCTCTGGGTTTTGCTGGATCCCCCTTGGCCAGAACCCGAACCGCCGCATACTGTTCCACCGGCTCGCTGCCCCTGTCTACATGTCGTACTATACCCGGGTCGGCAGCAGAGCCGTTTAGCTGGGGGCTGCTGAACGCGCTCCGCCATGATCGCACTGCTTTAACGGCAAGGGCGGAAGTCGCCGTACTATATAAACGGGATAAGGAAAGGAAAAGGTTGCGACGCGCATCGATTGTTCGCCGTGTAAGGACAGCCCGGACTTATTTGGTCAAAAGGGCGGGGCTTCGGAGCCTTTGTGTAGACAAAATAAGAAAGAGGCGTGGCCTGCGCGTCTGGTGCCGTGCTAAAAAAGGAATGGGAGGCGGAATTCTCGCACGTCGGCGAATCCTTGCTGGAGTCATAATGAGTGTCATAAGTTCACAACGGGAAGAGGCACGAGAGGTTGGAAAAGCTCGTGGTTTTGTCGCTGTCCACAAACTAATGACGGAAATATCATAGGGATTAGAGGACATTCTAAATTAATAAGGATAAGAGATTAAAAACATCATTTCTGTAATACTGCAGATGTTGAACAGGTAACAAGGGTGTAATATAATGAAGGATGCGTGACATACCCTTTTATGTAAACTTGGTAACATTTGGGTGATTGGGACTGATAGTGATTTAGGCTAGTGTAAATATGTTTATTACACAGTTTAGTTTGTATACTTTGATATAATTTCATATGCAAGAATTCATGATTATTTCTGTTAAACATTATTTCTCAATGTTTATAAATGCATCCACAATGCATGTAATTGAGCTAAAAGAAGTCCAAAAGCCTTTTAAAAGTGTAAACAAGTACAAAAAAAAAAAAAAAAGGTTCAAGTCCAGAAAATTATGTGAAACAGATTGCTGTGGAAAACCCCCCAAAAAATTTTTGTGGTACCATTTGGATGAAAGGTTGGGTTGCCCAATCACCAATAAACATTTAACATGCACAAACCTTTGATGGAAACATGAATATGATGCATTACTGCAACAAAATCTGTAAAAATAAAAATAAAGTTTCAATTATTGATTAGGGGTTGCACAAAAAGATCATAAAAAAAAGAGCATACAATAGTTGTGTCCTAAATTACATACTTATGCACTATGTATGCAACAAAATGTTGCCAACTATGACTCCCATTATTACACTTCTTTTTTCATTACAAGTTGCTCCAAGAACACATAAATATGCAAATTAGATGCATTGCATTGAATGGGAAAACCCATGTATGGTCAGTGTGAACACACTACTCGCACTATTTATATTAAAAAAACATCATAATGCATAAGTAAATGCAAATTGGGATGCACCTAATGGTTCTCTATTGCAAGGTTAATTATTTTCTTAATTAGCTAAGCCTTTAAGCACTGTCCTAAACATCCAAAACCATGCTGTCCTATGGGACAAAATAAAAACAACCTAATTCTGAAAATAGAAACATGAAACTAACACATTTTTACTGATTTTGTTACAGTAGTGCATCATATTTATGTTTGTGTAAAATAGTAGGTATGACAATTTTATGACCTTATTATGGAAACTACACTCTAAAAAATGCTGGGTTAAAAACAACCCAAGTTGGGTTGGAAAAGGACTAACTCAGCGATTGGGTTAAATATTTGCCAAACATGCTGGGTAGTTTTATTTAACCCAACTATTGTTTAAAAATGACTTTAAATAAACTCAAAATAGGTTGGAAATTAAAATTCAGACACGTATTTACTAGAGGCAACATAAGGTGAACATTTATTAATAAGCAATTTAATAAATGTTTATTGTTTAATTATTATTCATTAAACTTATGAATAAATGTTAATTTACAACATATTTTGGGTTCATTTTAAGCAAGCAATACAGTCATTTTTAAACAATAGTTGAGTTAAATAAAACTACCCAGCAGGTTGATCAAACATTTAACCCAACTACTGGGTTAAAACAACCCAATCGGTGGGTTTGTCCATTTTCAACCCAGCATTTTTTAGAGTGTAGCAAAAGCTTATGTCATTTTCCTCACTTCATGCATTTCAGGGTCAACTTCCTGTTTGATGCTTGTCCCGCCCACCTACATGATGTCACACCAATGAGGGCATCCAATTTTGATTATGTGGTCTCACAGCTAGAGCTCAGCAAAATAAATAAATAAACTCTGTATGCTTTACTTATATTGTCCCATTTGACTTTATGTCCCAATCACCCTTAATTAACCCCTATATACAGTACAGTCCAAAAGTTTGGAACCACTAAGATTTTTAATGTTTTTAAAAGAAGTTTCGTCTGCTCACCAAGGCTACATTTATTTAATTAAAAATACAGTAAAAAAACAGTAATATTGTGAAATATTATTACAATTTAAAATAACTCTGTACTATTTAAATATATTTGACAAAGTAATTTATTCCTGTGATCAAAGCTGGATTTTCAGCATCATTACTCCAGTCTTCAGTGTCACATGATCCTTCAGAAATCATTCTAATATGCTGATTTGCTGCTCAAGAAACATTTATGATTATTTTCAATGTTGAAAACAGTTGTGTACTTTTTTTTTCAGGATTCCTTGATGAATAGAAAGTTCAAAAGAACAGCATTTATCTGAAATACAAAGCTTCTGTAGCATTATACACTACCGTTCAAAAGTTTGGGGTCAGTAAGAATTTTTATTTTTATTTTTTTGAAAAGAAATTAAAGAAATTAATACTTTTATTCAGCAAGGATGCATTAAATCAATCAAAAGTGGCAGTAAAGACATTTATAATGTTACAAAAGATTAGATTTCAGATAAACACTGTTCTTTTGAACTTTCTATTCATCAAATAATCCTGAAAAAAAATATTGTACACAAATATTTTGTACAATTGTACACATTAAATGTTTCTTGAGCAGCAAATCAGCATATTAGAATGATTTCTGAAGGATCATGTGACACTGAAGACTGGAGTAATGATGCTGAAAATTCAGCTTTGATCACAAGAATAAATTACTTTGTGAAATATATTTAAATAGTACACAGTTATTTTAAATTGTAATAATATTTCACAATATTACTGTTTTTACTGTATTTTTAATTAAATAAATGTAGCCTTGGTGAGCAGACGAAACTTCTTTTAAAAACATTAAAAATCTTAGTGGTTCCAAACTTTTGGACTGTACTGTATGTATAATAATATATATATATATATATATATATATATATATATATATATATATATATATATATATATATTTTTTTTTTTTTTTTTTTTTTTTTTTTCAACTTTAAAAAATAAAATCTCTCAAAACTTCTGTACACCATTTCAAAAACCCCTGACTTGAAGGGGATGTATAGGAAAGGCCCTACTTGATGTTCCCCAAAACTTTAGACATGAATAGATTTTTATTCTAAACAACGATCCCAAATTCTGATCCAAAACTGTTTAGTTCACCTTGATATATTTGGTATTGGATCAAAAGGAAAATGAGTGGAATTGCTCATCATCCCTTTTATAAATATTTCTTCCCTTGTTCAAATGTTATCTTTTATGCTGCTTTGCTAAACGCTTCACAGCTAGATAAATGAGATCTATTCATCTTAAATGTGCAGTGTAAAGGGAAAAGGTTTGCTCCCAATTTAAACGGATCAAACACTCAGAGAATTATCCTCCACACATCCTGAAGGTAAATCCATGCAAACTTTATGCCACATTTTAGGAGTCGATCCGTGTCTTTGATATTTTAACTCTTATCTTTGCTGCAGTCGTGTGGATACACGTTCATATTAACTCCAGTCCGTGAGGGGTAAAGTCTTTTTCATTTTCATTCCAGGTGATTCCTTGTTCTGCGTCTGATCCAGTGACAGATCCGAAGACCACAGCAGGTGTCTGTGATAAAACTACAAAAGGAGAACTTACCACCTAACGAGAAAGAGCGCTAATTTAATTTCATGCAAGAGTCTCACCGGTGATATTAAAAAGTGTGGCCTCGGGGTAAGTTTAATTGATTGAGAAATGTGATGTAACTAATTGCAACTCATTGGCGGGATGTTGTAATCTCCAGCCGATCAATGCAATGCATTTCAGATTAGCGTCCGCACAATTTGAGCTTCCCTCATCTGTCATTTCACATTTTTTAATGGACACATGCAGCGTGGCATACGGGTGCCGTAGCGTTTAGTAGGCTGTGTTTTTGATGAAAGCAAGTTGAATATTTCTAGAAATGAGCTTGACACTGGTTGCTTAAACTATTAAAAGTTTGTTTACATGATATTGAAAGCACAAGTAAACACAGTTTTAGAAAAAAGGGGTTCTTAAACTCTAGGGTTCTTGACTCAATTCTGAAGTCCCCCTGTGGTGAAAATCAAGATTTTAATGTTGCTTATATGTCTATGTGGTGTTTTTAATATGCTTTAAGACAAACCACATGCAAAGTCAACACCATTTCTAAGTATTTTAATCTTAAAATTGACGTCACAAACTACCTTGCCAGACTACCAATCACTAGCTGGTGCGAGTGATTGGAGGCGGGGCTTATTTGCATATTCATAGAACAGCGTATACTAAATGAGGCAAGGGTATAGAGTTACAGTCAAGCTATTTTAAGACAGGAAGACATTTTTTTCCAAGGAAAAAACTTTCAATATGTCATTTTGGTGAATGAAAGTTTTATTTTAATGGATAAAATGATTGACTACAGGGGGACTTCATGCAAAAAAAGATTCTATATAAGGAGAAATGTCTTAAAGTCCCCATGAAATCAAAATTGAATTGTTTTGGCTTATGGTATGCCTTACTGTAATATCTATAAGGTAGTGTGCTCCAAAAACAATGACAAAATTGCATTTAGAAGATATAAGTAGTGTTGGGGAAAGTTACTTTTAAAAGTATTGCATTACAATATTGCGTTACTTAGTTACTTTTTCTGAAAAGTAATGTGTTATATTACTTTTGCATTACTTTTTTTTCACCAGGGTTGGGCTTGTTTGTTTGTTTTTTAATAACAACACCAAAAGTGAAATGAATAAGCTTCACGCTGAAGGAAATGTAGTGTTTATCTAAAGTCATTTTTGCTCATTAGTATGGTTGAATGGCAAAGACATTGGTTAATAAAGTGAGATTAAATACATAAAGTATATTTGTTTAATTTAATGTATTTAATTATTGCAGATTTGTGTATATTCTAAGATTGCATTGTGCAATATTCCGTTTTTATTCATTTTGAGGGATACTGAGGAATGCTGAATTCGTGCAAGTGAGATGAGTATATTAGAGATGTAAATAAGAGATGAGTAAATTAGCTAAGCTATTCAGACAGTGTAAATATGCTTTCCATTGAGGCGAATGAAGTCTGGTTTCATGTTAGTGTCACGCAGAGAGATGATAGCACAGGGCGGATCATATGAGCGAGTCGGCGCTGACCAGAAAACGTATCAGACCCATCTGAATTCTGCACAGAATGTTATATTTTAAAGCCATATGGAGGAGATCAGGAGGAGAAACGGTTAGAGATAGGAGGAAAATGCAGCTTTAGTGAGTTCAACAGCTCTAGCCGAGCTGTGATATAAACAAAACGCTATTGGCTGTTTTTAAAAAGGGGAGGAGCTGTTTGATATGTCCCGCCCTGTCTTCCTGTTTCAGTTGAAATTACTTGAAATTATTTGTTGTTTTTCAGCTGTTAAAACTCCGCCCTCTTCTGGAAAGGGGGCGGGAGCAGCAGCTCATTTGCATTTAAAGTGACACACACAAAAACTGTGTGTTTTTGCTCACACCCAAATAGGGGCGAATTTGACAAGCTATAATAAATGATCTGTGGGGGATTTTGAGCTGAAACTTCAAAGACACATTCTGGAGACACCAGAGACTTATATTACATCTTGTAAAAATATATAATCAGATATAAAATCTTTAGTTTGTCCATATAAAATCACTGTAAGCTGTCTAAGCAAGCAATGTGACATTCAGGTGTTGCTTTCCTCTTGAAAAGTTCAGGTTGCTCTGTCATAGAGGACAAACTTTTATTCATGCATATGGAATTCTATCCTGGATAACTGCCCTCCTAATTAGGATAATTGATCAAAGGATCCGTACAGACTTGGCCAAAACAAATCTGTTTGATCTGACAACATTTTGGCATCATGTAAATGACAGCTGGCAAAACAGAGAGTCGAGGGATTTGGACCGGCCCGAGTCCCCTGTACTCTGATCTTTCCCATGTTTTTAATTATACAGACACACATATATTCATCAGAGCAAGACTATTTTGCTGGTATTAAACTCTAACACTTTTTGTTTCCCCGTTAAAGTGTGTCGATGGATTTACGACCGCATCGCCTCTTGTTTCATGTCAATTTCAGCATGACAGGCGAAATGTCACATGTGTAAGCAAAACTATTTCAGGGATAAAACAGCAATTGTTCATTTGGCAAAACTTTTATCCAAAGAGAAGTTCAAGTGATTAAAAGAGTTCATTATTTTCTCACCCTCATGTCGTTCCAAGCCTTTATGCCTTGCTTTTTTCTCTGTGAATATTTGTGTGTTTATGTTTCTCTTTTTCATATATTGTTCGCATGTGCTCGAAGTCAAATGATAGCTTTGTTCTTTTTCAAACTTGGTGTGTCATTTTTAGTTAGCAGTGTCGCGTATCATGTAAAGCGCTATACAAATAAATGTGAATTGAATTGAATAATGCAAAACAAAGTTTCAAAAATTAGCTGTTCTACCTGTTACCTTATTTTATACGTTTTTGTTTTATTTTTATTAATATTTTAAATTTTTAAAAAGCTTTTATTTTTAGATTTCATGTTCATTTTAGTAAATTTTTTTAGTAATTTTAGTAAACTTTTGTCATTTTATAAGGTTTTGTTGTTGTTATTTTGGTTAAATTTTTGGTTAAATTTCATTTTTATTTTCAGTTAATAATTTTAGTTTCAACTTAAACTAATTTCAGTTTAATTGCCATGGAAACATTTTTAATTTCTGGCATTTCTGCTGTGATTATATCAAACCTGCTTGTTTTTAAACTTTATTTGTTAACAGAGACTGAGAGTATTGAAAACAGCTGGGTTAAATTAACCAATTCAATGGATTAAAACAACCCAACAGCTGGGTTAAAACAATCCAATTCGCTGGGTTAAAACAACCTAACAGCTGGGTTACAATTACCAATTCACTTGGGTAAAACAACCCAATCGCTGGGTTAAAACAATCCAATTTGCTGGGTTAAAACATCCAATTCAATGGGTTAAAACAACCCAACAGCTGGGTTAAAACAATCCAATTCACTGGGTTAAAACAACCCAACAGCTGGGCTAAAATAACCAATTCACTTGGGTAAAACAACCCAATCGCTGGGTTAAAACAATCCAATTTGCTGGGTTAAAACAACCAGTTCAATGGGTTGAAACAACCCAATCGCTGGGTTACAACAACCCAATTTTCTGGGTTAAAACAACCCAATTTTCTGGGTTAAAACAATCCAATTCAATGGGTTAAAACAACCCAACAGCTGGGTTAAAATAACCAATTCACTTGGGTAAAACAACCCAACAGCTGGGTTAAAATAACCAATTCACTTGGGTAAAACAACCCAATCGCTGGGTTAAAACAATCCAATTTGCTGGGTTAAAAAAACAATTCAATGGGTTAAAAGAACCCAACAGCTGGGTTAAAACAATCCAATTCACTGGGTTAAAACAACCCAAAAGCTGGGTTAAATCAATCCAATTCGCTGGGTTAAAACAACCCAACAGCTGGGTTACAATAACCAATTCACTTGGGTAAAACAACCCAATCGCTGGGTTAAAACAACCCAACAGCTGGGTTACAATAACCAATTCACTTGGGTAAAACAACCCAATCGCTGGGTTAAAACAATCCAATTTGCTGGGTTAAAACAACCAATTCAATGGGTTAAAACAACCCAACAGCTTTGAAGAATTTGATGTTTCCCCATTTGAAGAGATAGGAGCTGCACTTGCATGCCTGAGAGACGTTTCAAAGATGGCCGCCGAGTGAACTGACTTGTCTTAAAGGGATAGTTCACCCAAAAATGCAAATTCTGTCAACATGTACTCACCCTCAAGTAGATCCAAACCTGTATACAATTTCTTTATTCTGCTGTTCACAAAGGAAGATATTTGGAAGAATGTTTGTAACCAAGTAGATCTCGCCCCCTATTGACTACCATAGTAGGGGAAATAATACTATGGTAGTCAATGGGGGCGAGATCTGCTTGGTTACAAACATTCTTCCAAACTAACTCAACCAGGCCCTCACCCTGTTATTTTGCATATGAATTATTTATCATTTTTTTTTTGCTATTATTTACATTTTTGGCGAATAATGACTTGAATTTCAGTCTGTTTCTTACGCAAAGCTATTGTATTGACTGAAATAAATGATTTTTTTAACCCAACAGCTGGGTTAAAACAATCCAATTCACTGGGTTAAAACAACCCAACAGCTGGGTTAAAATAACAAATTCACTTGGGTAAAACAACCCAATCGCTGGGTTAAAACAATCCAATTTGCTGGGTTAAAACAACCAATTCAATGGGTTAAAACAACCCAATCGCTGGGTTAAAACAATCCAATTCAATGGGTTTAAACAACCCAACAGCTGGGTTACAACAATCCAATTTTCTGGGTTAAAACAATCCAATTCACTGGGTTAAAACAACACAACAGCTGGGTTAAAATAACCAATTCACTTGGGTAAAACAACCCAACAGCTGGGTTAAAATAACCAATTCACTTGGGTAAAACAACCCAATCGCTGGGTTAAAACAATCCAATTTGCTGGGTTAAAAAAAAACAATTCAATGGGTTAAAAGAACCCAACAGCTGGGTTAAAACAATCCAATTCACTTGGTTAAAACAACCCAACAGCTGGGTTAAAACAACCAATTCAATGGGTTAAAACAACCCAATCACTGGGTTAAAACAATCAGTTCACTTGGGTAAAACAACCCAACAGCTGGGTTAAAACAATCCAATTTGCTGGGTTAAAACAACCAATTCAACGGGTTAAAACAACCCAACAGCTGATTTGTCCATTTTCAACCCAACTTGTTGTTTTTAACCCAGCATTTTTAGAGTGTACTGTAAGTATTGCTTGAGTCTATTGGTCAGACCTGCTCTCAAAAACAAGAGAAGGGGACAAAAAAACAAGCTAATTTCCTGCAACAGAATGCAAGCCGAAGCTTCTGAGCATTGTGGGTCTATCAGTAACATTCTGCATTGTTCCCAAATACCTGTGTGAATCTCATTAGCATCCAGTAACCCCTCCTGGTGCCGAGCAATCGGACCAGCGCTGTCATATCTCTGTGCACTCGCATCACGCTGGGGAGAAAATGTATGGGCCTCATTTTGAATATCTTTATTATTGTTCCATCTTGCCCTGCAGACAGGAATATGGAGCAGTTATAATGACAGAAGCTATTCTCCCTGCGTGTGCCACTGTGAGGGGGCAAGAGAGGGCATTCATTTATACTCTTAGTCACACACATGCACATTTCATACATTTGTCTTTGCTTTTGCAATAACTTAATAATGCACATAATAATTCAGCTTTTAAAGTGAAGCTATTATTCTTTTTTTTTTTTTTAAGTCTTGATGTTGTTTTTGGGCTCAGGAAAACCCAGCGATTGGGTTGTTTTAACCCATTGAATTGGTTGTTTTAACCCAGCAAATTGGATTGTTTTAACCCAGCTGTTGGGAACAGGTTTTCATGCTTGAATGTTGATTATTTTCCTCATATTCTCCATTGTTGCAGCTCCTCTCTTCTCAGTCTGTCAGTAACGCTCTGTTTACTTCCTGTCTCTATGAAGCCCCTCCTTCTGAAAAGCAATGTTCTCTGATTGGTCGGCTGGGGCAGTGTGTTGTGATTGATCAAGCGCTTCGAGCGTTTTTGGGAAATGCCCTGCCCCTTACCATAACCGCCAGTTTCATCCAAAGACTTTATATATATTTTATTTTATATATTTATTTTATGAATGGGAGAAAGTGCAATGCGCAAAATGGCGGAATAAGAGCCAATCGCCGATTGCGTCACTGCAGTAACCGTTAAAGCTCCGGTTCCTACAGAAACAGTCAGACACGTACTTCCTATAGAGACGAATGCCGTTTTTGTTATGATTCGAGCGTTTATCAGATTTTATTGGTGATTTAAAATATGAAATTTAATTGAAAGCTTGGCAAACAGCTTTGAAGAATTTGATGTTTCCCCATTTGAAGAGATAGGAGCTGCACTTGCATGCCTGAGAGACGTTTCAAAGATGGCCGCCGAGTGAACTGACTTGTCTTAAAGGGATAGTTCACCCAAAAATGCAAATTCTGTCAACATGTACTCACCCTCAAGTAGATCCAAACCTGTATACAATTTCTTTATTCTGCTGTTCACAAAGGAAGATATTTGGAAGAATGTTTGTAACCAAGTAGATCTCGCCCCCTATTGACTACCATAGTAGGGGAAATAATACTATGGTAGTCAATGGGGGCGAGATCTGCTTGGTTACAAACATTCTTCCAAACTAACTCAACCAGGCCCTCACCCTGTTATTTTGCATATGAATTATTTATCTTTTTTTTTTTGCTATTATTTACATTTTTGGCGAATAATGACTTGAATTTCAGTCTGTTTCTTACGCAAAGCTATTGTATTGACTGAAATAAATGATTTTTCAAAGTTGTAACAGATTATTTGAGCACATATACAAGAAAACACTATTTCAAAAATTCATGTTTAATTCGTGAAATTTAACAGCAATTTCTGATTGAAAATGCTTCAAAGTAAATCCTGCACTACAAATGTTTCAGTCATGTGTGTGGACTACTTTTAAGATACTTTTTTTGTCCTTTTACAGTCCCTTTCATTGCATTGCATTCACTGCTTTTGTGCTCCAAAGAAGAAAGAAACAGGTTTGAACATGAAATACTGAACAATGTCTTTACGTTTAATATTATTTTGGCTGTTGTATATCGAAATAATTTGTTTTAGTTCTCGTAATCAAATAAGTATCTAAAATATGTTGATATATATATAAAAAAATAATTCCTTTGTGCATCCATGCTTCCAAAAGCAGCAATAATTTCATCTGTTTTTACACGAGATTCCAGAGCAAACGGCATTTCACAATGTACGTTTTCCATTCAGCCTTTTCCCTTTCTGTACAGAAAGCTATTTCTATCTAGCGCCATTGTCCTAATTGTTACACGCCAATGAATAGTTCTTTTTATCATGCTTCTTTTCCATTCTTAAGCTGGCTTTTTACATGGCCTGCTCCATCCCTGCACATGTACCAAAAAAATCTATTTAGCCCGAGTCATTTCTTTCCCTTGCTGGAGACTGCCACGGCGAGAGATAACTAACGACACTTCTGCCAGCACCTAGGGATTCTTTTATGCCAGGCTCATTTGCATTCTGATTAGTATGCATGAAATTTCTCACTGAACTTTAATACCCTAACTGCTGCATAATACACTTTAATGAGCATAAAAGTGAGCTTGACAATTAAAACTCACATTAATCACTAAATGCTACACTCATGGAGGGAGGGTGTTGTTGGGGGTGTTGGGGAAGGGTTGTGGGTTCTGACGGCCGGGCGACGGTGCGAAGGGGGGTGGAGAGAGGTGGAGAACCAGCGATTCAATGAACAACCAGCAATCGCTGCATCTCCACAGGCTGAGGAGGAATTAAGTGCAACAGTCGGGGTCCCGGTGTTCAGACGATCTGTGCTACCAGCATCATATTCATGATTTATTAACGTCCATACCTACCCCAAACCCTAAACATACCCTTAAAACAATGCAAATATAGTGTTGGTAGCAGAACCTGATGAGGTAGCATTTAACTTCTGGACGTAGCGTAAGCATTTTGAATTGCGAGAGGTGTTACGCTTTCTTCCTTAGTTTGGTGGTCTGATGGAAGCTAGATATTTTACTTTGTGTTAAATATGGATATTTTTCTTACACAAACACATCGCTTTGCTTCAGAAGGACTCTTTTAACCCCCAGAGCCGTGTGGAGTACGTTTATAATGGATGGAGGCACTTTCTTGAGCTTCATACTCGTTGGTCCCGTTCACTGTCATTATAAAGCTTGGATGCATCAGGATATTTGTTAATATAACTCAGATTGTGTTCATCAGAAAGAAGAAAGTCATATACACTTGACTTGAGAATGAGTAAAACTTGAGTCACTTTCATTTGAAAGTTAACTAATCCTTGAACTATGAAATTCATGGACAGAAACTACATTACCCATGATTCTGTGCAGAGTTCCACCAATCAGAGAGTTGAAACAAGTAAAATGAGCCAAAAGAGTTCTTTAGCTCCACCCACTCCTACATTTAAAAAAATGCTGGGTTAAAAACAACCCAAGTTGGGTTGAAAATTGACAAACCCAGCAATTGGGTTGTTTTAACTCAGCGGTTGGGTTAAATGTTTGCCCAATGTGCCGGGTAGTTTTATTTAACTCAACTGTTGTATAAAAATTACTGTATTGCTTGCTTAAAATGAACTCAAAATATGCTGGAAATTAACATTTATTAATATGTTTAATAAATGAGCATTTATTAATAAGATAATGAATAATAAACAATAAACATTTATTAAATTGCTTATTAATAAATGTACACCTTTTGATTATTATTGTTGCCTCTAGTAATTATGTGTCTGATTTTTAATTTCTTGCCTAATTTGGATTCATTTTAAGCCAGTCATACACAGTAAAAAAACATTGGGTTACACATATTGGGTCACTACGTTGGGTTATTTACCAAAAATGTTGGGTCATTTTTAAAATCATTGGGTTATTTTTATTAATAACCCATCTGTTGGGTTATATTTTCACCCAACTGGCTTTTAACCCAACCATTGGGTTAAAAATAACCCACAGTTGGGAAGGTGCTATGTTAACCCATAGTTGGGTTACTTGTTGGGTTATTTTTAACCCAACATTTTTTTGTGAGTATAGTCATTTTTAATCAGTAGTTGGGTTAAATAAAACTACCCAGCAGGTTGGGCAAACATTTAACCCAACCACTGGGTTAAAACAACCCAATTGCTGGGTTTGTCCATTTTCAACCCAACTTGGGTTGTTTTTAACCAAACATTTTTTAGAGTGTATGAAGCGCTATGATGTAATCGGTCTCCATATGATCTCAAAATACTTGTATATAAATATATGTGTATATATAAAATTATATATATATATACACATATAAAAATTATATATATATTTATATACACACACACACACACATTTTGCAATAAATGTAAAATATACACTCTAAAAACGGCTGGCTTAAAAACAACCCATGTTGGGTTGAAAATGGATAAACCCAGCGGTTGGGTTAAATGTTTGCCTGCCGTTCATTTGAATCCAGCCATACAGTAATTTTTAAACAATAGTTGAGTTAAATAAAACTACCCAGCAGGCTGGTCAAAACAACTCAATCGCTGGGTTTGTCCATTTTCAACCCAACTTGGGTTGTTTTTAACCCAGCATTTTTAGAGTGTAGTTGTTATATATGTAATCAACACATAATGTCCAAGACAACTTTTTAAACTCTATTTAGACACTTGTTAACATCCCACTTTTTCAAGTCTATTCACAAGAAGGTTTTACCAATGCATTTTATTTCATGGAATAAAACATTAAAATATCTTGAGCTTCAGTAAACCACAGGTTTTATTGTAGGCACTTAACCAAAAACCCATTGACTTTTTATCATGAACCAGAAGTGCTAAAATGCAACTTGTTTCCAGGTTTTGGCTTGCATAAAACTACGGACTCATTTTTATTGATTGGAAGTAGAAAATTCAATTTTTAAAAAAATTCCATTTCCATTGTATCAACGACTCTCTGATTGGTCGATTGTCTCTTCAGAATGATGGGTAATAATTGACTGTTAATCCTTGCTGCAAGTGATCTGTGTCATATTTTCTTCAAACCTTTTGCTAGTTTTGTTTGTTTTTTGAGGATGAGGGCTTGTCATACAACTTTTTGAGAAGCTTCTACCAAGACAGACAAATTTGATTGGATTTACAGATTTACGGCCTTTTATATCAACAGCAAAACCGCGTTCTCTCATTTAGAAGTTGCTTAGTCTATTTTTTTTATATCCTATTTATATCCGATCACTACTGTTCAAACGTTTGGGGTTGGTAAGATTTTTTTATGTTTTTGATAGTCTTGTCTGCTCACCAAGGCTGTGTTTATTTGATCAAAAATACAGTAAAAAATTTGAAATATTATTAGAATTCAAAATAACTGTTTTCTATGTGAATATATAGTAAAATGTAATTTATTTCTGTGATCAAAGCTGAATTTTCAGCATCATTACTCCAGTCTTCAGTGTCACATGATCCTTCAGAAATCATTCTAATATCATGATTTATTATCAATGTTGAAAACTGACACATTTTTGTTACAGGATGTTTTGATGAATAGAAAGTTCAAAAGAATGGCATTTATTTGAAATATAAATCTTTTTTGATATCAATTTAATGCATCTTTGCTGAATAAAAGTATAAATTTCATTAAAAACAAAAATCGTACAGACCCCAAACTTTTGAATGGTAGTGTATGATTATTTGCACATTAATATTTGGATTTTACTGTCATATCGGAAACATATCGTTTGCAGAATGAAGCACACTTAGCACCCGTTTTACACTCTGCAAGAAGAAATACCCTTCAGCATACTGCAAAAAACGTTGCTATCTTTGCCTCGGAGCTGGAATTCATTCTGGATTACAGCGAACGAATCATTTGCCCATGCAGACAAAGACATATTTGAGAGAATTAGCATTTTCACACCACTCATTTGCTCTCGGTTTCATGTTGTTTTGTTTGAAACCCTCGAATTTATTACTCCTCTTCAGTCCTGTCCGCCCGTTTGCACACACAGATTGTGCGCTGCCAAAATGCACAATGCATTCAGGCATGCTGTAGCACACGTGTGCACACATGCATACAGACGTGTGCTCTCACACATCCCCCCTTCAAATGAAGACTCAAACCACTGGGCAATATGGGCGCCTACACGAGCGCTCAGCGTGATGCAGATGGGCAGCATCACACCCTCTCTTCCGTCTGGTGAAACCAACACCACCCGCTCAGATCCTATAGGCCTGTACCTATACTCTTTTCATGCGAGTACGCCGCTGTTTATTTGGGAGTGTGTGTGCGTGCTTGCAGTGCAATGTTTAAAACATAACCTCCATGCACAATTTATGATGATGCACCATGGCTCTGACAGCGCATGGCTTATTAGACGGCCGGACCCCGAGGCCCTGCTCTTAGGATACTCAGCTATAATGGACAAATGTGCTCCACAGATTTATGTATGTAAATGCAGGATGGGGGAGTTGCCTCCCGCTGCAACGGCTCATGCAAATCTGCACTGAGGTTGAAAAAAAAGGACAAAGGAGGGGCAAATATTCCTTGAAATGCCTGGACTATCCTGTGTGGGTTGCTTTAATTAAAATAGGAGCTTCGCTGTGAGATTATTGTGCAACAAACATCACACGTGGCCTGTATGCATTTGATTTGATTTGCAATAATGCTATATCTGGCAAAAACACCTCAAATCTCATTAATTGCATCATATTGGAACATACTGAACCATTACGCTTGATTTCAGTAGATTATCGCCTCGCAGCTGTGGAAACTGTGAAATTATTGACCTGAATTAGGAGTGAAACGGTACAGACTGCAATCTTTGACTATGATGCACTTGATTAATGTCTAATAAATAAAAAAAATACATGCTAGGGTGTTGCCAAGTCAAAAGAGCTACCATCAAATGTCCGTGATTTTGTCCCTAAATATGGTTCGTTTATGTGATTTTCTTCACTCTGTAACTAATACTATACGTAAAAAATAAATAAATAAATAAATAAAAATTGAAGACAAGTAAACAGTCAGTTATAAAATAAGAACATAGAAACTAATTAAAAGCAATAGGACAAAGAAAAGCACTGGAAATAAGAAATACTTCTTAAATTGTATAAATATAATCAAATGTATAAAAACACTGCATATCTTCACTGTGTTAATTAAATATACATTTATTCATATTAAAGTGAGACAGAAGTAATTCAGTCAAGAGAATTGAGAGATTTTATCTTTTTTGTTGTTTGATTAATATTAACTCTTTCCCCACCGTTGACGGAAATTTCACTGTTATACGGTAGGGGGCGCTATTACACATCTTCTGAAAGAGTACAGAATCTCCAGATCAAAACACAGACAAAGAAGAAGCAGAAACAAATGATTTCTTATGTAAGCAGATGCACATGTAAAATAACGCGATTATCAATATTAAATTGCATATAAAACAAAACTGCCTAACGTTACTGAATGAACTGTCGTCCCGGGATGAACTATAGGACTGTGCAAGCATTAGGGGTGTACTGAATTGGATCCAGATGTAGTCTTTGACAAAAGAGCGATTTGTTAAAAATGTTACTTCTTTTGTTTAAAAGCAGATGCTCCATTCATTCTTTTGACATATTGCATGTTCTGATATTCATACAACAAAATATTCCATGAAAGTTTTGTAAAAATAATCAAAAATTCTGGCGCTGGCTGGCAACTTTTTTCAAACACACTGGCAGGGAAAGAGTTAATGACACAGATGACAGCAGGTTTATTGGGCTGCTGTCACTTTAAGACCAAATGCACTGATCCAATATACTGTTACACATGTGTTTTCATTTTAACATTTGTCACAGTTATATATTTGTCTACCGATTAGGAGAGAAATTACCCCTTTTTAAACTCAAGCCCCTTTATTTAAACCTCTCAATTTAACCATCGGACTTGCACATCCACCATGTTTGTAGTATAAAACACTTTTTATTCAAATTTGTAGTTCAAATCAAATCCTTGTCCATTGCGCAATGGGTTGTGGGCAATATTAGCCATTAGAGTGTGCACTTCGGATTCATAACAGAAACATCCGGGTATCTTTGGAACATTACGATTTGGGACAAGTCAAGTCTAATTTCAAATACTATTTAGGATGGATAGTATGCGATAGTCTCTCATATAGTGAACTGAGTTCTCTTTCGCTGCTCTTTAATAGTTATCGCATGCAAATGATAATCTTTCGTAAGAGCAGCGCAACGTCACGTACAGTAAGCGTAACCTCGATAAAGATGATAGTCCAAAATCCCAAATTTCTATTGATTAATCATGTATATCACCAGCTTACTCTCATTAAAGTGAGACAAAAGTGATCCAGTCAAAAGCATTTTGCTTTTTTGCTATTTGAATAACATTAATGATACAGATGACAGCAGGTTTATTAGGCTGCTGTCACTTTAAGACTGAATGCACTGATCCAATATACTGTTACACATGCGTTTTCTTTCTCAACTGTTTATGATCACTTAAGACATAAAATGACTGTGTTTTTGATTATTGTGACGAGCAGGGCGGGCGAGAGCCGTGAGGGAACGGCGCGAGGCCGGTGACGCGAGTGATAATGAGCGTCACCTGCGAGGCGTGCCGGCCTCGAGTCTCTCACGGAGGAGCTCCGGAGGCATAAAAGAAAGAGCGACTACAATGAAGGTCGAGAGAGGACCAGGCCTGGACTTTATTTTATGTTTCGTTTTGTTCTTTTTTTATTTTACATTAAAGTTACGTTGAATGTTCGCCGGTTCCCGCCTCCTTCTTCCCATATTTACGAACTTTGTTACAATGATATTTGCAAAGATGGGCATTTTAACATGTAAGAATGTGTAATTAACCCTATGATTTAACCATTGAAGCCCAATTAGGCTGCAAAAAGAACTCTGTTCAGTACTCACACGCTCTATGAGCAGCGGCTTCATGTGCATATAGAAAAATTAGTTCTCTTTCGGTACTTACTAAAATAAATAGAAAAACTGTTCAAAATATGAATTCATACTACAGTATAATACCAAGATAGTACTGAAATACTCTCCATATCAGTTACATGTCAGTGTTTTATTCTTACAGGTTTTGTTCAAATGACTCAAAGTGTAAGTAATAGTTATAGTGATGCTTCACATAGTAAACATCTTTGTTGAATAATAAGGTTGTCATGCATGCCATAAACTACTAAAATACTGATATTTTATCCATTATGAGTGTTCATTTAAGCATTTGTTCCTGATTTTGAACAAATGTAGGATGACCAAGCATTAAAAGCTGTCTGCAGTATTAGATTTTATTTGTTTGCCTGATTCTTATGTAGTGTGCACTAAAACAGGACCTGATTGAAAGCACAGATCAGCTCCAGGCTCCACCCCCTCCTGGCGGCGCCCTTCATGCTGTAAGTCACTGTCAGAGGGCGTTTGCATTATCAGTTCAGCTGTAACGCAGCATTACTCAGGGTGTGTGCACGACATGTGCTTCATTATTCTCTGTTTATTTATTCAAAACGCGCCACAGTTTAAAGAAACCGTTGTTTTCAGGCCACACAAGTCTCTAGGCCCAGTATTGTCTGGCTCTGAGGCTTCTCTTCCCTTGTGCCTGTGGTTTGGTTCAGGAGCTGGGGGTGACAGGGTGTGGAGAGTGTGAATCTGCCAGGTTTGTGGGAGGCTGGGTGTGAACAAGCTGTCAGAATAACCATATTCATTATATTTTCCATAAAAGGAGCCTCCCCAACCCGTGCTTATGATTAGTTGTTCTTTCATATCCTCCAAAGGGCTCTGGAAACCCCTACGAATTCAGCTAAAGATACTCTTGGACTTTTAGCCGTTTTATTTAACAGTGTGTGCTAAAGCAAGCATGACTATAGGGTGCACACTTTTTCAGCGGCGGTGATTCCGGAAGTATTTTTTCCATTCATTTCTCCCATAAGGGAAAAAGTTGGAGCCATGAATCAAGGCAACCAGTTATGAGTTGAATCTCAACATTATAATCTTTGATTTGAAGTAAAAAAGTATTTTAAAATCTGACAAATATACAAGACTATGTACTTAATTGTACTTTAATGTGGGAAATAACTACAATCCCATGAAGCTTTGCAAACTACGTAATGGAGAAATATAAAACTCCTCATTTAAAAATGTTGATTACATATATAAAAATGATATATTTTAAGTGTACTGAAAAAAATATGCATATGTATACAAATATTTAAGTATTTTGAGAGTGTATGGAGATTGATGCTGTGTCACAATTCGTCTACTTATACTACGCCCTAAAAGTATACTCTTTTTGGGAAGAAAAGTAGACAAGATTTGGGACATAATATCACATCATAAAATTGTGTCTTTATAACATGGATAACTTAAAAAAAATATTTTTTATCAGGTTAAATGTTGATTATTAGTCACTCAAACCCCTTTATCTAAACCTCTGTACTTAACCGTCGGTCGTGTACATCAGCCATGTTTGTAGTTTTTTAACACTTTTAGTTGTGTTTGTGGCTCTGAACCGAATCCTTCTCCAAAGCGCAATGGGTTGTGGGCAATTACAGTGTGCACAGATTTTAAAAATCTACCAGAAATAGTAAACCATCCGGGAATTTTGGCATACTTTTTTCAACATATGTTTTGGGACACACTTATTGTAATCTCACATACTATTTAGGATGTATAATATGCGATTTGGGATGCATGGTAAATCTATTACATCATTTGCAGTGCTTCATGGCAGCGGGCGGAGCTTAAGAGCTCTGTTGTCGCATTTCACTTGTCTTGACTCACTGAATGGTGGAATTTTCTGGACAGCATCATGGGTAATGTAGTTTTTCCACCATGAATTTCGCTGTTAAACACAACTCTACTTAAAGGGATAGTTCACCCAAAAATGAAAATTTGATGTTTATCTGCTTACCCCCAGTGCATCCAAGATGTAGGTGACTTTTTTTCTTCAGTTGAATACAAATTATGATTTTTAACTGCAACCGCTGCCGTCTGTCAGTCAAATAATAGCAGTAGATGGGAACTTCAACTATAACAGTAAATGAAACTTGCTTAGACAAATCAAAATTAAAATCTGCAGCTCGTGACGACACATTAATGTCCTAAGACACGAAACGATCGGTTTGTGCGAGAAACTGAACATTATTTATATAATTTTTACCTCTAATACACCACTATGTCCAACTTCGTTCAGCTTCCTGTTAGTGAGGTCAAAAAACGCGTTGTGAAGACGGAAGTGATTTCTCGCCCATATACTTCAATGAGCGCGAGACATCACTTCCGTTGTCAGAGCGCGATCAGACCTCACTAGCCGGAAGCTGAACGAAGTTGGACATAGTGGTGTATTAGAGGTAAAAAATGATATAAATACTATTCGGTTTCTCGCACAAACCGATCGTTTCGTGTCTTAGGACATCAATGTGTCGTCACGAGCCGCAGGGTTTAATTTGGATTTGTCTATGGAAGTTTTTTCGACTCTTATTGTTCAAGTTCCCAATCACTGCTATTATTTGACTGACAGACGGCAGCGGTTGCAGTTAAAAATCATAATTTGCGTTCGACTGAAGAAAAAAAGTCCTCTACATCTTGGATGCACTGGGGGTAAGCAGATAAACATCAAATTTTCATTTTTGGGTGAACTATCCCTTTAATCATCGGTCGCGCACATCCGCCATGTTTGTAGTTTTTTTTTTTTTTACATTTCTTAGTCATGTTTGTAGTTCTGAAACGAATCCTTCTCCAAAGCACAATGAGTTGTGGGTGAAATTAGCCATCTTTTGGCACATTTCACTTGTCTTGATTCTTATTGGTGGAATTTTCTGCACAGCATCATGGTTAATGTAGTTTTTCCAACATGAATTACGCTATTAAACATGATTATTGTGAAACTAAGTTGAAATAATGTGGACTGACAGCTTCAACAGAGCAAATACCATCGATTATCAACCTCATAACCCCAGCATAGGGCTGTCTTTAAAGGTTTATAAGTTATTGCTAAAAATCAGTTCTCCTATGGAGAAAATTAATGTTTTTACTTCCAGGACCCGACTCTTACACTCTATTGCTTATTTGGCGCATAGTTCTCAGAGTTTGTGCTACAGACATCAATGATTCTATGGATTCTATTTTTAAGATTTCCTTGAGACTCCCGTTACTTGCATGCTAATGGACAGCTTTATGAAGACTTCAACGAGAGTGGGCACCTGCACTCTCCCACCAATTTCCTTTGTGATAAGTGATGCAGCACCGGTCGTCATGGTTACGACCAGCCTATCTTTAGCCAGATAACATTTGAACGTTTGGAAATGATGACTTGCTCCATGCCGGATGGCTGCAGAGCAACTTCTACAAAAGTCTGCTGCATTTTTTGATGAGTGTGATGGCACTTTTGATGCTTGCTATTCTTTTTTAAATTATAAAGATTTAAAGTCAGTGAGTGAAATATTAATATAGCTATTTCTTTTTTAAAACATATTAGTATAGACTGCAACCACATAGCAACCACCCAGAACACCATAGTAACTGCATGACAAGTCTTTTTTTTTCTAGCATGGATGGGTTTTAAAACATAAAGTTTATAGGCTGAACAAACTGTGTTAATAAATCAGCCAAACTCCCATTGCAGTGTAACTATGAAAATTATATCCCTTTGTAGAGTTTTATTGTACAGTTTTCATTCAGCAGCAGCCTGCTCCAGATAGTATGAATTATGGATTATCTGATACTGAAACATATTTTAAGTATCTGTGAAACGCTGATGGGAACCAATCTAAAGGGGATCTGGATAATATTCAACTACATACAACAATTATTAAAGATTCAGAGCTATTTTTAATCTAAGGAAGCATTAGGCTGAAAGCTATTGTAACCGGCCCTACTTGACCCGCTCTGAGCTGGATTCGAGCCGGCGTCTCCCGCATGGGAGGTGGGTGCGTTAACAAGGATGCTAAAGATTGCAGCCTCTAGCATGCCTCTTGAGGCCAGGGGAGTGAGGTTTTCATGCACATCTCTTACTTGTTTGCGTCCATTACCTCACTGCCATCCGGGTCACGGCACCAAATGTAACTCAACCCACTCTGAACAGGATTCAAACTGGCGTCTCCGGGCATAAGAGGCTGGCACGCTAAAAAGAACGCTAAAGACCACAGCTACTAGCTCTAGCTTGAGGCCAGGGGGGTGAGGTTTACACGCATATCTCTTACTAGCTTGCTTCCGTTAAATTCACCTCACTAAACCTCACTTCCATATGGGTCACGGCACCAAAGGTAACCGGTCCTGCTCGACACGCTTCGAGCAGGATTCGAAGCGGTGTCCCTGGCATAGAATGCCGCACATCTCTTACTTGCTTGCCTCCGTTACACTCACCCCCCTAAACTTCACTTCCACACAGGTCATGGCACCAAATTTAACCGGTCCTATTCAACCCACTCCGAGTGGAATTCGAACCGACATCTCCTGCATGGAAGGTGGGCTCTAACAAGGATGCTAAAGACCGCAGCACCTAGCGTGCCTCTTAAGGCCAAGGGAGTAAGGTTTACATGCACATCTCTTACAAGCATGTGTCCATTACACTCACCCTTTTAAACCTCACTGCCATCCGGGTCACGGCACCAAATGTAACCGGTCCTACTCGACCCCCTTTGAACGGGATTCAAATTGGCATCTCCAGCATGGGAGGCCGCACATCTCCCACTAGCTTACCTTCGTTACACTTACACCCCTAAACCTCACTTCCATCCGGGTCACGGCACCAAATATAACCGGTCCTATTCTACCCGCTCTGAGCAGGATTCAAACTGGCGTCTCCAGCATAAGAGGTGGGTGGGATTTGAATCAGTGTCTGCTGCATTGAAGGCTGCACATCTCTTACTAGCTTGCCTTTGTTACACTCATCCCACTAAACCTCATTCCCGCCAGGGTCACGGCACCATACAGGTCACGGCACCAAATGTAACCAGTCCTGCTCAACTCCCTTTGAGCGGGATTCAAATTGGCATCTCCAGCATGGGAGGTCACACATCTCTTACTAGCTTGCCTTCTTTACACTCACCCCCCTAAACCTCACTTCCATCCGGGTCACGGCACCAAATGTAACCGGTCCTGCTCAACTCCCTTTGAGCGGGATTCAAATTGGCATCTCCAGCATGGGAGGTCACACATCTCTTACTAGCTTGCCTTCTTTACACTCACCCCCCTAAACCTCACTTCCATCCGGGTCACGGCACCAAATGTAACCGGTCCTGCTCAACTCCCTTTGAGCGGGATTCAAATTGGCATCTCCAGCATGGGAGGTCACACATCTCTTACTAGCTTGCCTTCTTTACACTCACCCCCCTAAACCTCACTTCCATCCGGGTCACGGCACCAAATGTAACCGGTCCTACTCGACCCCCTTTGAGCGGGATTCAAATTGGCATATCCAGCATGAGAGGCCGCACATCTCTTAATAGCTTGCCTCCGATACACTCACCCCACTAAACCTCTCTTTTAGACGGGTCACGGCACCAAATTTAACAGGTCCTACTCGACCCGCTCCAAGCAGAATTCGAATCGGCGTCTCCGGCATAGGAAGCCAAACATCTCTTAATAGCTTGCCTCCGTTACACAATCTCACACAAGCCTCATATTGTTCCCTATTTAAACAGAAAAAAAATGCTTTATTTTTATGCAATGCTTTTTATTGTTAAACAATGATCAATTTTCAGAAATCTCAATTAGGCAAACAAGTGTGTTTGGATATATAAATGTATAATGCATCAAGATCTCCATCTAGTTTTAATAATTGAAGTGCATATATTGTGTTAGGAGGTAATTCAGCTCTGCATTCTGCATTCAAGATATTCTCATTTAGAATTTTACTTTATTATCAAAGTGTCAGATAATAATTGAAAGAATTGTGAATGTATAAATATTTAATATCCTTCTTCCCAATTTTGCAGTGCAAACTGAGGCATTTGCACCCAGAAAGCACTATATTAATTTTTCAGTTGCTTGAATAATGAAGGAAAGGCTGTTTGGGGCGGTGCAACTCTGACAAATTCATTTAAAATTAACTAAAGGCTCAGATCTTTGAAGATATCAGATATTTATCTCTGCGTATAGTACAGCACAAGGTCGTTCTTTTGATTCATAAAATCTTGCACAAGATGTGCTGTTTTAGATGCATGGTTTATCTTTACTTGTATTTCATGTTGGACTGTGATATTAGTGCTGTTAACTGTCGCATTGGTGGGAATAGCCAAATTAAAATTTCACACTTCCGACTTTAATACATGTCTTTGTCAAATGTACACCTCAAGGGGGCGCCATGACTCAACAAGAGCATTTCGTGTTCCTATGCCAAATACTGTGAAAACAAGTTTTGATTGCAAAATGTTCACATACACTTTAAAAGCAGCCAACAATAAGATATCTGTTTTACAACTTTTTTTTAAACTTCTGCCATCTTTGAAATGACGTCAATAGACGCTCTTGCTGAGATTGGGGCCCACACAGCCTTGATTACTCTTGAAAAAAGAGGCAGAGAATGATGATATAATAATAATAACTAGATAAAAAAGTTCATCAAGACAAACTTTGATGTTGGCTTAAGAAAGCCTGACCAGAAAGTTTGAAGGTTTTCAGTCTGAAGTAGTTTAAAGTAGTTTTAATGCTTAAAGTTTGAAGGTTTTGAAGGCAATACAGAATATCATAAAATGTAGATAGATAGATAGATAGATAGATAGATAGATAGATAGATAGATAGATAGATAGATAGATAGATAGATAGATAGATAGATAGATAGATAGATAGATAGATATTGCTAGCATTTTTAACATGTTAGCATGCTTTATGACATTGCTAACATGTTTCTAACATGATTTTATGCTTTGCTAACAAATGTTAGGATGTTTGCTAACATTACTATCATGAATTAGCTAGCATGTTTTATTTAGCATTTTGCTAAGATGTTTTAGGATATTTTGTTTAAGATGTTTCTAGCATCTAACATGATTTAGCACATTGGTAGCAAGTTTCTAGCATCAATTAGCATATTGCTAGCATGATTTAGCACATTGATAGCAAGTTTCTAGCATCAGTTATCACATACCAATGTTTTAGCTTGTTATTAACAACTCAACAAATTGCTAGCATGTTTAAAGAATGAATTAGCACATTGCTAACATGTTTGTTAGCATGAATTAACAAATTTGCTAACATATTTTTAACATGAATTAGCACATTGCTAGAATGTTTTAACATTTTGTTAACATGATTTATCACAGTGCTATCATGCTTTAACATTTAGCATTATTTAACATGTTGCTAGCATGTTTCTAACATCTATTAGCACATACCATGTTTTAGCTAGTTACTAACACGAATTAGCAAATAGCAAGCATGTTTCTAACATGACTTAGCACATTGCTAACATGTTTTAGCTTTTTGCTAACATGAATTAGCAAATTGTTAACATGTTTTTAGCATGAATTAACACATTGCTAACATGGTTTGGCATTTGCTAGCATGTTTTAGCATATTACTATCATGTTTTATCACATTGCTATCATTTTTAACATTTTGTTAACATGATTTAACATATTGATAGCATGATTCTAACATGAATTAACACATTGCTAACATGTTTTAGCAAATTTCCTAGCATGAATTAGCATGTTTGCTAGCATGTTTTATCACATTGCTATCATGTTTTAATATTTTGTTAGCATGATTTAGCATATTGATAGCATATTGAATTAACACATTGCTAACATGTTTTAGATTTTTGTGCCCCTCAGTGAAAGTCTATAGAAATATGGGATTGTTTGTAAGTCCGATATGGGAATTTCCAAAGTCAAAATTAGAAAAGATATAAGTCAGAACAGTCTGAAGGTCTAAGAGAGTCTTACGTTTAAATAGCTTTTCAGTTTGTTGATTTTCTCAAGCCAACATAATAATAATAATAATAATAATGAAGTGTGTTGTGATTCATGTCGTCTTTAAAATGATCTTTAAATGTCTTTGTTTAACCTTGAATGATCAAATTTCTCTGTTTTACAGCACCAGTGAAGATCCAGCGATCCGACACCAAGCTGCTGATCTTCTAAAGCGAATCTAAACGTGAGCTCTGCGTTGAGGAGCTCATACATCAGCGCGAGGAGCCGCGGCCTCCTGTGGTCAGTAATATGTGCTGTGTGATAGTTTAGGAAAGGGTCCTGAGCCCGCACATCGTTTTTTTCTCTGCGTCTGTCTGTCAGGTTTTCTTCCCCGCAGGCGTCCACACTTGATGGCCTTTATGAAAATATCATAAATTCAATCAGGGCCTGCAAATTTCATGAGCCGTCCATCTTCCTCCTGAATTTCTTAACGGGGTGTCAAAACAATCTGCCGCGTGACGTCTGACAGTCCGTGCGGCGAGGAGAGAAATGTCTGGAAACCTCTCTCTCCATCTTCCCCCTGCCCTCCCACCTGCCTGAAAATTTGAATTTCATATCTTGGAAATATTGAGATACATGCAGACAGTACGGTGAGGCTTATAACCACGTTCTGTCTGTCAGGAACTGGTTACTGTGCTGCTAGTCATGCCTTTCAACAACAAATGTGTCATATATATATATATAATAAACACAAACTTTTATGTTAGATGTTTATATATATATATATATATATATATATATATATATATATATATATATATACACAACAGTTCTTTCTGGTTTTCGAATCTGAACAGCACTCACTATTTGCATCACGCCGCTTGAAGCGACTTTCATGGCGGCCGAGCAAATCCACTGTAATTTTTGCAAATACTAAACTTGTTGTACAACAAAATGTAGTTTTAAGAGTTTCTGTAGCTGTTTAGACCTGCAATATGTGACTCATATTGAATCATAGCACCTATTTTACAATTTGTTTAGATGTTTTCAGAGATGCGTGCTCTAGGCGGCCGTTCAGTGCTCGAGTACCCGCCGAGAACAGCTTCATCTCGGCCAGTGCTTCGGGATTTGCTGCTGGCCCAAACGTGAGATATAATTCATTTTGGGTACATAAAACAGGCAATCTTTGGTCTTATTAATCTATTACCTGAGCAAATCGAATTGGGCTATGTTAAATTTAATAATTTAATATTAAGGCTATATTTAAATGACATCCTGTAGAGCACTGCTTTTGTACGTTTGACTGAATTGTGTTTATTTCCTATTATCATTTATAATGGCTACTGTTGTTAATTTAAATATTGTTATTCACTAAATATTATTTTATATAAATAATATGCTGTGTTTGGTATTGAGAAAGGGTCCATTAGTGCGTAATATATGGATTGAGTGAAAGTTGCATTAACATGCCTTTAGATGGCAGCAAAGTTTAGGAGTGAATGAGTCAGTGAGACTTTTAAATTGAAAGGGATTTTTGTAAACAAAGGATGTTGTTATGGAAAATTCCCTTTACTGTAAAAAGAACTAATAAATAGTACTATTTAATTGCATTATTCATATACACTAATATTTGGGTTGTTTAGATTTTTTAATGTTTTTGAAATGAGCCTATTCTTCTCACCAAGGTTGAATTTATTTGATCAAAAATACAGTAAAAATAGTGAAATATTATTACAATTTAAAATAACTGCTTTCTCTTTGAATATATTGTGGAATGTAATTTATTACTGTGATTAAATCTGAATTTTTAGCATCATTACTCCAGCCTTCAGTGTCACATTTCTGATCATTATCAATGTTGAAAACAGTTTCAGTATTTTTGTGGAAACCATTTTTTTTTCAGGATTCTTTGATAAATATAAAGTTTTTTTTTCTTAAAAAATATTTTTTTTAACATTATAAATGTCACTTTTGATTAATTTAATGCATCCTTTCTGAATAAAAGTTTTAATTTATTTTCAAAAAATGCCACTGTAAAAACCAACATGCAAAGTTACAAATAAAATTTCATATTGTTTAAAAGTGCCATTTAAAAGCATCTAAAAAAAAGTATAATGCAATATACATTTTTGCACAAAAGTGCCTTAAACAAAATCCTAAATTAAAGCCACAAAACTGGTGATAAATTGAACCTGGTACATTATAAATCTCATTTTGTTTCCTACTGATAAAAATCAGAGTATGGTATTTTTTGTAAGATGATCCTAGTCGATTCCAATAATTTCTTTTACAAAATCTGTGCTCTTTTTGCCTCTTTAAGATTAGTGGAGAAACGGCTGGAGATTGTTCAGAGTTAGGAAGGGTCCTCTGCGGCCAAACACTCAGCCAAATGAACCCATTAATATTTTAGATTAATGCAAATACCCACAAAAATGAAGAATAATTGCCTAAAATCAAAATTCAATTAATGTTTAACACAGACGAATCATCTCTGTACAATCCAGGAGGGAAATACTGTAACCTCCGAGGAGCTTTTCAATAAACCTGCGCTGATAGAACAACATCTCATATGGGACAAGAAACTTTGTAAGTGATAATATGGTGCTTTAACTGTCTAATTTCAGTCAGACATCAGAAGACGTGTCCTAGTCTCCAAAATCATGCTGTAGGCGAGTTTTAGCATTTCAATTCTCGTCACAAACAAGCAATAACTACAAATAAATGACCTCAGAATAATATTTTTCATCTGAAAACTTAGTGATGGATCATCTGTGGTGAAATGTTGTGATATAATTATTTTAGGAAAATCATGAAGATACTGGAATTAAACAAAGCAGTAAACAAACTATTGATTTTGTGTTCATTGTCTGTCTGGGTTTCTTACAATCGGAGCTCTTTTGGCTTGAAAACAAATGCTGAATTTCCCCGATTTTACCCAGGGGACGACTGGCGACCGACAAACCGGCAATCTGGAGCGCATTTCTCTGCGATATTTCCTTCAGGTTTGGGGCTGGAGGAGAACGCACTGACACTGAGCCATCTGTTGTTGTGTTAAAAACAAAGCGGTGGTCCTTTTCCCTGATGCCTGACATGGCTGGGGTGTCTAAAGTGTACTATGAAACATGACAACAACATATTAAAAATATTAGCATGAGCCACAGCAACACAAGATTTAGACATCTTTTACAAAGTCTTGATGTTGTTTTTGGGCTCTACTTGAGCAGGTTTTCCTGCTTGAATGTTGATTATTTTCCTCATATTCTCCATTGTTGCAGCTCCTCTCTTCCCAGTCTGTCAGTAACGCTCTGTTTACTTCCTGTCTCTATGAAGCCCCTCCTTCTGAAAAGCACAATGTGCTCTGATTGGTCGACTGGAGCAGTGTGTTGTGATTGGTGTTTGAGAAATGCCCCGCCCTTTAACATAACTGCCCGTTTCAACACACAACCAGGCCCCGCCCCTTTATTATGCATATGAATTATTTAAATGAGGAATATTGTGAAGTGTTCGTTCCCTGGGGGCGTTTCAGAAACAGTGACACTGATATTATTAACATTTTTCATGCTCAAACAGCAAATTAAATGTAAAAAAGCAGAATAGGACCCCCATTTAGAATAAATGTGATTTTTTAATAATATATAAAAATGTTTACTTTTGCTGGAATCTGCAAACGTTTCTTTCTTCTCAATTTTTACGTGGACAAACAGCGCCCCTAGTGGTCATGAGGCATTTCAACACACTTACTGGCAGAGACGTTTTAGACACTTTTCCACATTTTATAATAATAATAATAATAATAATAATAGTGAGTGAACAAAACTATTATGTAACACTAAAGGAAATGATGTCAAAATATGTTTAATAAAGGAAATCTCTCTTATATTTGAGATTCCTGCTCTTCTCACTCTGATAGACAATTGTTACAAACATTAAGACAATTGCACGTTTTCTGAAATGTTATGTTAAAATATGCAAATTATGCATTACCTAATTAAATAATCACTCATTTGCATAAACGTCCAACACAGAAACCTAAACACTGGATAAAGCCAGATTCAATATCCCTCACACTGTCCGACACTTCAGTCACGTCATTCTCTGTCTCTGCTCAGTGCGATTCATCACAATGGAAGTGTGTGGGATTTGTTGTCCGAACCTGTCGATGAGGTCATTCCTTTACGGCTGCCGTCACCTGCTGCGCTGCGACCTCTTGACCTCCATCACAGCCAAAGCAGATTCAACCCTTTATCACAGAGAGGAAATCCATTCAGCCCGAGACAATGTCCTTGACCGTCCTACACAGAGGTCTGGAGCAGCATCAACATCCCTTGATTAAACTCACTGTGACAAACCTACCTGTGGATCACTAGATTAGCATACTACTTGTAATGCAGTGTATAGTATGTAGATAATATGCAAATGACTGGATGACTAAAATTTCTAGTGTGCAGCTACACAGTATCACCACTAGGTGGCGTCATTGACCGCCATATTAAATAAGATGCCGTTAGTGGGATTTTACAGCATTTCTCTTAAACACACGTAAACAGAACAGTGAGTGTGGAAATGTGATTTTTCACTTTTCAGGTCTTGTCTGAATCAGATATCTGAGGCTATAGGCTAAAACATGCAACAAACTCCAGTCTTTATTAGAGGTCACACAGAGTCCTGGCTTTATTAAATAATAAATAAGAGAACTGGCTTGAATTCATTTTCCTAGACTATTGGTAAATGTCTGTAACATCATGGAATAAAGAGAGTTCTCTGTATGATGTGGAGATCAAGAAAATCTAGTATTTGGCGCCCTCTAGTGGACATAATGAGACAAGTCAAGCAACAATATATTAACAACATATTAACAATAAAAAGTTAATATGAATAATATTATGCAAAGTTTAAAGGGATAGTTCACCCAAAAAATAAAAATTCTGTCATCTAATACACTGGATGGGACCCCATTTACTTACATAGGATTTTTTTCAATACTATGGAAGTCAATCAACTGGTTACTGACATTCTTCCAAAAAAAAAAATAAATAAATAAATTAAATAAATAATAATAATAAAATAAAATAATTCAGGTTTGGAACAACTTGAGGCTGGGTAAATGACTTTTGATTTTTGGGTGAACTGTCCCTTTAAATGCTCGAGCGCTTTAAAGCAGGGTGGATTCTGATTGGCTGTCAATGTTTTTACCGTTCATCAGCTGGAAAGAAATATCGTTTTGAAAGCGATTCCAACGATATCGTTTCTCTAAATCGTTATCGTTATAGTTGTAATATGTACTCTGTTATTCTTTCATATTTAGAACGAATGTATAACTTTTATCGTCCTTGATGTCAACAGGCCTTCGAAGTAAACATTTAAATTCACTCAGAACACCTTAGCAACCACATAGCAACGCATTGGCAACCACTCAGAACAGATTACCGTGGCAAATTTGCACTTTCTACAGAAATATGGGACCTCACAACTTTATTATGCAATGCAAAACATTATAAAATATTGCACAAAACTATACATGGAGTCATATACAATACACAGCATAATATACACAGAATATAACTCTAAGAAATTGATTAGTTCTATAATTTTAAGAAGTTTATCGCTGCCAAAACAAAACCAATATAAACGGTTGATTCATTCAGAGGAATTGCTCTACAGCGCCCCATAATCTTCCAATGTAAATCTGTGGTGAAAAATGGAACTGCAGCGCGCACATTTTCTCGTTATCTTATGTAAACTCACTCCAGAGTTCAAAATCAAAACGATATCACTGCTCTTCAGGTACGCGTGTATTTGTTAGTTGGCATGTCTGTTCTTCGTATTAAATTAATTAAAATTTAAACGTTCCCATGTGAACAGCCTTTATATAAGCTAGTTCTGTTGTGTTTGTTGTTCTGAGAATAGAAATGACTTTGTTTTCCTCAACAGAATTCCTTCTAACATTCTAAAACAGCATTCGGATGCAATAAATACTACATTAAGATGGCATTCAAAGCATGCCTGTCAATCAACATTAGAGCGTCGCCCTCAGGCGGAATACCTCAAGCACCTGAGGTCTCTGCCAAAAGTGTTAAATGTTTATCATAAACTATGGTGCTAAGACACAGAATCTGCACTACCTCTGACATTGAACATAATTGCAATTGAGGCATTATTTGTCCATTAAGATGCTAAGTTATCCTGGTCAACTGCTTTAAGTCAAGAACACCAGTTCTATTTGGAGTTCTACACAAAATACTTTTAGACTACCGTTGTGAATTACATAAATTTCATGAATTTGGAATTTTAAACTGTGAATATCAACCTCAGTTATGTAACTGATATGAGTGCAGACAAACGGTAACTGAGTCATTCCACGAAACCGGTACGAATTGAGTCCCTCTGACCTTTTTCAGTGTATTTTATCTATTGGGTCACCAAAATATATTTTTAAAAGCTTTTTGCATTAGGCTAATTGAAATGTCTCCTTTAATAATGTTTGAAAACATGACCTACATTTTATCCTCATATTAGAAATTATTTAGTTTTTTTCAGTTGATTTTGTCACATCCCTCAAGGCCTTCTATGAAAGTGTACTTGGGATATGAATAATAAAATGAGAAAAAAGTTCATTCATTTTGCCATTCCCATAAATATCCATCTGTGCTTTTTTGCTGGTAATGTTTTTTTTTTCTAAGTAAATTCATGATTATTCATTAAAATCACATAATTTAGTTCTGTACCTCAGTAAACAAAACACAAACCATAATGAACGGATACTTGTGTGACATCATTAATAGGAAGTGACATCATAGAAGTCTTCTGGACAACATTGTGAGCAAGTTACTAATAATTATAACTAAATTATGTTGTGAAATTGAGTTGGTCAAGCTTAACGACTCAACCCCGTTACATCAATTAAAGATAGAAAACTATTACTTGTGAAAATTGTCTTTGTTATTTCAACATTATTCATGATTTCTTAATATCATGCATGCCATGCGCTCTCCATTTATTCACTAGATTTAGAGCAGTGGCCAATTTGGGCAAAAAATCACAACCCCGTCACACCTACATTTTTATTTTTTATTTTTTTTTGTTAAGTTTATGAAAAAGTAATTTAAAGTAAGTTGAATTATGTCTGAAATGTTCAGAGCAATTAAAAGAATACTCAAATTCAGTTCAAATTGATAAAAAATTATGAGGCTGCTATGACAAAAAGTGCCCATTTCAGGCTTTAGTAGCAAAAGTGTGAGATTTTATGTAACTTTTAAATTTGCAATTACTGAATTAGTGTGAGGGGTATCTGATTAATAGGAAAATGTTGATTTGATCACAAATACATTTTATAATAATATTCAGAGAGTTCCCATAGTGTCCATAACTTAAAATAATGACCAATAATAATAGGGATTTGATGCCTGAGATGGGAAAATATGTTTTTCTGGAAGTTAAATATGGCATTAATGTTGTTGGGTGTTCAGAAAAGTAATACATTTCAGTAAAAATGACTCATCTGATGACTCATCTAATATTCACAAGAGCAACAGCATCCAAACATATTGAATGCTACAACCAAAGGGTTTATGATCTCATTATTTAACATACTATATTATGGTGTTTAACATGTGTATCATATTCAAAAACAGACAAGTGCTCTTTAACTTTTCCAGCTGAACCTGTTGTATGAGTAGCATAATTCACATTTTTGTGATGTCACAACCACCTTTGTTTATTTTAGTGTTTGTACTAACTACACTCTTAATGCATTTTTGTGCAAGGGTTTCCGTAAAGTATTTTAACAACAACCGAAAGCTGTCAAGTACACAGCAACATGTGCTTATGTAAGGTATGTAAAATAGAACAGGAAACTCTATCTGCATTGAAATCATGAGCTCCCGCCTTTTCACTTTCAACCGTTACCGAACCTGGAACCACCACTAATAAGACTAGAAGACTTTATTAATTAAAGAAAATATTTTATCGCCAATATTATACATCGTCTCCACAGATCCCTAGTATAATAAGGGCACGTTTACACGACAATATAAAAACGCAGTTTTTTATTCGTTTTTCGCGAAACATACACAAGTCCGCGGTTTTCCCGCGGAATCGGGCTACTGTTGCCGCGAGTTGTTTCTAATATCCGCGGGTTGAAGCGACCCCAAATAACATGATATTTAGCCCATGGGATGCGATTTTTTTACCAGGAAACCCCGCCAAAAACATGGATTTTACCCCTGGAACACGATTTTTACCCTGAAACGCGATTGAGCTATTTTTGGGCTAGTTTTGAGAAGCAATTGGGTGGGTTTTGTTGTGAAAACCTGGCAACCCTGCAACTAATGTTATCAAAACGATCCACGTTCACATGGATCCGCGAACACGACTAGAAACGCTGTATTATTCATGTCAGTAGTTGGCGAAGTCACTCTGTAAATAAAAAGTACGTTAGACTGAACATGAGATACGCATGCACATAACGCCACCATTTTTTTGTAGTTTACACCGAGACAACAACGGTAACGGACAATAAGTAATTGTTTTCAAAAACTTGCGTTTTCAGCCCCCCGGAACGCAGTTGTTGTGTAAATGAACGGTCAAAACGTATAAAATGTTTTCTGTTTTTAGTTGAAAATGGTGTAAACAGCCCCTAAGACAATGTAGTGATGAGTCTGGCTCCATCCTGACAGAGCTCGACTAGCCGGTTTCATTGAGTAACAAGAACAGGAACACTCAAGTTTCTGTAATAACTTCATTCAGATGAGTCCTTTACAATGGAATTCATCCACACTATCACAACATTTTTTTGTGTCGTTGTCATTTTCTGAAGAGAACGACCTTGACGTGAGGAAAGAATCAGCAACCGTTCTGGTTTATTACACTGAGCAAATTTTTTAGAGATTAATGTTCTTGATGTCACATTGTACTCTCTATATAGCTTTATATTGAACCTTTTAGGGGGACACTTTATGGATTATTTAGTTTTAATTTATACATTTTTAATAGTAATTAAAATGTATGAATTAAGCAGCTTGTCAAACTTGATCACTAGAAAAAATTAAAACAACCCGGTTAACGAAAATATTATGCCATAAGTTAAGATATTTCTCCTTATGCGCCAGAAAAACACGGCCTTCTTTAAATTTTGTGTTAGAACATCCGTTTTGCGTTAGCTGTATGGCATCGCTGTCGAAGAGTAATTAGCTGGTGGATTTACTTAACGAAAGTTATTGTAATGTTTGAAGCAAATGTCAGACCAGGAAGATTTCAAAACGATTTATTCATAAATCCAGATCTTACCGGAAGACAGAACACAACGAGCGCAGAAAGGGGGCGGGGCTACATACGGTCTATAGAACCTTTAAAATTGAGTCAAGAAACCACTGAACATTTTTTTCTAAGAGTGAGATGTTCCTTTCTCTCTGTTTGCTCTCTTAGCTACAATGTTTATGCAATTTATAGTTTATAGAAGAACACAGATAACATATTTAAAGGGATAGTTCCTAAAATGAAAATTGAGCCATCATTTACTCACCCTGGTGTTGTTCTAATGCTGTATGCCCATCTTTCTTTTATGGACCACAAAAGGAGAATAAAAAAAATGACATTGAAATGATAAATGACGCAAATGAAAAAAAGACGCAAAAGTATCACAGAATGAGTTCTAAGTAGAATTCCAAGTGTTCTTGCGGTATGGTATACAATGAAATTTAATGTATTTTAAAAACAATATGTAGGTATTATTTAACGAAAATCCTGACCTTGGCCGTTGGTCTTCTGTGAGCGACGTTCGTGTTCACGAAACTCTATTAGTGCTGCAGTTCACGCTGACTCACCCAGAAAAACACACAAGTTGAAAGAAATCAAGATTTAAAAAAACACAACACAAAATACAATCCATGTAACTTCTTCTCTGAGGTGAATATATTGTGTTCGTCGTAACAAGAAGTTATCGCGTTCACATTATTCTAACTATCATCAGACAAACGGAGTTCCGGTCCGGAGATATTCATCTCAGTGAAGAATGTAAACGGATGCTTTTTTGGGGATTTCTAGGCATTGCATTTCATATCATGTTTTTACTAACCTTGATTTCTCACAGCTTGTGTGTTTTTCTGGGCGAGACAGAGTGAACTGCGTCGCTAATGAACGCGTGTTGTGCAAAGAAGAGCCAAGGTCAGGATTTTAGATTAAATTTCTTATTGTAAACGTGTCACACGTGATGCATGGGATCATTCTGTGATACTTTTGCATAGGGATGCGCAGATATGAACATTTTTGCCGATACCGATAATCAGGGGCGTAGCACCAAATTTTGGGCCCTGGGTACAAACCATCTTGCTGGGCCCCTGTACCAAATACCATAGTGATACCAATGGGTGGGGTATTGCATTTTTATCATAAAAACACTTAAAATGTAAACAAAATAAGCCACACTCTGATTAATATATTTTTGTTTCATTGTCAAAAGTACTACTAACTTGCTAAAATATCCTTTATTGTCACAATACCCTTTTTAAAGTGTAGGCTAAGTACAAGTTAATTGCTGATTATTTGTCTGTTTAAAATAAATGCAGACTATAGAATCACAGGGTACACTAACCGCCAAACTAGACATTCAGTCTTTGAATTACGTTTTAAAATAAGTCATTTTCAATCATTAAGATGTGCATTAAACTGAGAACAATCCTGTACTTAATGTAAGAGCGTGCGCGAGCTAATTTGCATAACAATGCGGTAAAATAGGCGCTAACGATCTGTGTTTTCGCGGGTGTTAGATTTTGATAATGGAGGGAAATATACAGTGTTTTCATGTAAAGTTCTGACTCTGGGGAGAACTGCCGCAGAAAAGGAGACAAGCTGCGCAGGCTCCGCCTCCGTCTGCTTCTCACTCCGTTATTTACTCAGAAATATTGTTTGCTCGCTATGTAGGGTGTGATACTATAAAGTATTGGTATATTATTCAAATAGAGTACGAACATAAATGTATGCTATTCTACCTGGAGTAGATATTTATGTTAAACAATGTCAATGCTCGATGATGCATTTGTAGCTCACCTTTCTTTTCAAAAACCTGAGTGAGCAACTGCTTGCCCTCATTTGCCTTTCTCTCTTTAATCTTCTTTTCTTTTCGTTTTTGAGCCCCTGATTTTCCTTTCTTAAGGAAAGACATGACTCTTCCCCTGTCTTCCTAGTTCATATCACGGCTAACTCCAGCTCCTGTCTCATTAACTGATTCACGAATCACCGCAGCAGGTCCGCAGAAGCACCTGAACTGCGGGTCGTACCATTTACATTGATTCGAGAGGGGTGGTGGGGCCCTGCACAGCATGAAAATGACTTTTTTTTATACCAAACCAGTGCCTAACTACAAGTTTAGTTTTGCACAGCAACTTTTTTATTTGTAAATAAATGCTATACAAATGTTAGTGCATGTATATGTATGTATAGAAAACTGACTTCTAAGGGCCCCCCCCTGCCTCGGGCCCTGGGTACTCGGTACCCTTTACCCCCCCAGTCCGACGCCCCTGCCGATAATTCTTTATATTTGAAAACAGATATCTGATAAATCTAAATCCAAATTTTTATATAATTTTTGAGAGCCTGATTACAAAAACAAAAGTCTCACCATTAAAAGCCATGTCCCAATCACACAATTATAATGTTCTAATTATAATATTATGTAGCCGATATGACAGAATTGCGCTGTACATGTTGCACTGTATTTTGCTTTTCAAAGTGATTTCAATGATATTTTAAGCAATTCAAAACCATCATGGTGAGCATCTGAAGTGTCTCAGCTGAAAGAAAAAATCCATTATTTATCGGCTTTAACATATTGACCAAATTTTCTTATCGGTCTGATAACGATGACATTAAAAATGAACATATATCAGCCGATACCGACATAGTGGCCGATATATCGTGCATCCCTACTTTTGCATCTTTTTAAAAAAGCTGGTCATTATTCACTGCCATTATATGGGAGAGTGTGAGCAAGACATTATTTAAAAATTCTCCTTTTGTGGTCCTTTAAAGAAAGAAGGGTGAACGGCAATAGAACAACAGCAGGGTGATTCATTTATGATATCATTTTCATTTTAGGGTGAACTATCCCTTTAAGAAGGTGAGCCTTTTGCTGTGACATCAGTGGTTTATCACAATGCCTGTCTGAAGAAAAAAAACCAGATCCGTCTGGTCTGAAATGTTTGTCACAGCTCAGGTATGTTCAGGGTTACCTGATGTGTTGCTTAATGTTCAAAATCATTTTGATGTGTCACTTTATGTGCATTCTAGAAGTCTAGAGATCCAAAACCAAATATCAATCCCTTGAAGGCTCATTAATAGCATTTCAAATGTTTCAAATGAGTTAATGCACTTTAATTACTCTGCAAACATAACATGCAATATCTGCAACTCAATTTAAAGGATAAGTGCAATGGACATTTTAACATAATGCACAAATAAAAATACAGACAATGTGTGAAATAAGCCATATAAATCCTGGGATCATTGGGCCTGTGTTTTCGTCTGGTTATCTTTTTCCACCCGTAGCTTAGTTTTATTATTCACACCCAACGATGTATGGCTCTTCTATTGTGCAGTAATGACTCCAAAAGCAACAGGACCCCTTTGCTCATTCAGGCTAATTGTCTTCAGTGATGGGGCGACCCAGCCCTGAAACTGAAACCAGGGTGATGGAAGTCAACAGGACTGTAGGGTGAATCACACACAAACATTTCACTTTAAAATCAAAAGTAAAAATACATTAATTATTACTCCTACATCCCTTAATTCCTATTACTGCAATGTTTTGTAATCATCATAGTAGAATATACTTCTGTCTTTTAAAGGGATAGTTCACCCAAAAATGAAAATTCTGTCATTATTTACTCACCCTCAAGTCCAAACCAAACAAAATATTATGCAAGTCAGTGGGGACCAAAAACTGTTTGGTTACTGGCATTCTTCAAAATATCTTCTTTTGTGTTAAGCACAAGAAAGAAATTAATACAGGTTTAGAACAACTTAAGTTTGAGTAAATGATAACAGAATTTTATTTTTTTAGGTGAACTATCCCTTTAAGCGAATTCTAGTAGGCTATCACATTTTTATAACTGGGGCATGTTGTCACAAAGGAATCTGTGTGGACAATAACACAACAGTAGCTTATTTGTGGACTTTAAGGTATGTGTCTAGACATAAATTAAGCTTCAAGGAAAAACCAACCTTGAGAATGTTATAAGTGTGACTACTAGCCGCGTTTTCTGTTAATTTTGAGGTAAAAAAGACATTTTTTTTTTTCATATATTCACCTTTTTTCGAATATTTGCACCAATTCCAAGCTTTTTTTCCGGGGGCAAAATAACGAAACACACCTGCTGTTGACATTCGTACAGCGTTCCGCTCATATTTTTATTCGAGCCACCATGGAAACGCCAATGAGCGGATGCCTCAAAGTTTCGACCTAAATTCCGGAAGTTTCATGGGACGGAATCTCCATATATGAATAATTGTAGGCGGAGCCAGGATCTCAGGTTGTATAAGAACTGCAGGTGTATTTGGAGCTTTGCAATTGACACCGGGAGCAGAGAGAAGGAAGGGAGAGCGTGGAAAGGAGCACAACGTCGGGTTTTAAGGTTTGAGTTTTGTCGTAGGATTCTTATTTATGAGATTTCCTAGACTAAACGTTTACTTTTGAAGTAAACATAGTGGTTTGAAAACACGTATCGCCCTTCTATAAAGTTTGGATGTTTTTCAAGCTAAATACCTTGTTGAAATACTAAAATAATTGGAAAAATCTGGAATCTTCTAAGGTTTCACGTCTTTCCAGTTGTTTGGGTTTTGTTTCTTTGGGAGGGGCATCATCATGTTGCTCCATTTCCTTCTTCAGGCAAACATTAACAAGTTTATTTATTTAAAAGTATTGCTGATGATTTAACCTCCTTCTTTTCCTGTAGAAGAGAAGCATAAAGACTCCTTAGACATGTCTTTCAACACACTGACCTCAAGAGCCGTTCTTCTGTATGATCAGTGGATTAAGGAAGCAGGTTAGTTTGCATCAGCATCATCATCATCAGCAGCAGCATGACCGTAAATTTCTGGCTTGAAAATAAGATTTCTTTTGCATCATTTCTAGATCCACGGACTGGGAACTGGCTGCTTATGGCCTCCCCGTTCCCTCAAACGATCATCATCGCTTCCTACGTCTACTTTGTGACATCACTGGGACCTCGGCTAATGGAAAACCGCAAGCCCTTTGACCTCAAGCGTCCCATGATCATCTATAACTTCAGCATTGTGGCGTTTTCCCTCTACATGATTTATGAGGTTTGTCCTTTGTGAACTCTGTCTCTGTTGCATCATGCACCTCCCTTGTATCTGTGTGTTTATCATTCTCTCTCTCACCTTCTTGCAGTTTCTCATGTCTGGTTGGGCGAACGGCTACACCTATGGGTGTGACCTTGTTGATTATTCCAGTTCTCCTCAGGCTCTCAGGGTATGTGAATGGAGCACATTCTTTCCATTGTGCATTTGTTACCGTCAGATGACGCGTACAACGATTTGGCATTTCCTTTACTATCTTGTTTCCTTTTTAGATGGCATGGACCTGCTGGCTGTACTACTTCTCCAAGTTCATTGAGATGCTTGACACTGTAAGTGGGTCTATTTTGCATTTAAAAAACAACTTTACAATGGCCTACCGATGCTAATCCTCTCGTTCCTTTTTGTCTCTGTAGATTTTCTTTGTCTTGAGGAAAAAGAACAGCCAAGTTACTTTCCTTCATGTCTACCATCACTCCATCATGCCCTTCACATGGTGGTTTGGGGTCCGATTTGCCCCAGGTAAAGTATTATACGACTGACCCTTAAAGGGACAGTACATCCAAAAATGAAAATTGTCATTTACTCGCCCTCATGTCACTTAAGACTTTCGTTCATCTTCAGAACACAAATGGAGATCTTTTAAATGAAATCTGAGTGCTTTCTATCAAAGGAGGGACAGAAAGCTCTCAGATTTCGTTAAAAATATCTTCATTTGTGTTTCGAAGATGAACGAAAGTCGTATGGGTGTGGAACGACATAAATGCATGAATTGGTGCACACAAATCCGCAAATTGAAGGAACGAATTGGTAAATGGTGCACATGATTTAGCAAATCGAAGGAATGAAATGGTAGTGTGCATGATTTAGCAAATTGAGGGAACTAAATGGTAAATAGTGTGCACGAATTCGCAAATCGAGGGTATGAAATGGTAAATCGTGTGCATGAATTGGCAAATCGAGGAAACAAAATTGTAAATGGTGCCCACGCACTAGCAAATCGAGGAAAATAATTCGTAAATTGTGCACACATTGGCAAATCAAGGTAATGAATTAGTAAATCATGCGCACAACTTTGCAAATCGAGGGAACGAAATGGTAAATGGTGTGCACAAATTAGCAAATTAAAGGTAAGAAATGGTAAATCGTGCGCATGATTTAGCAAATTTAGGGAACGAATTGGTAAATGGTGTGCATGACTTGGCAAATCGACGGAACGAAATAGTGCGCATGATTTAGCAAATCGAGGGAACGAAATAGTGCGCATGATTTAGCAAATCGAGGGAACGAAATGGTAAATGGTGCCCGCGCACTAGCAAATCGAGGAAAAGAATTCGTAAATTGTGCACGAATTGGCAAATCAAGGTAATGAATTAGTAAATCATGTGCACAACTTGGCAAATTGAGGGAACGAAATGGTAAATCGTGCGTGTGACTTAGCAAATCGAGGGAACATAAATCGTGCACAAGAATTTGCAAATTGAGGGAATTAAATGGTAAATCGTGCATGCAATTTTAGCAAATTGAGCAAACCAATTGGCAAATCGAGGAAATGAATTGGTAAATCATGTGCACAAATTGGCAAATCGAGGAAACAAATTTTGTGAATCGTTATTATTATTATTATTATTATTATTATTATTATTATTATTATTATTATTATTATTAATTTATTTTTTTTATTTATTTATTTTTTTTATCATGTGCAAGGCTCCGTCCTTTTCGGGTTAAATATTCCTTTAACAAATGCTATGAAGTGCTAATGGTATATTTGGATTTCTTAGGTGGTCTGGGAACGTTCCACGCCCTGCTGAACTGCATCGTCCATGTCATTATGTACTCCTACTACGCTCTTTCTGCCATGGGACCCGCCTACCAGAAGTACCTGTGGTGGAAGAAGTATATGACCACCATCCAGCTGGTAAGTTAACCTTTCACAAGCTTATCTGCCAAATGCCTTTTTGTTGTCAAAATCCAGGATTTTGACGTGGGAACTCTGAGCTGGTTTTAACTTGACCGTTCTGTTTGTGTCAGGTTCAGTTTGTGATGGTCACGGCTCACATCGGCCAGTTCTTCTTCATGAAGGACTGTCCTTACCAGTTCCCCGTCTTCCTCTACATCATTGGTCTATATGGGCTGATCTTCCTGCTCCTGTTCCTCCACTTCTACTACCACGCCTACACCAAGGGCAAGAGGCTTCCCAAAGTGCTCCAGAACGGAAACTACCTTCTCAAGAAATCCGAGTGATCTTTCCCTTGGCCAACCTAAAAAGTGAAGCTCTAACCTGTTAAGTGGGAATATTCCTTTTTATTTCATGTTCAAGTTCCACTCCCCTGTTTTATGTTAAAACTAATGTGGAATACTGCCACCTTATCACTGGATTTAAGACTTCAGAATTTGCACACTGGTGTTTTACTAGAGAAGCTGTCCTCATTTTTGTCACTTAAGGCTTTGAAATGAGTATGGGGTGGGAAGTACAGTATTTGTTATAATGTCTTCCAATTTAACTGTAAATATTGAAATTATCAGCTTTGGAATATGATTGAACTGCTGGCCAAATATGCAGAGGTTATGAGAGCAAAGGTGATTGACGTTTGTTGCTAAAAGGGGTTTTTGAAGGTTGTGTTTTAGTTGTAACTGAATGAGCCCGAGGCCCTTTGACCCTTGAGGAACACCTGACTGATCGACCTGCTTGTGCTCGAACCAGTGCCGCAGAAGTGACATCATCTGAAGTTACTGTGTTTATGATGTGACTTATTTATTCTTTATTTAATGTTGACGTTTTCTTAATGCGATCTTTTAAAAAAAAAAACGAAATTGATTTGTAGGAATTACCTGTTTGCTTTTATATTCTGATGTGAGGAAATGGAACACCAGAACAATGTCACAGGATTCGTTTTTTTCCCTTGTTTGTCTTTTTTAAAATTTCCAATTTTGTGAAAAATCGAAGTGTTTTTATAGTGAAACAAAAAAAAAAAATAAATTATTTGTCACTATCTCTGTGTTCTTGCGTTTTCATTACGTGTACATAATTTTTCAGTTAAACTTCATTTCCCATACTGCACTTTGGCAACCCCGGTAAAGCTGCTTTACCAAATATGGGCATCAGCATCACGTGGCTGGTTTCGTGTGCCAATCACATCATTGGCAGGAACGTTTCGGTTTTCAAAAGTGAAGTAACTGGCGTGGAGATGTTGACACAGATAAACGCGTTAAATGGATAAATTATAAGAATATATGTTTTTAAAACTTAATAGGGCTGAAATGGATGGTAAAATGATTGGACCTGGGCCTTATAGGGCGACGAAACTGGTAAGAATAACTTTTAAAAAGCTGAATGCTTTCGCTCGTTGATTTAACGCGAGCTGATTTTGTGTATTTTAATGTCTTTTTTTTTAATCGGTTTGTTCAAATATATTAAATATAAGGCCACATACATAAAATTGGCAAAACATTTGTTTTTTTCATGCATTTTGGGCTATTTTGCTTCAATAACTCATCTTTCAGAGTAGTGGAAAGACATGAAAAAATACTATAACGTTAATAGTAAATACTGTTTTTGAACCATATTATAGAAAATTGTAGTATACATACTGTATATATTATAGCATTTACAACACTTTAATGAATGCTACAGCATACTGTAGTATTAACTATAGTCAACTGATAAACTGTACTAAATGCTACTTTTGTTTTTACTACAGTAAACTGTAGTATAATATACGCTATAGTTTTTACATATCACATATTCCTATAACATGGTAATTATTTTATGGCTGTTGACAGTATTTTTATGATTTATGGAGCGATAAAAGTAGATCTCTTCTGTAAAAAAAATGATCCCTTAATATGTCACCAAAATGAAAATATGAATTTAAAATTTCTGTTTTGAGAACTTTTGCTAATTAGTGTGTATTTAATTAGATAATGCCTCATTTGCATATTTAAAATTACATTTCAGAAAATTTGAAATCCTTGAGAAAGCATGAAAAATGAACAGGCCACTCATGTTTCTATATTAAGGTCAATGACGTCACATGACGGGTCATTTTTTTTGTCTGAAGGCCTTAATAATAAAAAACAAAAACAAAGATATGACATCCAAACTATGTAAGGTTGTACAACTAGATCTATTTTACTGAATCCAAAAGGTTTTTAATTATGTTTTGCTACATATAAAGGTATTTTAAAGATTTTAAAGTGTCAACCGTCCAACCGTTCATTTGTGAATAAAAAATCTTAAAATGTAATGTATATATTTTTTATTCTGCCATGATTTTATAACATCATATATCAACATAGTGCAAAATGGTGTTAAAATGTATGAAAACTATTCGTTGCTTTGTTATGAGAATGTCCAGAAAAATGAATTTCATTGATGTCATTTGGAGTAACCAATATAAAGGGACCATTTTGGATCAAGTCATGCGGTCAATATCATGTGACAGGATGTGACATCATTCAGACCCCTTTAAAGGACCACATGGTCATGAAGCAAAGTAACTAACTCTCTCTTAACTAACTGAAAAATTCATGTTTTCACTTGATCATACGCATGTCCCGAAACATCAGGTCATTCGGTGCAACCGCTATAAAACATGGAAAATGTTGTAATATTTGAAAAACTTGTACTAAATATAAAATGTTTGATTCTCCTTTTGCTGAATATCAGCCTGTTAGCATTGTTTGAAAATATCATCATTCAGTATAACCAAAAGTGTCATTCGGCAAAACCAAAATTTTTACTTTTTTGATGACAAATTTTGTCCATCTTGTAAAAAATGACAAAATCAGTGTTAAGTGATAATAAAAACCACATAATCTCATTGTTAACACTTAATAAAACTTCAAAATGAATTATATCTCAGTGCTTCCCACACATAGACTTTACTTGGGCGAGCCGCCCAGGTATAATAACGGCCGCCCAAGTATATTTGGAGACACATTTTTGCTTTTATTATTTTTATCATCTTATACTTTTATATCCACGCAAGATAATGAAACCATCCGCGTTTCGTACCTGCTCGTTATGTGTGTGTCAGAACCGTTTACTCCCGCTGACATTCCCTTGGGCGCTGCATTTTGTAAAGTCACTAGGCGGCGCTGTTGTGTGTTCTACAAGCTCGCGCAACAGCGCTTCAGACTGCTTCAGAGTGATTCTCAATCAATGAAAAGCGCAGATTTATGCCAAGCGATTGCTAATGAACTCAAGTTGATGAATTATTACAATGTCTACTTCATGGCTTTTATATAAAATGTTTTAGATGATTGTAAGAATCTGAAGGATCAGCCTGCAATAGTACAGACATTTCAAAATAAGAGTCCCGGTGTATTTCGGGCTTGTTTATAATTAAAAGTCACACGCTACATTTTTTTTCTCTTTCTTTTGGGCATTATTGGTATTTTGGTTACACAATAAATTGTATTTAATTTGATTTCATTTAATTCATAGTAAATTATTCTAGTCTCCCCCACAGAAAGAAAAGACGAAGAACATTATTTGACACATATATTATTGATTTTTATAAATTTTACTACTAAAATCTGTGTCCCATTCACTGAGAGAGACACTATATGACAGCAAGGAGAACATAGAAAAAGGAGAACCATTTAAATGCTGTAATTTTGCATAATTTACAATGCATAATAATGCTTAAAGTAAATACAAGAATGGTTTACCTGGATTTTTCTTACACCTGTGAATCTAAAACATTCAGCAAGCATCAGAGAAACTCATAACTTTTAGATGCACTTTATTGATCCCAAAAGATAAACTCCTGTGCAACAACATTCACAGTGGTAACTAGTTTCAAAAATACCATTTACTCCAGTTATTGTTATTAATGAAATATTAATATTAGGTTTTGATGTGGACACATAAAATACTGCAACATTGTCACAATGTAAATTTACAAACTCTCAACAAGTGTCAGTAAAAACTGCATTAAATCTGAAATGTCTTCTCTTTTTTCCAGTGGAATGAGACCATCATGCTCTTCCGTGGTGGAATGCCTGTCAGACGTCACTGGGCTCATTTCAGGAGTTACGATCACAGTTTCACCGGAGCTGAGGCTGTCGACTTCCTCCACGATTTGCTCAGACAAAACCAGAACTTCGGGCCGGAGGTGACGCGCTTCCAAACACTCCAGTTACTCCGGAAATTCCTCAAAAATCACGTCATCGAGGACGTCAAAGGACGGTTTGGTAAAGAGGACTTTGAGGACAACGGGCATCTATACAGGTGCTTTAAAAGAATCTTTTATAAATGGCATTCATTTCCTGTTTATTAATGTGAAGCTGCTTTGAAACTGCTCTGTATTGTATTGAATTTTATATAATACATTACCGCTCAAAAGTTTGGGATCAGTAAGATTTTTAATGTTTTTAAAAGAAGTTTCGTCTGCTTTAAAATGACTGTTTTCTATTTGAAAATATTTTAAAATGTAATTTATTCCTGTGATCAAAGCTGAATTTTCAGCATCATTACTCCAGTCTTCAGTGTCACATGGTCCTTCAGAAATCATTCTAATATGTCAATTTGCTGCTCAAGAAACATTTAATGTGTACAATTGTACAAAATATTTGTGTACGTTATTTTTTTTTTCAGGATTATTTGATGAATAGAAAGTTCAAAAGAACAGTGTTTATCTGAAATCTAATCTTTTGTAACATTATAAATGTCTTTACTGCCACTTTTGATTGATTTAATGCATCCTTGCTGAATAAAAGTATTAATTTCTTTAATTTCTTTTCAAAAAAATAAAAATACAAATTCTTACTGACCCCAAACTTTTGAACGGTAGTGTATAATGCTACAGAAGCTTTGTATTTCAGATAAATGCTGTTCTTTTGAACTTTCTATTCATCAAGGAATCCTGAAAAAAAAAGTACACAACTGTTTTCAACATTGAAAATAATCATAAATGTTTATTGAGCAGCAAATCAGCATATTAGAATGATTTCTGAAGGATCATGTGACACTGAAGACTGGAGTAATGATGCTGAAAATTCAGCTTTGATCACAGGAATAAATTACTTTGTCAAATATATTTAAATAGTACACAGTTATTTTAAATTGTAATAATTTTTCACAATATTACTGTTTTTTACTGTATTTTTAATTAAATAAATTAAGCCTTGGTGAGCAGACAAAACTTCTTTTAAAAACATAAAAAATCTTACAGATCCCAAACTTTTGAGTGGTAGTGTATATAACTAAATAATAATTAATATATTAAATATAATTTATGAAGAATCTTTCATAAATGGCATTATTTTCCTGTTTATTAATGTGAAGCTGCTTTGAAACTGCTCTGTATTGTATTAAATGTTATATAATAAATATATATAATAATAACTAAATTATATTTCATATATTAATTATAAATTTTAAAAAAGCTATATATATATATATATATATATACTCAACCGTTCAAAAGTCAGGAGCCGTTATGTTTAAAAAAAAAAAAAAAAGAATAATATTTTTTGCTCATCAAAGCTGCATTTATTTGATCAAAAGTACACTAAAAAATAGTGAACTATTTTTACAATTTAAAATAAGTGTTTTCTATGTGAATATATTGTAAAGTGTAATTTATATCCAGTGGTCCAAGCTGAATTTTCAGCATCTTTACTCCAGTCTTCAGTGTCACATGATCCTTCAGAAATCATTCTAATATGCTGATTTGCTGCTCAAGAAAAATCTTACAGACCACAGACTTTTGAACAGTAGTTTATATTTTCATTGTACTACAAAATAATTTTTTGTATTTCAAAATAATTAATAATAAATGCTTTAAATTTGTCAGATTTCCTCCACAATCTCCTCTGAAGCCTGTTCCTGTGCGTCCACCTGTAAGAGATCATATCTCAGTTCCCAGAATCCCACACTGGGACGACTATGAGGAGATCTCAGTGCCGGAGAAGATCCCCATGAAGCCTCTTATGGTAGGAGAAAACATGAAAATGTATTCTTTCTGGTGCCATTTACAGTGTTAAACCTACTGAGCGTAACTTTCACATATTTTTTGTAAGTTCCTAAAATGTTATTTTGATCTTAGAATTCCGAGTCGTGGAATAAGAGGCACAGCATCGCCATTGGTGAGGTGCCGGAATGCCGGTTAGTCCGGAGGAGAGAGTTAACCCCGAAACACGTGGACCAGATATGGAAGTCAATGACACTAACACAGTAAGCATCAACAGATTTTTTTGTTTTGTTTATACCTGGTCACTTCATGTGTTTTTACTGATCACTATCTGATTTATTTACACAGAATGCATATTTTATCTTCCTCATCTGAACTTAAACGATTAGTTCACTTTTAAATAAACTTTTCCTGATAATTTACTCACCCCCATGTCATCCAAGATGTCCATGTCTTTCTTTCTTCAGTCGAAAAGAAATGAAGGTTTTTGATGAAAACATTCCAGGATTATTCTCCTTATAGTGGACTTCAATGGGCACCAAACAGTTGAAGGTCAAAATTAGTTTCAGTGCTGCTTCAAATTATTCAACACGATCCCAGATGAGAAATAAGGGTCTTATCTAGTGAAACCATCGCTCATTTTCTGAAAAAAATTGAAAATTATATAAGTTTTAACCAGAAATGCTCATCTTGAACTAGCTCTCATCTTCTTCTCTATTTGAATTCCAGCATTGTAGACACTGCTAAGTGTATTACTGCCCTCCACAGGCCAAAGTTTGAACTAATTGTTATATACTATTGAACTAGCATATTGCATATAAAAATTAGTTCAAACTTTGGCCTGTGGAGGGCAGTAATACACTGCTGGAATTCTAATTGAGGAGGAGAAGGAGAGAGCTAGTTCAAGATGAGCATTTCTAGTTAAAACTTATATAATTTTCAATTTTTTTCAGAAAATGAGCGATGGTTTCACTAGATAAGACCCTTATTTCTCATCTGGGATCGTGTTGAACAATTTGAAGCTGCACTGAAACTAATTTTGACCTTCAACTGTTTGGTGCCCATTGAAGTCTACTATAAGGAGAATAATCCTGGAATGTTTTCATCAAAAACTTTAATTTCTTTTCGACTGAAGAAAGAAAGACATGGACATCTTGGATGACATGGGGGTGAGTAAATTATCAGGAAAAGTTTATTTAAAAGTGAACTAATCCTTTAAATGAGCAGCCAGCTAATGTGCAGACATTTCAGAATAAGCGTCACGGTGTATGCAGGATGGTTTATTATTGTTTTTTCCTGGTCATTATTGTTAGTTTGTTTACACAACAAACTACATTTAACTTAATTTAATTTCTATTTGATTCATAGTAAACTACTGTATCTTCTGTCACAGGAAGGAAAGACTAAGAACATTATTGGACACATTATTCAATATATTTTTCAAGTATGAGGGTTATTATAGTTAACTAAACCTAAAACCATTAAAAAAAAGTCTTCATTCGTTGAAATAAACGTTAACTGAAATAAAACTTTTAACTAAAATTACAATGAAAGCAGTAATCTAATCATTTTTTTAAGAAAAACTATAATAGTACCTCAATGATAAGTGTGTCAATCCCTAAAAAGCACTGAATTTAGCTCTCTTTTGTGTCTTTTTGCATTTAAATGGTCAAAAAACGTCCGTTTTGGCTGGTAAAGTACAGTTGGTTGTCTTAAGTGAACATAAACAGTTTGAAGGATTTCAGATGTATATCAGAGTATTGGATCTGTGCATGCATACTTAATGCATTACAATTTAACTAAATTAGATTTAGTCGACTAAAACTAAAACAATTTCCGATGACTAAAATATGACTAAAACTAAATGGCATTTTAGTCAAAAGACTGACTAAAACTAAATCAAAATTTGCTGTCAAAATAAACACTGGTGTAATGTTTCAGTTTGAGGCTTTGAGCATGAAAAAACTCTGCAAAGTTTCAAAGTCCCTCAAAGTTATTCTCTATATCGTTGTCAGTGTTTATGAACTCCCTGAAACGCCTCCATTGTAGTCTACAGTTTTCTTCCAAGGAAAGAACACGTCACAATATTCCTCATATAAATAATAATTAATATGCAGAATAAAGGGGCGGGGCCTGGTTGAGATAGCCTAGCCCTTATAGATAACTCTCTTGTTAGTTTACAGACTGTTTTGGGTCTCCAGTCTCTGGACGGGGTTCTAGATGCCAAACTTCTGAGCTCGAAGCACATCGTTCACAATGTGTTTGGCGTTAATAAGCAGGGCATTGTTGTCCTGAAGAACAAAACAGGTGAGCATGGGTTATATCATAACACATTAAATGTTCTTAAAGCTAATGTCTGACAGATCTCTTTCTCTGTTTTGTTTCTGATATTTTTTCTTTCTGTAGAGGACTTGCCTCATTGGGTGTTATCTGCAATGAAATGCCTGGCAAACTGTGAGTGATTAAACTGAAAGACGTTACTGTTCAATAAATAATTAAATTTATTATTAATCATCACAATAAGCAATTATTTTATCTATAGGTTGCCAAGCAGCTTGCTATATTAATATGGAATTAAATATGAAGTCTGTATGCATGTGTTTTACAACCGGCATGTGTTTTATGACACTTTATACATCTCTGAATCGTCTTTAGGGCCCAATGGCAGTGACGCCAGGCAGCCCATGTATCCGGGGTTTGAGAGAGACGTCTTCAGGACAGTTGCAGAACATTTTCAGAGACTGAAAGAACCACTTTTGACGTTCCATCTGTATGAAATATTTGTCAGTATTCTGGGTGAGTGATGCACAAGCTATTCACTTATCTCTTATTCACTTATCCATTGAATATGCCAATTAGCCCACTTAGTCCTAAGTGCAAGTCTCAGGTTTCTATGGGAACCGGAGCTTCTAACAGCATTCAAATGACTTTATCAATCAGCGATTGGCTCTTTTACTTAGAAGGCGGGACGTATTTCGCCATATTGCGCGTTGCAGTTTCTCCCATTCATAACTAATATGAGTGAACCATCATTCTACATCTATAGTCTTTGACAAGTCTCTTGAATGAATGATTCAATGACTTGCATTTAATTTGTCGCCACCTGGAGGCGTAACAATGCAATCGATACAATCGTTATTTGAAGAGACAAGTTACTTTTAAAAGGTGATTTGTTCTATTTTGAGGTCAAGCAGGTCATTCATGACTCAAACCATGGCAGTCTCTGTACTGTGTCCCTTTCTAAACCCAGATTGAAAAGGCTCAAAAAGCTCATTGAATGACAAGTGTGAGTATAGTTGTCGCAACGACACATTCTTAGCGAGAAAGGGAAGATTTGCAATAGGCCTGTAGATCAGATTTATCACATCCAGGCTTTTCAAGGACTGGAATAATAGCTGTAACCTTAAGGCCTTCTGGAACAATACCAGTAGTAAGGGAGGTGTTCATGATGTTCAGAATGAAGGGACTTATTGATGGCAGACACTCCTTCTAACAACTGTTGGAATAGGAGTACATGTTGTATTCATTGCCATAATTAATTTCAAAATAACCTTTTCAAAGGTAGAGAATGTAATTTCAGGAGAACTAGGTGGATAAGTCACAGGAAGTGCAGAATAGGGTGCCAAACTAATAGACTTGTGAATGTTCATTGTATTGACCCAAGTGTTGTTCGTCATACGAAGTGGAGGTGGGGCTAATTTGCATATTAATATATCTGCGTACAGTCAAGTCCAAAAGTTTGGAACCACTAAGATTTTAAAAGAAGTTTCGTCTGCTCACCAAGGCTACATTTCTTTAATTAAAAATACCGTAAAAACAGTAATATTGTGAAATATTATTATAATTTAAAATAACTGTGTACTATTTAAATATATTTCACAAAGTAATTTATTCTCGTGTCGGCAAAGCTGAATTTTCAGCATCATTACTCCAGTCTTCAGTGTCACATGATCCTTCAGAAATCATTCTAATATGCTGATCTGCTGCTCAAGAAACATTTAATGTGTACAATTGTACAAAATATTTGTGTACAAAATTTTTTTTCCAGGATTATTTGATGAATAGAAAGTTCAAAAGAACAGTGTTTATCTGAAATCTAATCTTTTGTAACATTATAAATGTCTTTACTGCCACTTTTGATTGATTTAATGCATTCTTGCTGAATAAAAGTATTAATTTCTTTAATTTCTTTTCAAAAAAATTTTTTTTTAATTCTTACAGACCCCAAACTTTTGAACGGTAGTGTATAATGCTACAGAAGCTTTGTATTTCAGATAAATGCTGTTCTTTTGAACTTTCTATTCATCAAATAATCCTGGAAAAAAAATTTTGTACACAAATATTTTGTACAATTGTACACATTAAATGTTTCTTGAGCAGCAGATCAGCATATTAAAATGATTTCTGAATGTGACACTGAAGACTGGAGTAACGATGCTTAAAATTCAGCTTTGATCACAGGAATAAATTACTTTGTCAAATATATTCAAATAGAAAACAGTTATTTTAAGTTGTAATAATATTTCACAATATTACTGTTTTTTACTGTATTTTTAATTAAATAAATGTAGTCTTGGTGAGCAGACGAAACTTCTTTTAAAAACATTAAAAATCTTAGCGGTTCCAAACTTTTGGACTGTACTGTATACTAAATGAAGCAAGGGTGCAGAGGTACATTCAAGCTATTTTAAAGGGTTAGTTCACCAAAAATTAAAATCATGTCATTTAGTACTCACCCTTGTGTCGTTCCACACCCGTAAGACCTTTGTTCATCTTCAGAATACAAAATAAGATATTTTAGTTGAAATCCGATGGCTCAGTGAGGCCTGAGCAATGACATTTCCTCTCTCAAGATCCATTAATGTACTAAAAACATATTTAAATCAGTTCATGTGAGTACAGTGGTTCAATATTAATATTATAAAGCCACGAGAATATTTTTGGAGCGCCAAAAAAACAAAATAACGACTTATATAGTGATGGCCGATTTCAAAACACTGCTTCAGGAAGCTTCGGAGCGTTATGAATCTGTGAATCGAATCATGATTCGAATCATGTGTCAAACCGCCAAACTGCTGAAATCACGTGACTTTGGCGCTCCGAACAGCTGATTCATAACGCTCCAAAGCTTCCTAAAGCAGTGTTTTGAAATCGGCCATCACTATATCAGTCATTATTTTGTTATTTTTGGCGCACCAAAAATATTCTCGTGGCTTTATAATATTAATATTGAACCACTGTACTCACATGAACTAATTTAAATATGTTTTTAGTACATTAATGGATCTTGAGAGAGGAAATGTCATTGCTCAGGCCTCACGGAGCCAACGGATTTCATCAAAAATATCTTAATTTGTGTTCCAAAGATGAACGAAGGTCTTACAGAGTTTTAAGGGCCCAACCAGACATTGGTGGGCGGAGCTAGTGTATATAACGATTGCCAACAAGGGACGCTATTTGCACTTAGTGTAAATAGACACTCTGTTTATTTTATTGTTAATTTAAGGATTCACTTCAACTAGTCTCTGAATTAATATGAATGATGTTCCCCACAGGGCTTCTGCAGCGACAGTCGGTTGCGATTGAAGCGCTGCAGGTCTGCTTCCTCCTGCTGCCTCCGGCCAACCGGCGTAAACTGCAGCTGTTAATGCGTCTGATAGCTAAAGTTTGTGCCAACCCCTCGCTGCCCCCTCTGAACGACACCATAGGAGCACGAACTCTGGTAACTCGCTCTCCTCCTCAGATAGATGTTCTGTATGAAAGGCAAATAGCTGTTAATCCTTAACCATCATAGTTAATTTATAATTCAGCTCAGCGTTCAGTAGATTCGACAAGCAGCTTTCACACGGTCTGTCTCTTGTGGGTGGTGACGCTCCCGTGCAGATGGTCCAGACCTTCTCGCGGTGCATTCTGGGATCTGCAGATGAGGTGGACTTGGATGAGCTGTTGGCCACAAAGCTGGTCACGTTTATGATTGATAACCATGATGGTGTGCTGAAGGTGCCGTCCAACCTGCGAAAATCTGTCGAGGAGCATCTGTCACACCTCAGAAGAGCTCAGGTCAGCATCTCACATTATTCATTACATGTTTGTTAATTGATTGAAAATAGGAACTTCTTTAGTGCATATCTGAGAGAAACAGAATATTACGTGGGAATTAATCAGTGTTGGTACTAATCACATCTTCAAAAGTGTATCTGAACCTTCGCCGGGAGTTTGATTGACAAGCGATCTAACCAGTTGTAACGCCGAATCCACCATTTTGTCCGACAAAGCAGTCAGGAGTTAGAAGATTAATCTCAGTGGACTTGAAATTGAAAAATGTGTGTATTTACATCTTTCCGCATTTGAAACAACATACCTTCTGATGTTCATTCATGTTTATTTGATGCTATAAATGAACTAGTAGGAAGAAATTATCGGTTCACGAGCCGCTTGAGCTGAGGAGCTACAGCGATCTGACACAACACATTAAAGAGCCACAAAATGTTTTTTATTGTTTGAATTTATTAAAAAATTACACAGTTTTAAAGTTGGGACTTTGTTTAATATCATCAGTAACCTGCTCTGTCTTGTCTGTCGACGTGTTGTCAGTGTCCTCTTTGTTCTGCGATGTATTTATCACTGTGAGTGGCGTGACAGCGCCACGGCTTATCGGACATAGCAACAGTAACTAAGGGGGGCGGGTCTTTGCAAAATGTCAATTAGATTACTGCACTAATTACTCTCTCTAAAAAGTATTGCATTACTTAATTACTTTCTAAATCCCATACCAACCTCGAGCAGTTGAACAATACAAGGAAAGACAAGAAAATGCTCTTTTAATTCTTTCAAATAAATAATATAAAATTGCATAAATTATTCTTGAACTGACCAAATATTAAAAATGTAATATTTAAAGGGAGAAAATTAAATATTTAATTAAAACATACATTTTACAGGGTTATTGCGAATCCTTAGAGTCTTAAAAGGTCTTAAATTAGATTTTTTAAATTTTAGGCCATAAAAAGTCTTATTTTTACTTATGAGAGGTCTTAAATTTTATATGACAATTTGACTTAGACATACCTAAATCATTTACTAAATGAAAACTATCTAATTAGCGTAAATATTATTTTTATTTTTATTTGTGGATTTGATTGTTCACGTGACAATTTAACAATGTGCAAGCTGACATTGAGTTTGTCACTCACGCATTTTTGCCCTGATGAGTTTTTGTCTCACTGTATAATATATAATATGAAATTATGTAGTTATGCAAAATATCACACGAGCAAGAGTGCCGTTTTTCCCAAATCAGAACGGTTGCACATGTGATATTTATTTTATACAACAGTTAAATGAACAATAAGTTAACATTGTGAGTTACATTTTAGACACAATATTGTCAAAATGAAGAACAGCAGAACAGTGTAACAGACAGAAATGTTTTTAATATACTGACTGAATCCTCATTTTGAATGAATCAGTCATTTGAACAAATCGGCTGAATGAATGACTCACTCATTAAGAGAGTGACTTGCTGCCCCCTACTGGCAGTTTAGTTTCATAATTAAAGTACACTAATTAAAAAGTTAATTCGAAATAATTTTTTATATTTAAATATTGAATTAAATATATGTAGACAAATTGTAAATGCTGTGTAAATATATTAATGCCACTTAGCATGCTGCTTTTGTCACCTCTGCATTGCAAATATGGATTTTGTTGATAATGATTTCATTTGATTGGTAACAGTTCTATACTGTGCTCGTATTCTAATAGATTTTAATTTGAATGTTAGAATTTGACATAAAAGATGATGCATACATCTAATAAGTTTAAAAAAAATTTGAAATCCATTTAAGGTGCTTTTGAAATGACTTTAAAAAATATTGAGATACATTTTTTTGTCAATATTGCACACCCCTAATGTATAGTATTAATTTTTATTTCTTCAGGTCTTAAAAAGCCTAAAATGTGACTTTAAAAATGTGCAGCAACCCTGATTTTAATAATAGAGGTTAAATTTTGATGTTATATATATACACTATCGCTCAAAAGTTTGGGATCCGTAAGATTTTTAATGTTTTTAAAAGAAGTTTCGTCTGCTCACCAAGGGTGCATTTACTTAATTAAAAATACAGTAAAAACAGTAATATTGTGAAATATTATTACAATTTAAAATAACTGTTTTCTATTTGAAAATATTTTAAAAAGTAATTTATTCTCGTGTCGGCAAAGCTGAATTTTCAGCATCATTACTCCAGTCTTCAGTGTCACATGATCCTTCAGAAATCATTCTAATATGCTGATCTGCTGCTCAAGAAACATTTAATGTGTACAATTGTACAAAACAGTTGTGTACAATATTTTTTTTCAGGATTATTTGATGAATAGAAAGTTCAAAAGAACAGTGTTTATCTGAAATCTAATCTTTTGTAACATTATAAATGTCTTTACTGCCACTTTTGATTGATTTAATGCATCCTTGCTGAATAAAAGTATTAATTTCTTTCATTTCTTTTCAAAAAAAATAAAAATAACAATTCTTACTGACCCCAAACTTTTGAACGGTAGTGTATAATGCTACAGAAGCTTTGTATTTCAGATAAATGCTGTTCTTTTGAACTTTCTATTCATCAAGGAATCCTGAAAAAAAAAAAGTACACAACTGTTTTCAACATTGAAAATAATCAGAAATGTTTATTGAGCAGCAAATCAGCTTATTAGAATGATTTCTGAAGGATCATGTGACACTGAAGACTGGAGTAATGATGCTGAAAATTCAGCAGGAATAAATTACTTTGTCAAATATATTCAAATAGAAAACAGTTATTTTAAATTGTAATATTTTTTCACAATATTACTGTTTTTACTGTATTTTTAATTAAATAAATTAAGCCTTGGTGAGCAGATGAAACTTCTTTTAAAAACATTAAAAATCTTACCGATCCCAAACTTTTGAGCGGTAGTGTATATATATATATATATATATATATATATTTGTTCTATAGTCTATAAAGTATGTAATGCAATTACATCATAAGTAACTAATTAGATTACAGAAGAATTAAGAGCAATCCCTTACTTTACTTTTTCAAGGGAAAAGTAATTAAATGACAGTAATTATATTTGTTAACAGGAGTGAATTACTATGTAGTTTGTATTTTGATCAGTTCCTGTGTTCCTTTGTTCAGTTTCCTGCCACTCCTTAAGTTTCTATAGTAACTTTTAGTAGTTTCGCTTGAATGAGGTGTGTGTAATTAATTACCCTGTTTGTGTCTGCTATAGTTGTGCCTTGAATTTCATTCTCTGTCCGATCACTGTTATGTTAAGAGGTGATTTTCCTGAGTAAGAATATTAAAGTTTATTCCTTGGATTTCATGCTCTGAGTCTTCAGTCTGTTCCTGAAAACACCAAATGTGACAACTACAGTAGACAACACGAACTAACTAACAATGAACAATACTTCTACAGCGTTTATTAATCTAAGTCAATTTGTACATGTACGTAATGCACTGTGAACTAACATGAATAATTGTATTTTTAGCAACCCACATTAACAAAGGTTAATAAATGCTGTAAAAAATATATTGCTCATAGTTTTTTCTTGTTAACAAATTATTGTAAAGTGTTACCAGAAAAGAATAGTAAGTCCATTTTGATTCCCTGTTGTCTTTTTGTGTACGGCTTATTTCTCCACTCACTTTTTCTCTTTAAATAATTCAATTCTTAATTAACATCTGATTCATGACTCTTTCTCACCACACATTCTGATTTCCTCACATGCTTTGGTTTGTTCAAGATAAAGTACGCCGGTGCGGACACAGACGCTTCCATGATGTCTCCGCCTCACTCGTTCTGTAGACAGATCAGCCGAGAGGAGTTTGAGCAGCAGAGGGTCTCTGGATCTCAGGGCGCCATCGTGGAACTGCTGGAGAGCATCATACAAGACAAGAACATGTCCATTAAAGACAAGAAGAAGAAGCTGAAGCAGGTTAGAAAGGATTCTTTTGATATCTGTGGCATGCTGTGCATTACCACAGAAAAATTGTGGCATGTATAATAGACGTAAAGGGGTTCTATTATGCTTTTTTACATGTTCACGAAGTTCCTCCGGGGCCTGGTTGAGTTAGTTAGTAGTGTGTTGAGGCTTGTGGTTATGGTAGGGGTGGACATATGGATTTTATATGGACATCATCATGGGTAATGTAGTTCTTCACCTCGAGTTTCGCTGTAAAACATATTTTTAACCCATAAATGCATGACACGGATGGATCTCATCCTGTCGCGATATAAAACTCTCGATATTAGAATAACAGCTACAGAAGAATAAAATAAAGCATCTTTTGGTTTGGTTTGAGCAGATGTTTTATACCATCATCACTGTCTTCATTTCCCAGTACATTCAGAATCTGGCTCATATTCGTGATCTCAAACATATTCTCAAAACTACCATTTTCAAAATCTATATTTTGATCTCTATCCAGATCCACCATCCAGTGTCAGTGACACTAATATTTGATTGCTCTGCAGTAAATCGCTGAGCTATTTCAAGTTTTACTGATGATACTTCCTATTCTTTTGTTTTCTGCCTGCAGTAACTGTGAGTGAAACGTCACTTCATCATTGTGGATCAGACATTGCCACTAATTCAGTCATCAAACATTCAATTATTGTTTTGGAGAAAAAATATACTTACACTGTTACACACCTTGGTTGTTAGTGATCCTATAAAATTTTTACAAAAAATTAATAGGAAAACATATATATATTTAACCCTTGTGCGGTCTTCGGGGTCTTTTTGACCCGCAAATGATGTTTGCTCAAATAAAAAAAAAATGTTCTCTCTGTCCAAATGGCATGAGACTTTGTACGGTGGTTAACACTTTTAAGATCTACAAATAATACAAATATCTACAAATATCTTGTTTTTATGTTAGTGTAAAAAAAAAAAGTTACGTTCGTGGTCTTCGGGGTCTCTGGAGACCCTGGGCAACAATATAATATATATATATTTAAAAACCAATGTAATTTTACTCTGTTTATTAATGTTTTTTCTCAACGTCTGTGCAGTTTTTGGAGGATTCGTGATATCTTTTAAATTTATATAAATAAATTAAAAAATATTTTTTGAAATAGGTTTTTATGCATGAACAGCTTTTTATGTAAAATTCACTTTATAAAAGGCCCAGATTTCTAACTTTCATTCATGTGGATAACATGGATAATTTGACATGGTTTAGTGTAGGATTTTTGCCCATCTTTTGGAAAATGCAGGTTTAAAAGTAAAAAAACTATAATTTTTACCAGTAGATGGCTGCAGAGCTCCACTATTTGCTATGTGCTATTTGAATGACTGAGAGATGTCTTTTCACAAGTTTTTTTCAGTTGGATTCATATCTAAATGTTATGAAATCACAATTATAAAAAAAAAATTACTTTGTCAAAGTTTAGCATTTTTTGTGCAGGGCAAAATCAGTTTTTCAACAATAATTTTATAATAAAAATAATAAAATAAATCATTTTTATTTTTGTGTGCGCGTGTATGTGTGTGTGAGAGCATGTCCATTTTGTACTGGGAATGTTTTTTGCATTTTTGGAAGTGTGCCATTTGTGTCTGTGTGTGTTGTGCGTTGTTTCTGATTTTGAGAATGGATTTTGTCCAGTTTCTAAGTGGGGTCTCTGTGGGTTACATTACTGATGATATTATTGAAAAACTGATTTTTTTCAGTACAAAAAAATGCTAAACTTTGACAAAAAGTAATTTTAATTGTTATAATTATGATTTCATAACATTTAGATATGAATCCAACTGAAAAAAAACTTTCAGTCATTCAAATAGCACATAGCAAATAGTGGAGCTCTGCAGCCATCTACAGGTAAAAGTGATAGTTGTTTTACTTTTATAACTGCATTTTCCAAAAGATGGGCAAAAATCTTACACTAAACCATGTCAAATTATCCATGTTATCCCCGTGAATGAAAGTTAGAAATCTGGGCCTTTCATAAAGTGAACTTTACATAAAAAGCTGCTTTTGCATAAAAACCTATTAAAAAATATATTTTTTAATTTATTTATATAAATTTAAAAGATATCACAAATACTCCAAAAACTGCACAGACGTTGAGTAAAAACATTAATAAACAGAATAAAATTGCATTGGTTTTTAAAAAATATATTATATTGTTACAAAATTGCATTTTGTTGCCAGGGTCTCCAGAGACCCCGAAGACCACGAGTGTAGTCCCTTAAACGAAGACCGCACAAGGGTTAATAAAAAGTTATATTGTTTTATAATGAATTGATTGATTGATATCTAACTTTAAAAAATGAATGAGGAAGAGGGTAGTTAATGATGTCCCAGGTATGCACTTAAGGAGTTAAAAAATAATGTGAACAAATGGCTTCAATAAAAGCATATACCATCGATTATCAACCTCGGAGTTATCATAAAAAATCTAATTCCCTATGGAGAAAGCTATTGGAGTACTATGCATACGTGTAAAAACCCAAGTATACTTTATAATGGCTTTCTTTAGCCTTCATGGAGCTTGAATTGTTTTACCATGAATATTTCTTTAAATGTGACTTGTTGTATATTTCAAACTCTCATTTTGGGGAAATCTGTTTTTTCCCCCTGTGTGATTTTTCTCTGCCATCAGTTCCAGAGATCTCATCCCGACATCTACCGTAGACGCTTTCCCACCGCTGAAAGTGAGGCGGCGCTTTTCCCAGAGAGACCACCGAGACTCAAACCTCAGCTGATGTTCCTGACGCTGAAGAAACCCTTCCAGCCCTTCCAGAGGAGCTGGAGCTTTCGGGCTTGAGTCTGATGGGAAGTGTTACTATCAAGGAGCGATGTTACCGATCAGTAAAGGTGGTGCTATGACATCCTGAATCTACATAACACCAAATTCACCTCATCAGCCATCAGCTGACTGAATTGTTGGATTCATTAAAGTATAATGCTATGCATTGGAGCCCTTTAAGGCGAGACACTACAGGCAAAACCATCATACTAGTGGAAGAAAACATCCAAATTACACATTTAAGTGTTTATTTTATTCATCTCTTTGTGTCTGTAGATTTCAATTACAATGCATTTAAAGGACGCGTTCATCCAGTTTAAATTTCTGTTTGTGTATGCAAATTATTCCATATGTAATTTACATATTTAAAAATAACATTTCTGAAAACGTGTTTTCCTAATGTACTTTGATTAACTGAGGAAAGTATAATAATATCTATAAGTAAATTTTTCCCTATTCACCTGTAGTGTCTTGCTTTAAGAAAGGGCCTGAAAATAATAATAAAAAAGGTTTATCTATAAAGTAGCATGTTATTATAACCAGAAACACGGCATCCGTAGTGTTTGTTGTTTTTTATTCGTTTGATTTAAATAATCTGTAACATTTACAATCAGTTGCGTTCTATTTTTAACGAGCTGTAATTCGTTTAGTTTTACCTCCAGCTGCAGGTGTCGTCTAACAGCTGTTCAGTTCTCAGTTCTGCTAAATCATGTTGTCACTGATAATCAGTTTAACATTCATTTGTGCTGGTCACTAGAAAATGGCTTTTGATTTTATACTTAGAATAGATTTATAAATGCTGTCAGATAGATCTCAGTGTCACTACAACTACTGATACAGGCGTTATTTTTATACTTATTCGTTCTCTGTTTTGTGGGTTTGTAAGATTTTATGTGGTTCTCTGTTAGTCCATGTTTCTTTGGTTCTTTTTGTTTGGTTTTAAAGTAGTTATGGTTTGTTTAACACATCACGGAGCACTAAAGAAAACCTTCACATTCTATTACTTGACTATTTATAATAGTACTGTAAGTATATCATTCAATACATACCATTTAAGGCTTCCCGGATATTTTCTGTAAACTGGATTAAGCCAGGCAGCTTTTACATGTGTTTCTAAAATAATGGATCGCAAACTTAATGTACAATGCTAGATGAATTTATCATCTATTTCAGTGTTTATTTCAAAAGTTTTGTGTCTCCAACGTTTTGATTTTGTGCAAATTCTGGAGTTATTGTTACTGATTTGGACGTCTGCACTGTGATCACAAATATTGAATTGAAAAAATAAATCTATATAATTATATTATGTTATTCTTGTGTATTTAATTTCAGAATGGTAATAATCTCGCAATCTGACATACATGCTAAACATCAATCTTAGTCATTAATTATGTTATGATGTCTAATATACACCTCAATTGCTATGTGAGACAAATTTCAATGTATTTAATGATATTTGTGCCCTGAAGTGTATTTCAGCTTTCTTCCTCAAGAGGTCAGTAGTGCACTAATAATCAATCTCTTAGAAAACTGGCACAAAACATCACTGCATGTTTAGTACAAACCTGCCAGGATGGAACTAAAAAAAATACAATATATATATATTTAAACACACAATACTTTGTATTTACCTTATAATACTTTGGTAATACTAGAACAATTGCCATGTCAATAAATCTCAACTGAACTGAAACAGTGACGTGTTCAACATTGTTCACTCTTTAGTGCAAAATGGCATATGATCTCATATGAACACGAACCTGCAAGTTCACGGTTGCAGACATCTTAATACGCCTCAAAACACTCTCATATCCTTCTGAAGTGTTGCGTTTATACACCAACAAAGAGACTCGCTGCAGAAGACATGAAAATGAAACCCTAATAGTTTAATTCTTCATGTTGCACATGTAAATATGTCCTGAATTGCATTCTGGTTAACTGCTAAATACATGGTTCTAATTATGTCTAACAGGAGATGCAATTTAGCTACAAATAAATCAGATGAAACCGGTGGTAATTATGCTCACAAATGAACATAATTACTCATGCAATTTCACAACAATATATTTTTTCCTTCACAAGCCCGTCGCCTGACATAAACAAAACACATGCATGCGGTGAATTCTCTGTGTGTCAGAGTTGAAACAGACCTTGATCGTGCAGAAACGTCCCAGCTGGCCCTGGGCTCCCCTGGTCTATTCCAGGTAATCAAATGCTGCCGGCATGCAGGTTTCCGCATTAATTACATCTCTTTAAGCGGCCTGTTCAAAGGCAGTGAATCATCCGGCAAGTTGAAGATAGAGTTTTTGAAGGTCACTTTCCTTTATAGCTGGTGATCAATATCTGAAGCCTCTGGGCTCCATCCAGTTTCAGCTCAGCCGGAGACAAGAGAGAGATGTTGGGTTCTGAAAGAGGAGTTTAAATTTAGCATAACATGAGAATACAGTGAAGAAACAGTTTTATCATTCGCTATATATCTGAAACCCACAAACAGTTTCATTTGGAACCATTTTAATCAAAAGAACCCAAAAGGTTCTATAGAACTTTAAAAAGGATTCCAAAAATGGAATAACTGTATGACTAAGATTTACTTTTGCTTTAACAGTGAGTAAATATTAATATTTTCATATAGGTTCATATATGGGCCATTCAACAGAATTGGTGCAACTGCTGTCTCACAACCAAAAAACACATTTAAAAAGCATTTAAGTATTCAAATTTAAGATGTTTACTAAGATCCTTCTGTTATCTATTGAATCCCACAATAATATTTAAAATACCAGTAACCTTCATATAAATAAAATCTTTATTTATTGGGTACTTTCAATTGGGAGGTGTCTGTCCTGAACCCTAACCCCTTAACTTCAACTTGTGAAAATATTGAAATAATTTTTGCAATAATAATAGATTTTTGATTTTTTTTCATGTCACTACCGAAACAGTGTGTGTTTTAGTCCATTGGCTGATACAGGAAGTATTCCTCTCACAGCCTCTCTTTCAGATAGATCATCATTCTGAGTTTAATGTGTTCAAAAGTCTGAAAATCTGTTTAAGGAACGTCACAACTAAACACCTTTTTCTGCAATTAAGCAAACTATTTTGGGTGTTATTCCATAAAATGTAGTTTTTATGTGTGTACAACTTTTCAGATCTGTGCTAGCTAACCATGTGATGATTAGCATTTTTGCGCTAGGCTCAAAAGTATCTAAAATTGTCATTACCGAAACAGTCACGACCGAAATGTGGTGAAGTTTTGGTTGTGACATCATTGTTTTTTGAGTGTTATTCAATTTAATTTAGTAATTTTTCTGTGCACAACTGTTCAGAACTGTGCTAGCTAACCATGTGATGATTAGCATCTTTGCGCTAGGCTCAAAAGTATCTAAAATTGTCATTACCGAAACAGTCACGACCGAAATGTGGTGAAGTTTCGGTTGTGACATCATTGTTTTTTGAGTGTTATTCAATTTAATTTAGTAATTTTTCTGTGCACAACTGTTCAGAACTGTGCTAGCTAACCATGTGATGATTAGCATCTTTGCGCTAGGCTCAAAAGTATCTAAAATTGTCATTACCGAAACAGTCACGACCGAAATGTGGTGAAGTTTTGGTTGTGACATCATTGTTTTTTGAGTGTTATTCAATTTAATTTAGTAATTTTTCTGTGCACAACTGTTCAGAACTGTGCTAGCTAACCATGTGATGATTAGCATCTTTGCGCTAGGCTCAAAAGTATCTAAAATTGTTATTACCGAAACGGTCACGACCGAAATTTGGTGAAGTTTCGGTTGTGACAAGTTTTTTTTTTAGTGTTATTCAACAAAATTTTTTTTTTTTTTCTGTGCACAACTGTTCAGAACTGTGCTGGCTAACCATGTGCTGATTAGCATTTTTGCGCTAGGCTCAAAAGTATCTAAAATTGTCATTACCGAAACAGTCACGACCGAAACGTGGTGAAGTTTTGGTCGTAACATTATTTTTTGAGTGTTATTTGATTAAATTTAGTCATTTTTCTGTGCACAACTGTTCAAAACGGTGATAGCTAACCATGTGCTGATTAGCATCTTTGCGCTAGGCTCAAAAGTATCTAAAATTGTCATTACCGAAACAGTCACGACCGAAATGTGGTGAAGTTTCGGTTGTGACATCATTGTTTTTTGAGTGTTATTCAATTTAATTTAGTAATTTTTCTGTGCACAACTGTTCAGAACTGTGCTAGCTAACCATGTGATGATTAGCATCTTTGCGCTAGGCTCAAAAGTATCTAAAATTGTTATTACCGAAACGGTCACGACCGAAATTTGGTGAAGTTTCGGTTGTGACAAGTTTTTTTTTTAGTGTTATTCAACAAAATTTTTTTTTTTTTCTGTGCACAACTGTTCAGAACTGTGCTGGCTAACCATGTGCTGATTAGCATCTTTGCGCTAGGCTCAAAAGTATCTAAAATTGTCATTACCGAAACAGTCACGACCGAAACGTGGTGAAGTTTTGGTCGTAACATTATTTTTTGAGTGTTATTTGATTAAATTTAGTCATTTTTCTGTGCACAACTGTTCAAAACTGTGATAGCTAACCATGTGCTGATTAGCATCTTTGCGCTAGGCTCAAAAGTATCTAAAATTGTCATTACCGAAACAGTCACGACCGAAATGTGGTGAAGTTTCGGTTGTGACATCATTGTTTTTTGAGTGTTATTCAATTTAATTTAATTAATTTTTCTGTGCACAACTGTTCAGAACTGTGCTAGCTAACCATGTGATGATTAGCATCTTCGGCTCCAAAGTATCTAAAATTGTCACTTCCGAAACAGTCACGACCAAAACATGTCATCATTGTTTTGGTAGTGACAAAAGATTCAAAATACAACAAATCTCATAAATTACACTTGAAATATTGTTAAAATTGTAATTGTTATTGATTTACATGTGAAAAATATAGCAACAAATATATTTACATGGAAGATGCAAACAAAATCTTAATAGATCAATATAACCTTTCTCATGTATTATTGTGTTTCGGTAGTGACAAATTTGGAGAGAGGAAAAATTTTTTGGTACAGAACCTTAGTTTTAGGAGATGAATAACGTTAATGGGTTTCTATTATGCAACCCAAATGAATCCCATTAACAAAATATGTATATTATGCTTCATAAGTCTCAATACTAAGTAAATGAGTCTACAAATGAAAGTGATATTAAAATACTTTGTTCAAATGCCACAGAAGTACTTTGTTTATTACAATTTCATGCACACTTTCTGAAAGCACAAATGATTTAAAAATGATATTTGTGTCTAATGACACGAGTCTGTGAACTCACACTGAACTTGTTGCGTGACCTGCACATCAGCACTGCATGTACCATGTTCAGTAATAGTATCAGTGAGATTATTGATCAATATTTGCCCCGAACTGGAGTTTCGCCAGCCATTCATCACACTAAGTTCAATGATTCTGTCTGACAAACAAAAGCTCTTCTGTGCTGTCCAACAATCAATACTGTCTGCAGATCTCTATTAATAAATATTCACTTTGAGCCTACTTAATGAAGACGGCTGCAACATTCAGGTGGTCTGTGATTAAATGGTCCACATATACAAATTTATCATGCAAAAGCAGCCGCAGTTATGCAACAAGCTATTGTAGTGAGGATTTTATAGTGCTATTTCTCATCCAGCTAATTTACCATTAGATTAGTGCTAATGAAAGAGATGTACAAAGACATCAGATTCACCATTCAGACTATCTGGATGAATGCATACTGGCTGTGAATATGCCTAGAGCCCGTAAGTTGGCACAAATCAGAAGATTAGGTTATGCAAATACATAATTAAAATAGGGCAGGATAAGGAAACATTGATAGACTGTAAAAAAAAGGGTGGAACAGTCTTGAATGTTGTGTTTTGAAAACTCCATTCAAACGTCAGCTATGTTTGACGTCAAACCTCACGTGACGCACCAGGAGGCGCCAAGAAGAGCTGAAGTAAATGAAAAACAAAGCTGCTTCAGAAAAATTCTTGGCTGGGATATCAGGATGATAAGCACACACGTTACAATAACTGTTTCCTAGGAAAAAGAAAGTTGTTTTTCCTCAAGATGCCGCGCAGCAGTTCAAAAAGCCATTGGATTGTATTTAAATCTCATTTCACACAGTAGAAAGTATATTTATTCACATCTATTGATTTAAAGGATTGGTAACTTAAAGGGTTAGTTCACCCAAAAATGAAAATTATGTCATTAATTTCTCACCCTCATACCGTTCCAGACCCGTAAGTCCTTCGTTAATCTTCAGAACACAAATTAAGATATTTTTGATGAAATCCAATCATGGCTCAGTGAGGCCTGCATAGCTAGCAATGACATTTCCTCTCTCAAGATCCATTAATGTAAAAACATATTTAAATCAGTTCATGTGACTACAGTGGTTCAATGTTAATATTATAAAGCCACGAGAATATTTTTGGTGCGGCAAAAAAACCCTTAATAACGACTTATAGTGATGGCCGATTTCAAAACACTGCTTCAGGAAGATTCGGAGCATAAATGATGTTAATAAATGTTCGGAGCCCCAAAGTCACGTGATTTCAGCCGTTCGCAGTTTGACACGCGATCATGATTCGATACACTGATATAACGCTCCGAAGCTTCCTGAAGCAGTGTTTTGAAATCGGCCATCAATATATAAGTCGTTATTTTGTTTTTTTGGTGCACCAAAAATATTTTCGTGGCTTTATAATATTAATATTGAACCACATGAAATGATTTAAATGTGTTTTTAGTACATTAATGGATCTTGAGAGAGGAAATGTCATTGCTCACTATGAAGGAGACATCAGATTTCAACAAAAATATCTTACTTTGTGTTCTGAAGATTAACAAAGGTGTGGAACGGCATGATGGTGAGTAATTAATGATAATTATTTTCATTTTTGGGTGAACTAACTCTTTAAGTAAAATGGACTCAAGTCACCTATTATTATTATTATTATACTTCATTATGAAACGGCTATGAGAAGCTGCATAATTCAGTTCAGGTTTTGTTCTCATCTGATAGTGCAGTTCAATCAGAAATATCGAGAATATTAAAGTGAACTTTCTGATTTGTGTTCATAACGTACCACGTGACCACATCGGTTATGTGAGGCAACATTGTGAAAAAAATATTTACACCTAAATACTGATACTGAGAGATTTTAATGCATATTTAAATTGAAAACAGACAGTGAATAGTTAATTTAAAATTATTATATAGACCCAAAATACCTGACCGGGCAATGTAAATAAGTACCGCCCATTTTCAGTTTGCGCGGCACGTTTTAGCGCGGATTGTTTCGTGAACCGCCAAAATATGATGAAGCTGATTTTGAAAGAAGAATTAAAAACTATATTGGACCCCACAGCACGTTCGTGAGTAAGCGATGTTAATCAATTCACATATGCGAAGTGGTTGGTTAATCATTTTAAATGTCATGTATGTATAGAAATCTTAAAGGAACCGCGGCAAAACAGCCGTTGAGCTGAAGTGTGTGACTGAGGCTGCATCCGAAATCACATTCCTCCCTATTTAGTAGGCGAAAAACAGTATGTGACACGGATGACCTCGTACTTCAGGCAAAGAATATACACTAACAAGAAGCGACACTTAATAGAAAGTTCCATTGAAACACCGGCGTCCAGCAGCAGCCCTGCGTTTCCGCCATTTTGGGGTGAAAGCGAGTCGGCAGCCCGCTAGTTTCTATGGAAATATCAGCTGCTTTGTTAAAACAAAAAGTACATTAAAGCTGAAATCCAACCTGAATGATGACAACACAGAATAAAATACTATCACTAGTGATCATCAAATCCTTTTTACAATTTATTTTACACACTTTGTGTTTAAGTCTTTTTAACTTTTTTCACAAGACCTTTGCTCTCTAGAAACCCAGTCAGTTTAGGTTAAAATTCTTTAAAAGGTTTATAAACACTGAATTATTCCCAACATATAAAATTAAATTAAGGACATGCATCAGAAAAATTGGGAATGTTGGACAATATGAATATAACAGCTTGATTTTGCAGTGTTGTCTAATGTCCGTCAAAGCAAAAGTGTCCTAAATTATGTGATTATAACAGACACTGCAATTCTTCATGTATTATAAGATCGTTATGTTTGTAGCGTGATCCATTAAAACGTACAATATAGCCAATATATTTCAATTCAGACCTATATTATTAATGTTACTCCACTAGATCTGAAATATATTGTTCGCTGCAAACATGATGATCTTAAATTTATTAATTATTGATTTACTCTTAATAAATGTGTAAAGTTGCATAAAATGGAAATACTCAATAGGCTAACTACACTACCTTAGATGGATGAATGGTTGGATTCCACAGCTGGTAAAATAAAACATATATAAGACAATACAACATTTACTGTAGCAGCCATACAATTTACTGGTGACTTAATTTAAAAAACTGTTCTATCGCGCTTCTGATTTGGCAGTGAAATTCGCCAATTTTGGGTGCGTAAGATGTGAAGGATTCAATGCTCCAGTTAGTATTTTCACCCCATAATGGAGGCCGTGCTACCGGAGCACCATCTAGTGGCTGTTTCCCAAAAAGTATCAAAGCGTCGCCTCTTGGGTTCTAAGCTCTTTGCTTCTGGTGAGATTCTCAAGTGTGCATACAATATACACTTTACTATCCCATGAGGCCATGGAAGAGGATTTGTGAATAGCAGTAAAGCAATGCAACTGATGCTGGTAGGTCACGTGATGACAGCATGGCGAATGTAGTATACTACATTCATTTATACTATATAGAATGCACTTTTTTTTAGCAGTCGTGAGGTAATTTCTTATTCAAAATAAGTACCTAGAGAGTATGCAATTTCGGACGCAGCCTTTGTGTTTTCTAACAGGATTCCTGAACGCTTCTTACGCTTCATGGTCGCGCCCTAAATACGCCATTTGTTAAGACTTTTATTCCTTGTCGTTTCTCAATAAGCTCCTTAGTTCAGTAGTCCGTGCACATTGCCAGGAAATCTGCCATTTTTTAGTACTTTTCCCATTGGCAGTTGAAATTCCCAAAACGCGTGAATAGGGATGCTGAAACAATTTTGGGGCCTGTTGAAAAACTCGGCCATTTTGGCTGCGTCTGAAATCACATACTCTCTTGAGTAGGTACTTATTTTGAATAAGTAATTACTTCATGACCACTAAAAAAGTATGTTCTATATAGTATGAGTATGAATGTAATCTCGATGTGCTACATCCGCCATGTTGTCATTATCACGTGACCTACCAACGTCATTTGTGCCGCTTCACTGCCATTCACAATTCCTCTCCCATGGCCTCATGGGATAGTAAAGTGTCATATGCAGACTTCAGAATCTCGTCGGAAGAAGTTCATCCAGATACGTTTGCCTACTCTTTTATGAATACGGTGAATTCGGACATACTTCTTTTGTCACATGCTGTTTTGTGCTTACTATATAGTAGGAAAGTATGCGATTTCGGATGCAGCCAAAGACTTTTATGCATTGATTATGGACATTCATTGTTATGCTGTGAATGTGCATACTGGTTGTCTATTAGCTGAATTACACAGATGAGGTTTGTTGAAGTTGCATCTTGTGATAGTCTTGGAAGCGTCAGTTTTGCATCATGCCATTGTTTCGTTGTCTGTTAATGAATTTATGGAGTTACATTATAGTTGTATAATTTAAGCTTGTTGAACATTTTCTTTTAGAAAACTTAACATTGAAACAAATAACATTGTAACATTAAAAATATAGATTTTCTAGCAAATATAAAAATGCATTGCTAAAAATAATGATTTTATTTTAATTTTTTGGTGGCCAGCCATCAGAAAAAATCCTTATATACTGAATTGCACTGTACTTTTACAGCTGGGAATGAGGTCATCATGATCCTGCCGTTCAGTAGATCCTGACTAGGGAACTAGGGAATGGAATGAGACACTGCAGTTGTCAGCAGACAATGACTTAGTTGACTCAGCATATTAAATGTGTGTCAATCCATTTCATGACGTATGTATTTCTAGAAGGTGGAAAATTGTGATATAAAACCTAATTAAGTGATTGTTTTTTAATGTAAGAAACCTTGACTAAGTGGACTTGATGAAAGAAGATGTGACTTTGGCACATCTTTTATGTGGACGGCGGCCGTGATGATTTTTATTTATTTATTTATTTATTTATTGAAATTAAGTTTAATTTCATAGCATACTATTACATTTAATTACAAACTATTTATTATGCATTATTATGCATTGTAAATTATGCAAAATTGCAGCATTTAAATGGTTCTCCTTTTTCTATGTTTTCCTTGCTGTTTTGAAATGTCTGTACAATTGCAGGCTGATCCAGCCGTTATTACACGTGGGCGGCCCGCCTAAGTAAAGTCTATGTGTGGGAAGCACTGAGATTTTTAAAATAATGTTTTATTTAATTTTTCTTTTTTTTTTTTCATGGCCAATTCCAATTTTTTGGGAGCAAATTCGATACCTGTTGTCATTTTTTTTTCTTCAAGCAAATTTATTTGTAGCCATTTGGTATACACACCACTGCATTTTGAGCATGAGCAGTTGTTTTAGATTTAAATTAATTGCTCCAAGAAAATGAGCCTACAAAATAAGCCTCGTTATTGTTTTCGTTGTTTTTGATACATGTAACCTTAATAAATAATGTTATGACACCAAAAGCTACTAGATTAACTCACTTAGACAAATAAACAGTCAAGTTATAAAATAGTAAAAAATAATCAAATTACGAGTAATAAATACAACAGAACAAACACATACATGTAATAAACAGTGCTTTTCATTAAGGTTTAAACAGGAGATTTTCAGGTACAGAAATTGTAACTATTTAGCTATAGATTAAACTTTATTAAAGTTAGTCAAGGGCAGTTACAGATGCATAAATAATGTTTTGATATGTTGAAAATATAAAACATTAAATACTGTTATTTGAAATTATTAAAAGAATTAAGACACTTTAACAATGAAATTAAACCCACCAGTAGGTGGCAGCGAATCAGTATTAATGAGTGAGTCATTGAGATTCAAACGGCTTTGATTCATTCAAACGGCTGATTAATTCAGGAAATGTTGCTCAGAGATGCAAAACAATGCTGTGGACTTTGTTTGGAACTATTTTAGTAGGCGAAATAGAGCGAAACAGGCGATTTGGTGTCTAAAATGTAAGTCACTTGATATTAAGTTCTTGTTCATTAAACTGTACAATGAATAAAATCAATATCACATTTTTAATCACGCTGATATTTGGAGAAAAACTGCGCTCTTTGTGTAATATTGGTTAACTATATTAAATTATATAAGATTATATAAGATATAGAGGGGCATTTTTGCCCCTTATCCTGGGTCATTCTAATTTTAAGGGACTAAAGCGTACACTAAATATGCACGCGCACTAGTCTAACCTACTAGACTACGTCACGTAGTGTATGCGTGCACTCAATGGGTGTGTTTTTTGTTTGTTTTTTGCAAAGTGAGGGACATACTCGATAATTTCAGATCGTTTAATCAACAATTACGATATCATATACAATATATATCGCACACCCGACAGCACTGGCCCGATCGGGCAAGTGACCGTTGCGTCTACTGTCCTGAGCGTCATTCACCAGCCATTGGGCAGTCCTTATTGTCGAGCCCTGATAAGACACCTGCACAAAACAAATAGCAGACGGACCGAATGAAAATGCAAATTCACTTTCTGTCAGTAGGTGGTGCTTGTGGAACAGTTATCGGCTACTTATACGGAGTTCAAAACTTTTCTCAAGACAGTTCCCTTCTAAGTTACATTCATATAAACCCAATTCAATATTTATATTATTTCACAAACAGTGAGCTTAGCCTGGTACAGTATTTGCTCTGCTGGCACGTCTGTGCGTCCGTATTCAGCTTTTTATTATTGTTCAAATAATCCTCTATGTGGGCCATATTTGGCCCGCAGGCTGTATGTTATGACGAACGTGGAAACACAGAGAATAAAGCAAAACAAAACACTGGTCACGAATTAGAAGTCTAAAATGAGAATTTTTAAAGAGAAATGTCAGAGGATTTCGATATTAGAGAGGAGGAGCTTTGTTTGTTGCCCAGCTCTAATTGTTTAAATCGGAGAGGCGTCTAAGCTTACGATTATGCTGAAAGCTAGTTATTTTATGTTAAAGTTTTTCTTACAAAAAAACAATGCTTTGGATCCATATGGATTACTTTCACTGCTACTTCCCCCATTCACTGCTATTATAAAGCTTGTAAGAGCTAGGATGTTTTTAAATATATATTTCCGATTGTATTTGTCTGAAGAAAGTCATAAACCTAGGATGGCTTGAGGGTGAGTAATTTCATTTTTGGGTGAACTATCCCTTTAAATAGGTTTTAAATTGGCCCCTCCAAAGGATTTGTGTTAAGATTGCTTTTGACCTTATACTGTACTTCCAAATATCTTAGAAAACAGATCTCTGCCAATAATTTACAGGGCTATTATATTGAATTTGTGGTGAAAATTTACTCAAGAGTTAGAGTGGAAATAGCTCTGCTGATGGTACATGGCACATATCGCATTTTCTCACGCCTTTCCCAACCCTTTGTAAGCTACAGACACGTAAAAACAACACCCACTGGCGCTCGGAGCCCGTCACTGTGTTTTCTTTGGGATAAGCAGGAACGCGTCAGCACAAGTTCACATTAACTCTCAAAGGTTTTTTTCATGACCAGCTGTTTTTAACCCATTTCCTTGTTGCAAACTGTCAGCTTGCTCGTTTCATGAAATGCATGGGGTTACAGTAGCTTATTCTTTGGGAGTAGACAAAAGCAATAGTGCCGTGTTTTTATTTGTTTCCTAAGTTATAAAAAATTGCAGCTCTTCCACTCTAAATATGCAACACATACATATGGGATGCACATTGTACTGTTCACACCAGCTGGATTGCTTGAACACCAACTGTTTTGCATCATGGTTTGCATTGATCACGATCATAGCGTGCTGAATATTTAATTAAGGATCAGTTCCTTTGCTGCATCCCTTTATTTGTTTGCAAGAACCTTATTTGGTCAGATTATACACTTGAGTACCGCAATTCCTTTGAGCTAAGACAAGACGCTGATGTTGCCTGACAGGCCGCACTCATGTTGTTACTAAATTAGGCCGATCTGCATCAATATAATGGGTTTTGTGACAAGGCAAATAGCGTATCACAATGTTGTTTTGTGCTGTTAGTGGCCCCATTACATGTGATTCAGTGGAAATGAGCAAATGCATTAAGGTGTGAAACATACAAAACATTACATTTAGCCAATTTTGGGAATCTAGAAACAGCCCCCATCGTGGAGGCTGTACTTTGTTGTTTGTCTTTCCTTTTATGACTCCAGGGTTCATGCTTAAAGGTCACAGGCAAACGAGTGTTTGTTGTAACTTGTACGTCAGGATTGTGTGACATTCCGAACTGAAATGAAAATGAATTGAAATTGAGGTAGCAAACAGGATGTAGAATTGTAATTTGAATTTGACAAAATGGAATAAAATGGAAAGAAACAACATGCTTGAAATATAAACTGAAAGCATATATGTATTGCATTATAAATCAAACTGGAAATAATCAAGCGCTAAAAACATACCCATTAAAAGTTAATTGAACCAGTGGGATCACTCAGGGTCTTAAAGGAGAGCACACTGGGAAGATTTGGGAACGAGTGGTTCATTCATAAATCATGATGTGGAAACACAAACTAGAAGACCGAACACAACAAGCACAGCGCTGAAAAGGTGCGGGGCTAAAAAAAGGTCTATAGTATGTCTGGTGACGTATGCAGGATTTCTCCAATCTTGTAGTTAGTTTAAACCCCGCCCCTTTCTGCAAGCTCACATTTAGATCCACCTCTATTTTTGAGTGCAATGCCCACTCCTCATAATCCAAACAACAACTAATGGATAGAACCAATTCTCCGGCCTAGCATTATACACTACCGTTCAAAAGTTTGGGGTCAGTAAGAATTTTTATTTATTTTTTTTTCAAAAGAAATTAAAGAAATTAATACTTTTATTCAGCAAGGATGCATTAAATCAATCAAAAGTGGCAGTAAAGACATTTATAATGTTGCAAAAGATTAGATTTCAGATAAACACTGTTCTTTTGAACTTTCTATTCATCAAATAATCCTGAAAAAAAATATTGTACACAAATATTTTGTACAATTGCACACATTAAATGTTTCTTGAGCAGCAGATCAGCATATTAGAATGATTTCTGAAGGATCATGTGACACTGAAGACTGGAGTAATGATGCTGGAAATTCAGCTTTGATCACAGGAATAAATTACTTTGTCAAATATATTTAAATAGAAAACAGTTATTTTAAATTGTAATAATATTTCACAATATTACTGTTTTTACTGTATTTTTAATTAAATAAATGTAGCCTAAAAACATTAAAAATCTTAGTGGTTCCAAACTTTTGGACTGTACTGTACGTCACAATACAGAAAATACAGCTTCTGTTTCATCGTGACTTTAAAATCGAGTGTTTGAAATTATGCGTAAAAAAGAATAGTTGGTTTAACTTAAGTTACCTGGTTGCCTTAAAACTTTGAGTTCATTGAAATAAAAAATTTTAGTTAATATAATGATTGGTTTAATCAACAGAAACTAAAAATATTATGTTATCTAAACCACATTAATTATTGAAGGTGATTTGACAAGAGAAAAAATGTTGTGCTAACAAATCATGAAAACTATTTTTTACAGTGTAGAAATTTATATTGAGTTATTTTATATTTCATTATATTGTTATACAAATTTTTTTAATTTATTAGACTATGATGGAAGATTAATTTCCCAGAATGCTTTATATAATCAATAGATTCACATTTTGATGTCAGCATGTTTTTTTTTAAGTTGTCTGTAAACAGAATAATAATAATAAAAAAAAATAATCAAGATTTTTTTGAGAGTAAACAGTGATAATGGATCAACAATTTTTTTTTAATGTTTTTTTATTAAATTGTAGTTCAGTAAATTCCTGTGTCATTTCAATTCAAATTCCAGTCCAACTCCATATGTTGTTGTCCATTTCAATTCAAATTCACACTCGTGGATTTAAAAAGAGCCATTAATTCAATTCTGAATCGACTCATTCTTCTTACATCTGCACAAGTTTAGATGTTTCAGTAAACCAGTTTAGTATTTCATAAGCATTGCATTGTCATTGTTTTCTGGTCTTCAGTCCCTTAAATTTGATGAAATTCCTCTTGTTCTCTCAAGGTGAAAGTCTAGTAGCCATTAAATACGGACATCGGCGCAGGTTTTATTGACATCTCAGTTGAACTCTGTCCCTGGTCTTCAAGATTTTCCTAACTTTGAATGTGAAAGCGGCCATTCAAACTACACTGACCACAAAAACTGGCATCAGTCTTCCCAACCTCAATAACACCATTGTCAAGCTGTATCCGATTTCGCTACAACCAAACTGTTTTCTGGCTCCTGGATCCTCATCAACAAGGCATGTGATCCAAATAGTGTTTGAAAAGCGTTGCGGGCCGGTTAAACCTCAGAGAGGTGTGGTGCTGCTTTCGTTTGCACAAACAATGGAGTGAATGAGCGCTGTGTGGGATTAGAGCTCATTGTCAGTGGTTTAGTAGGTTGTTCCTGAGCTGAGCTGCACACGCAGCCTCGACTTCTCCTCCGGCGAGTTGGATCCAGATCTGCTGGTTTGGAAGGGGGTGGTGGGTGTGTATGTGACACATCATTGGCTTGGGCTGCACATACAATCAGTGTCATCACTGTAAACCAGCGTGTAACCAAGCATTGTGCTGCTAACTACGCTCAAGACTCAAGAATTCATTCACATTCTCTTCGGTGGAGTAACAAGCCAATGCGTGTAGATGTCCAACAGCCTCTTGTAGACGAAAACAAGCTTTTCTTTTAGTTCACTGGGCATCAGTGAAGGCACATAGGTGAGTTTCTTTGCTGTCAGTCTTTATCTAGTCTCAGGCACATTGACATCTGAATCTCTTCCAACAAGTAAGTTGAGATTGCCGTTGTTTATTTCCTGATTGAATTGTGCAGTCTTGGACTAGTTTCTTGAAACGTAACATCTTTTAAAGATGCCTTGACGCATAATGATGTGATCCCGTTGAAGGTTCTTCAGTGGTTGCTACTTTTTAGCAAATAACCATCTGCTTTTTAGGTCTATAGAGGTATTGAGTTGCTACACTCTTAAAAATAAAATCTTTATTGGGATCTATGAAACACTGTAAACATCCATGGAGTCTTTCCATTGCACTGAAGGTTCTTTGCAATGGAAAAAGTTTATTTAGATTCTACACAAAGACAAAAATGAGGTTCTTTGTGGGACCAGCAATAGTTCTTCTATGGCATTGCTGTGAAAACCTCCTTTTGGAAACTTTATTTTTAAGAGTCTATGGTTCTTCGAAGGTTCTTGATGTTACATTATAGGTTCTTCAGATGAGTGTATTTGTTTTTGGGGTTCTTTAAAGCACCATTACTTTAATGGTTTTCTAAAGGTATTATTTGTGAAACGTCAAACCTGGGCTTTATTTTCCACAGAACTTGATTATGTGAAGGTCTTTGATTGGTTGTTAATTCTGTTGGAAGAACCATTTTTAGCCGTATAGGGGTCTTGAGTTGCTTCTTTGGAGATAAAGAAGGATCTTGATGTGGCAAGGTTCTTCAGTTCCTTTTTGGTTTGTAGGTTCATAGAACTACAGAATAATATCCAATCCTTCATTTTCTATAGTACTTGTTAATGTGAAGATCCTGCAGTGGTTTTTAGTTCTGTTGGAAGAACCATTTTTGGTCATATAGGAATTTTACATTCTAAAAAATGCTGGGTGAATGAACAAACCCAGCGACTGGGTTGATTTAACCCAGCGGTTGGTTTAAAATTTTGCAGTTTTAACTCGACTATTGATTAAAAATGACTATATGGCTGGCTTAAAATGGACCCAAAATAGGTTGGAAATTAAAAATCAGACACATTATTACTAGAGACAACAATAATAATCAAAAGGTGAACATTTATTAATAAGCAATTTAATTATTATTCATTAAACATATTAATAAATGTTCATTTCCACCATACTTTGGGTTCATTTTAAGCAAGCAATACAGTATTTTTTAAACAATAGTTGAGTTAAATAAATCTACCCAGCATGTTGGGCAAACTTGCTGGGATTGTCCATTTTTAACCCAACTTGGGTTGTATTTAGGCATGTGACGGTATCAAATTTTCATGTTGCGATTAATTGATGAAGCTTTTATCGCGGTTTACGGTATCGCGATATTAAAATAAGTTGCAAAACAATTTTTGTTATAGTTTAACAGGTTTATGAACTCTTTTTGTAATAAAACAAAAACTGACTGAAATTTTCAAACAGATTAAAATGCAAAAGGATTAGGCTATAAAGAACAACAGATAATACTTTACTCTATTTAATGCATTAACTAAGATTAACTGTTACAGAAAGTGTTATTTTTTGTTAATGTTAGTTTAGAAACACAACTGATCCTTGTTAGTTTTATCTCAGGTCCATTAAATAAGTTATTTTGATTTTAGTAATGTTATTAAATAGTTTAATAACATTAATTAATAATAATTAATACTTTATAAGTATTTTTATTGTCAGTTTAGTGATAATGAATTAACATGTTAACTAATGAAGCCGTATGTCTCAAAGTTTTACTGAACAATAACAAATAATCAGAACATTTCTAATCATTAGGGCATGTTGTAGTCCAGATTAAAATATAAAAATGTTTAGGTTTGAAAATAAATATCCTTTTAAGTCTTTTTTAAGTATTCAGTATTTGGTGCTGTGATGAACAACACTGAGATTACAAAAAAATGAATGGCTGTTTGAAGCATTTTAAAAACTTCACTAGCGCAGTAACTTTGTTTGCACGGTTTCCGTGGTAACCGTTGCTGTTCCATCAGCGCCCTCTGCTGTCAGAGAGTGAACGCGCACTTTCATTCAGCTCGTCTCCTTCACTGGTTCCACCATGTGATTCTCGTGCATGTTGGGATTGTTTACATCTGAGCGCGTGTCCTTTTGACGCAGAATACAGCGGTGTTGTGCATTGTATAGGATTGATGGGTAAAGAATTCTTAATTGCCTTATAAAAAATTAATAATTGGTAATAAATTATTATTTACGGTATTCTAAAGTGACGACGATTACATTATCGTGCATATTAATTATCGCGATTTATCGCATTACCGAATATCGGCACAAGTCTAGTTGTATTTAACCCAGCATTTTGTAGAGTGTAGGTTTGTTTTTTGGAGATGAAGAAGCTGCTGTTTAATGGCTTCAAACTGTAAGTACATTTTATTGTTTGTACATGTCTTTTGCATCAAGGACATGTACAAAGAGCAACTCGTTTTTGCTTCACTAGCCAGTTAGCTAAATTCTACCAACACCAACAAACTTCTATGTTCATAGACAAACAGTTGTTCATTCTATGAATTAAACACCACCTTTACAAAAATGCAACTACTCAGTCATGTATTCGGCTACAGTAAAGCTTTAATCAGGATAAAACTGTATATTGAAAGCTAACAAACAGCAGTGACAGCATATCTAAACACTTTGACACAAATACTAAATTAAATACCATTCATAAACGTCCTTTAAAAGCCACGATTGCTGTTAATCTGGGTCTAATTCGGGCTCAATTTGATACAGCAATATAGACGCTATTATTTACATTTTTACTGAAGCAACTGATGGTAAGGGACGTGTCCTTTCCGGACGCTTCAGCGAATCATGGACCAGCTAACCAATCTGAGCACATTGCGTATGTCGGAGGGAGTGGCTTGATAGAAGCAGGAAGTCAAATGAGCCGTTCATATGACAGTGGAAACAGAGGTGTAGAATAAAGGAAAAATATATGAAAAAACGAAGCATTAAGACATGTTAAACTGTGCCACAAAAACACAATCAAGCCTAGAAAAAAAAAAAAAAAAACACTGAACCACCCCTTTAAAAACATGTGCACTGATGGTGATCTTAAATCCTGTTTTGATGTTTGCATATTTGTCTTCAGGGCATCTTTACCACAAAGTGGTTTAATCTTCATAAAGCTAAGTTACTCATATAGGGTGTCACACTGAAGTATGTTTCAATTTGATGCAAAGGTGTTTTCTGTATACAGTGACCTCAAAGGCTATCTGGACACTTAAGTCTCAATTATAATTGTCTGAAATTGTATAATTCTACTTTGTCTCAATATTAACTTTGAATCAGCTGGTGTTTTGGTAGTGAATGTATGAAGTAAATTCTCCTTAAATTCACACCTAGCAGAGAAACCACATGTGGAGAATCTCATTAACTATGCACAAGATCTGCTAACCACAAAGTCACACAATACTGTCTTTACTTCGGACATTGTTTTATTATTCAAAACCCAAGAAACCTCTTTTGTGAAATGTTTCTTTAAAATAAATGCCAAATTGTTTGTTATTTTATCTAATGCAAACATTTTAAAGTGTGACTTTTGTAACCAAATACTCTTTGGGGCCACTGGAAGTTCAAGTGCAAAACAATAGTTACTTTCTTTAGTGTGTAATGTTGCTGTTTGAACATGAAAAAGGTCCAAAGCACAAAGTCATTCCAAAATCACTTCAAATAGAGTTGTCAGTGTCAGTGTTTCTGAACTCCCTGAAACGCCTCCATTGTAGTCTTGAGTTTTCTTCTGGGAATGAACACATCACAGTATTCCTCATTTAAATAATTCATATGCATAATAAAGGGGCGGGGCCTGGTTGAGTTTGTTGGTAGTGTGTTGAAACTGGAGGTATGGTAAGGGGCGGGACATTGACCAATGAGAGCACAGTGTGCTTTTCAGAAGGAGGGGCTTCATAGAGACAGGAACAGGAGCGTTACTGACAGACTGGGAAGAGAGGAGCTCCAACAATGGAGAATATGAGGAAAATAATCAACATTCAAGCAGGAAAACCTGTTCTAGTAGAGCCCAAAAACATCAAGACTATGAAAAAGGGCATAGTAGTTTCCATTTAATTGGACCCACCTCTTGTTTGCCTGATTAGTGGCATTTGCCAAGGCTAATTGCTCGTATTAAAGTTAGTGATTGGAACAAACCCATAACCCTAAGCAATAAACTTATCCTGTATCATTTGTGTTAGAGACCTGAATTATTTCTCAAATCATGTGGCTTGATGAGGAAAGGTGTGTTATAATTGTGGTCTGCATACGTTTGTTTGGAAGTCTTACAGGTTATCCACTTTCTGTATCTTTTAGATCAGCATGAATATTGCAAAATGGCAACAATTAGTCTCTGAGTGTAAGACTGGAGCAATCACAGCATTCTGATTTGTGTCATGCTTCCTGCGTCTGTGACGTAAATGTGTAAAACCTTCTTGAAATTCCTGTTTTATTCATTGCAACAGTGTTATTTTCTTTTTTCAGAGCGACACAATTACGTCTCAAAATCCTTTCATCATGATCTCTTTACATGCACCCGCCGTCTGCTTGGAACGTCTCTTTTGGCAAAAGTTTTGAAAATATTTCTTATTTTAAATTATTTAAAGGATTAGTTCACTTCAGAATTAAAATTTCCTAATAATTTACTCACCCCCATGTCATTCGAGTTGTTTATGTCTTTTTTTCAGTTGAAAAGAAATGAAGGTTTTTCAGGAAAACATTCCAGGATTTTTCTCCATATAGTGGACTTCACTGGGGTTCAGCAGGTTCAAATGTCAGTTTCAGTGCAGCTTCAAAGAGCTCTACATGATCCCAGACGAGGAATAAGAGTCTAATCTAGAGAAACCATCGGCCATTTTCTAAAAAAAAAATTTAAATTATATACTTTTTAACCACAAATGCTCGTCTTGCACTGCTCTGTGATGCGCCACGCGTTACGTAATCATGTTGGAAAGGTCACGCGTGACATTTTTTGAGCGTTTGTGGTTAAAAAGTATATAATTTAAAACTTTTTTCATAAAATGGCCGATAGTTTTGCTAGATAAGACTCTTATCCCTTGTCTGGGATCATGTAGAGCTCTTTGAAACTGACATTTGGACCTAGTGTTGTCAAAAGTACCGGTACTTCGGTACCAAGTCGGTACTGAAATTTTGAAAATGTGACGATACCCGCATTTCTGTAGTACTGGTAGCACCGAGAATCCGGGTATGTTCCCCACTGATAGGGCTGTGGCATTTAAGTGAATATGACACGAGTGAAGCACAAAGCTTTGTTTACAAAAGAAATAATAGGTTAGCAATTAAATGTGAAATTGCAGCCATGGAAATATTTTGGTTCATGCTGAATGAGAGGTACGTGAGTCCATGTTTTGTGAATCACAATCTTGTCACCCGATTATCAGAGAATTAAACAATATTCCATTAGTTATTGCACTGAACATGGAATCTCTGTTTCTTTTCCCAAATCTTCACTCACGCAGGGGATTATAAACGTTTCTTTCATTCGCATGTAGGCCTATTAGGCTATTCGCATTCTTTACTGTGAAAAACGCCGTAGGACAGAAACCTTTTTGCTTGCACGTCAATTTCTATTTAACACATTTGTGTTTGTTTTTAGACTTCTCTCTATCTATTGGTGAAAGTGATTTTTTTTTTTTTACTTTTAAAACTCTATTTTCCAAAAGATAGCAAAAATCTTACATTAAACCATGGCAAACTGTCCGTGTTATCTCCATGAATGAAAATGAGAAATGTGGAGCTTTTCAAAAGTGAATTCACATGAGAAAAAAACAATTTTATTAATTATTTATATAAATTACAACATATCGTAAAATCCCCCAAAACTGCACAAATATAGAGTAAAAACATTAATAAAGTGATAAAAATGACATAAAAACAAACATTATTTTGTTACAAAATCACATTTTTTTGTCTGGGGGCTCTGGGAGTGTACATCCCAAACGAACAGATTGCAAGGGTTAAATATAAATAAAATATATATTTTTTTTTTTTCTATTTAAAATGTTTATTTATTCTTTGCTGTATTTGTAAAAGTTTTATTTTCATTTAGTTTTTATTGAAGAACATTGCGTGTATCACTTCTTTATTCCATTGGTTCACTTTAAAAAATGTCAACAAAGATTATCAGAGAACTTAACAATATTCCATTAGTTATTCTACTGAACATGGAATCTCTTTTCCCAAATCTTCACTCACGCAGGGGATTATAAACGTTTCTTTCGTTCACATTTAGGCCTATTAGGCAATTCGCATTCGCACACCGTAGGACAGAAACCTTTTTGCTTGCACGTCAATTTCTACTTAACACATTTGTGCTTGTTTTTAGACTTTATAAGGCACGTCAAGTTTATTTGTTTCACACACCGGTGATATTTAGTTTTGTTTTCTCTGGCAGCGCTAAATCAAACATGCTGTGGTACCGAAATTGGTACCGAGAACCGTAAGATTTTCATGGTATCGTACCGACTACTGGAATTTTGGTACCGTGACAACACTAGCCAGTAGAGAAGGGTCCCACTGGAGCACTGATTCACACACCCTGTTGTATTGCTTGATAAAGGTGTTGGCTTTGCTTTGACATTCCTGTGTAACCAAAAATGCATGAAATGCATGTATTACCAAACTTATAAAACATGCTTAGCAGTTACAGGAAAGCACAGCAATAGTGCTTGTTTATTGGCTGCAGTTAATGATAACTTCACAGCATGCAGCATCTGCAAGTGACCTAATTACAGTACACGCACATGTATGTCACATATGTAAACAATCCAGTCTCAGATAAATGTCCCAGACATTTTGTGTTTAGTGCTGTCAGGAGTAATTATCAGTGTAAAAGCTTCTCTTCAAATGTCTTGCGCTGTCAGTATCTGTGATTTCACATTGTTTATTCCGTGTTTGGTTTCAGCCGGCGCATCTCAAACACAAAACGTGATGTGTTGATTACAATCCAGAGAAGATAGTTACACAAAGCTATCATTAGCCGGATCCATCTGCGAGAGGGAGTTGCACTTTTGAGCTGCATGGAATGGAAAAGCCTGCATCAGTTTTTCCAGCATCTGTTTCTTCAAAATAATGCATCGGGTTTTGACAGTCGAGCTCCGTTGAGGAATTGTTTTCTGGAGGCAGAAATAAGTGTAGTCCATTAGACAGCTGGTGGAGAAGTCGTGGGATTGTGAGGTCAAATGTCTGATCAGAGCTTTCCACGTTTGTCTCTGATCAGTTTCTAAGGCAGAGTTCATTGGGCTTTGAAGCACATTATAGCACAGCGATCTGTCTTTGTGCTGAAAAAGACCTTTTTTGGGAGGTTCGCTGGCTGCTGTTTTTTTCAGATATATCCATCATCCACCAGGAACTACAAAGGCCATTTAATCATTTGCGACCTCAATTAATCTCCCTGGTATCAGTATAGAAGTTATATTACAAACATTCTGCTCATGGTATTGGCATTAAGTCTATGAAAGTCACAGGGATTATAAATGAAGAGTGAGACAAAAACTTAAAGTGGACCTATTAATGGACCTTTTCACAAGATGTAATATAGTCTCTGGTGTCTCCAGAACGTGTCTGTGAAGTTTCAGCTCAAAATCCCCCACAGATCATTTATTATAGCTTGTCAAATTCGCCCCTATTTGGGTGTGAGCAAAAACACGCCGTTTTTGTGTGTGTTCCTTTAAATGCAAATGAGCCGCTGCTCCCGCCCCCTTTCCAGAAGAGGGCGGAGCTTTAACAGCTCAACAACAACAAAGCTGGAGAATCTCACGCAGCCAAAATGAGGATTGTCAGTAACGGTGTTCAGCCTTACATTGTTCAAACCGGAGTCGACTCTGATGGAGAGACTCAGGAAGAAGTTACAACTTTTAGACGTTTCTGAATGGTTAGTGGATAAATTGATGTAGTTTCTGTGGAGTTGATTCAACTCATCAAGTCAAGTCAAGTCAAATTTATTTATATAGCGCTTTTACAATTGGTAATTGTTTCAAAGCAGCTTTACATATTAGAAGCACAGAAAAAAAAAAAAAGGGAAGTGGTTAAAACTGTACAAACAAGCGTGGTAATATGTAACATATACAAGATGGTGCTACATTAAGCCAATGTCGGCTGACTTCCAGGGGTGGAAAAAACCCCCTAGGAGAAAAACCCAGCGTGCTAGCACTGGGAAAAAAGTCCTAGGAGGGAAAAAACCCCTTGGAAGATATATATATGTAAATGTATATGGAGATCAAAATCTGAATTGTACATTTTTATTATAGAGTTTAAAAATCGATTATATATAAATATATGTAAGCGGATACGGGGATCCTGGGCTACGTTGTAGTCAGGTCCAGACGCAGGTTCTCCATCTGACCTGGATACGGCCTGGATCCAGCACCCGGCAAACCTCAGGATAAGCAGAGAGACAGATATTAGCGTAGATGCCATTCTTGTTCTGATGTACAGGTATATCTAGTGTTATAGGAAATGTTCTCGGTTCCGGCCGACCTAATTATTGCAGCGTAACAATCCTTTAACGGATTTGAAAAATGTTAATGTATTGATAATGTGTTATGTGTATGCAAGAGCAAAGAGATATGTTTTTAGTCTAGATTTAAACTGACAGAGTGTGTCTGCTTCCCGAACAATGCTAGGAAGATTGTTCCAGAGTTTAGGTGCTAAATAGGAAAATGATCTGCCGCCTTCAGTTGATTTTGATATTCTGGGTATTATCAACTGGCCTAAATTCTGAGATCGCAATAAACGTGAAGGACTATAATGCATTAAGAGCTCACTTAGGTACTGGGGAGCTAAACCATTTAGAGCTTTATAAGTAAGTAGCAAGATTTTAAAATCTATACGATGTTTAATAGGGAGCCAATGTAATGTTGACAGAACTGGGCTAATATGGTCATACTTTCTGGTTCTAGTAAGAACTCTAGCTGCCGCATTTTGAACCAACTGTAGTTTGTTTAAAAGCCGAGCAGAACAACCACCCAGTAGAGCGTTACAATAATCTAGTCTTGGAGGTCATGAATGCATGAACCAACTGTTCCGCATTTGTCATTGAGAGCATATGTCGTAATTTAGATATATTTTTTAGATGGAAGAAGGCGGTTTTACAGATACTAGAAACATGACTTTCAAATGAAAGATTGGTATCAAAGAGCACACCCAGGTTCCTAACTGAGGACGAAGGTTTAATGGAGCACCCGTCAAGTGTTAGAGAGTATTCAAGGTTTTTTCGTGAGGAAGTTTTTGGTCCAAAGATTAGGAAATCAGTTTTTTCTGAATTTAATAATAAGAAATTTCTTGTCATCCAGTTTTTAATGTCAGCTATGCATTCTGTTAGTTTTGTGAATTTGTAGGTTTCGTCAGGGCGCGAGGAAATATAGAGCTGAGTATCGTCAGCGTAGCAGTGAAAACTAACACCATGCTTCCTAATTATCTCTCCTAAGGGCAGCATGTACAGAGTGAAAAGCAACGGTCCTAATACTGAGCCTTGTGGTACCCCATATTTAACCTGTGATCGATACGACATCTCTTCATTAACTACCACAGACTGATAACGGTCAGATAAGTATGATTTGAACCATGCCAAAGCAATTCCACTAATGCCAATATAGTTTTCAAGTCCTTTTAAAAGAATGTTATGATCGATAGTGTCAAAAGCAGCACTGAGATCTAATAACACTAATAGAGAAATACAGCCACGATCGGATGATAGGAGTAGATCGTTTGTAACTCTAACGAGAGCAGTCTCAGTACTATGGTATGGTCTAAATCCTGACTGGAAATCCTCACAGATTCCATTTCTTTCTAAAAAGGAACACAGTTGTGTTGAAACTGCCTTTTCTAGTATCTTTGACAGAAAAGGTAGATTCGAGATTGGCCTGTAATTTACTAAATCTCTCGGATCTAGTTGAGGTTTTTTAATAAGAGGTTTGATAATAGCCTGCTTAAAGGTTTTTGGCACGTGTCCTAGTGTTAAAGATGAATTAATTATATCAAGAAGTGGACCTACGACCTCTGGAAGCATTTCTTTCAGTAGTTTAGTCGGCATTGGGTCTAACATACATGTCGTTGATTTTGATGATTTGATAAGTTTAGATAATTCTTCCTCTCCTATAGCGGCGAATGATTCTAGTTTTACCTCAGGGACACTACAGTGCACTGTCTGAAGAGAAACTGTAGACGGTTGCATGTTTATAATTTTCTCTCTAATATTATCAATCTTGCAAGTAAAGAAGTTCATAAAGTCATTACTGCTGTGCTCTATGGAAACGTCAGCAGTTGAATCTCTGTTTCTAGTTAATTTAGCCACTGTGTCAAATAAATACCTAGGATTATGTTTGTTTTCTATTAAGAGATTTGAAAAATAAGTAGATCTAGCATTTCTTATGGCTGTTCTGTACTCAATCATTTTTTCTTTCCACGAAAGGCGAAAAACTTCTAGTTTTGTTTTCTTCCAACTACGTTCAGCTTTTCTAACAGCTCGTTTTAGAGCCCGAGTGTGCTCATCATACCACGGCGTTGGATTAGTTTCCTTAATCTTCTTTAGACGTAAAGGAGCGACCGCATCTAATGTGCTGGAAAAGAGAGAGCCAATAGTTTGTGTTGCAGCATCGAGTTCTTCTAAGTTGTCAGGTATACTAAGGCGATGAAACTGCTCGGGGAGATTATTTATAAAGCAATCTTTAGTGGCAGACGTGATTGTTCTACAATATTTATGGCTGGGTGGTGGTTTTGTAGCCTTGGCTAATTGTATTATACACGAGACTAAATAATGATCTGATATATCATCGCTCTGCTGTAGAATTTCAACAGCATCAATATCTATTCCATGCGACAGTATTAGATCTAGGGTATGATTACGACAATGAGTGGGTCCTGACACGTGTTGTTTAACTCCAATAGAGTTTAAAATATCTGCAAATGCCAATCCAAATGCGTCTTTATTATTATCTACATGGATATTAAAATCACCAACAACAAGGACTTTATCCGCAGCCAGTACTAACTCTGATAGAAACTCAGCAAATTCTTTGATAAAGTCAGTATGGTGCCCTGGTGGCCTGTATACAGTAGCCAGCACAAATGTCAACTTACATAATGTTACATAAAGCACCATCACTTCAAAGGAATTATATTTGAAATTCTTTTGAATGATTCTGAATATATTACTATAAATTACAGCAACACCTCCCCTTTGCCTTTCTGTCGAGGATTGTGTCGATAATCATAACCTTGAGGACTAGATTCATTTAAAGTAATGTAATCGTCTGGTTTTAGCCAGGTTTCTGTCAAACACAGCAAGTCTAGTTTATTGTCTGTGATAATTTCATTTACAATAAGTGCTTTTGAAGAAATAGATCTAATATTCAGTAACCCAAGCTTTATCATTTGTTTATCTGATTTATCTGTGATTTTCATTTTTTGAACATCAATTAAATTTTTACCCTTAAAAGGTTTTGGAAGTTTTTTGTATTTACTAGTTCGAGGTACAGACACAGTCTCTATGTGATAATATCTAGGTGAAAGTGTTTCTATGTGCTGTGAATTATCTGAGTTCTGTGACGTGAGGCGGCTAGCAGACGGTCGGTTTAGCCAGTTTGTCTGCGTCCTGATCTGGGCCCTGGTTTGTCATGTTTCAGCTCTAAGACTATTTGCCAAATTTCTAGAGAGAAGAGCAGCACCATCCCGGGAGGGATGAATACCATCTCTTTTCAACAGATCAGGTCTGCCCCAAAAGCTTTTCCAATTGTCTATGAAAACTATATTATTCTGCGCACACCACTTAGACAGCCAGCTCATCCGCTAGCATGTGCCGTCATGTTCATCTTTTGTGTTGAATTGATCCTCGTTTGTGAAGCAGTCCGGCGTAAAATGACGGCATGAACAACACTCTACTGCAACAACTCTTCCTCTTCTCTAAAGCAGCCCAACATGGCCACGCCCCATTTGTTGTGTGTTATTGGGGGCGGGGTTTATGTAAATATTAGGGTTAGTGATGTCACTAACCTGGGAAGAAACTCGTAGTCCCTACCAGCCGTTTGTTGTTGTCCTTAAACAGCAAATTCATACTCTACACACACACACTGAGAGAGAGAGATGAAAGGATGAGATAATAAAATTTTTCATAAACTTCAGTACAAAACTTATTTTAGTAAAAAAACAAATGCTAAACTTAGACAAAAAGTAATTGTATTGTTATAATAGCATAGTAAACAGAAAATAGCACTAGTCGAGCTCTTTCTCTCTATCTATTGGCGAAAGTGATTTTTTTTTTTTACTTTTAAAACTCTATTTTCCAAAAGATAGCAAAAATGAAATGTGGAGCTTTTTAAAGGTGCCCTAGATTGTTTTTTTACAAGATGTAATATAAGTCCTAGGTGTCCCCTGAATGTGTCTGTGAAGTTTCAGCTCGAAATACCCCATAGATTTTTTTTAATTAATTTTTTTAGCTGCCTATTTTGGGGCATCATTAACTATGCACTGATTTTTACAGCACGGCCCCTTTAAGAGATGCGCTCCTTCTGCCCCACAAGCTCTCGACTATATATACATCGCATAAACAAAGTTTACACAGCTAATATAACCCTCAAATGGATCTTTACAAGATGTTCGTCATGCATGCTGTATGCATGCTGCGAATTATGTGAGTAAAGTATTTATTTAGATGGTTACGTTTGATTTTGTGTGAGTTTGAGGCTATGCTCTGTGGCTAAAGCTAACATTACACACTGTTGGAGAGATTTATAAAGAATGAAGTTGTGTTTTATGCATTATACAGACTGCACGTGTTTAAAAATGAAAATAGCAACGACTCTCGTCTCCGTGAATACAGTAAGAAACGATGGTAACTTTAACCACATTTAACAGTATATTAGCAACATGCTAATGAAACATTTAGAAAGACGATTCACAAATATCACTAAAAATATCATGTAATCATGGATCATGTCAGTTATTATTGCTCCATCTGCCATTTTTCGCTGTTGTTCTTGCTTGCTTACCTTGTCTGTGCACAGATCCATCCGTTAATACTGCCTTTCCTTGTCTAATGCTTTGAATGGGCTGGCATTATGCAAATAATGGGGTCATACATATTAATGATCCCGACTGTTACGTAACAGGTGTTATGTTGAGATCCGAGTGTTTTCCGGAAGTCTTTTAAACAAATGAGATTAACATAAGAAGGAGGAAACAATGGAGTTTGAAACTCACTGTATGATATTTCCATGTACTGAACTCTTGTTATTTAACAATGCCAAGATAAATTAAATTTTTCATTCGAGGGCACCTTTAAAAGTGAATTCACATGAGAAAAAAACAATTTTATTAAAGGTGCCGAAGAACATGTTTTCAAAAATGTAATATAAGTCTTAAGTGTCCCCTGAATGTGTCTGTGAAGTTTCAGCTCAAAATATCCCATAGTTTTTTTTTAATGAATTTTTTTAACTGCCTATCATTATAAATGCGCCGATTCAGGCTGCGGCCCCTTCAAATCCTGTGCTCCACGCCCCAAGAGCTCGCGCTTGCCTTAAACACCATAAACAAAGTTCACACAGCTAATATAACCCTCAAAATGGATCTTTACAAAGTGTTCGTCATGCAGCATGTCTAATTGCGTAAGTATAGTATTTATTTGGATGTTTACATTTAATTCTGAATGAATTTGAGGCTGTGCTTCGTGGCTAACGGCTAATGCTACACTGTTGGAGAGATTTATAAAGAATGAAGTTGTGTTTATGAATTATACAGACTGCAAGTGTTTAATAATGAAAATGCGACGGCTCTTGTCTCCGTGAATACAGTTAGAAGCGATGGTAACTTTAACCACATTTAAAAGTACATTAGCAACATGTTAATGAAACATTTAGAAAGACAATTTACAAATATCACTAAAAATATCATGATATCATGGATCATGTCAGTTATTATCGCTCCATCTGCCATTTTTTGCTATTGTTCTTGCTTGCTTACCTAGTCTGATGATTCAGCTGTGCACAGATCCAGACATTAATACTGGCTGCCCTTGTGTAATGCCTTGAACATGGGCTGGCATATGCAAATATTGGGGGCGTACATATTAATGATCCTGACTGTTACGTAACAGTCAGTGTTATGTTGAGATTCGCCTGTTCCTTGGAGATCGTTTAAACAAATGAGATTTATATAAGAAGGAGGAAACAATTGTGTTTGAGACTCGCTGTATGTCATTTCCATGTACTGAACTCTTGTTATTCAACTATGCCAAGGTAAATTCAATTTTTGAATCTAGGGCACCTTTAATTATTTATATAAATTTACAACATGCCTTAAATTCCCCCAAAACTGCACAAATATAGAGTAAAAACATTAATAAAGTGATAAAAATGACATAAAAACAAACATTATTTTGTTACAAAATCACATTTTTTTGTCTGGGGGCTCTGGGAGTGTACATCCCAAACGAAAAGATTGCAAGGGTTAAATATTAAATATTAATTTATTTTTTATATTTAAAAATTTTATTTATTCTTTGCTGTATTTGTAAAAGTTTTATTTTCATTTAGTTTTTATTGAAGAACATTGTGTGTATCACTTCTTTATTCCATTGGTTCACTTTAAAAAATGTCAACAAAGATTATTGTAGTACAATTTACAAGGAAAAAATTTATTTCACTTCCAGTTCATTAATCCCACTGGAAATGGAAGGTCAAGTTGAGCACATTGGATTATGGGATACAGTGTTACATACACTGTTTTATTTGGTTGTTTATTGTACATTTTGAAGTACATAAACATTATTATGGCATTATGAACATACCCAATCTTACTGTGTCCCCACAGCGAATCTGCCTGTATTTTGAGGCGTAATTCTTCACACACTGTCATTAGTGTAGATCTCCGCTCAGGAGCCGTTGATGGGCTGTAGCGTGACCTGGAGGAACTTTCACCTTTACCAGCTGTTTGAGTAAAAACCCATTAAAATAATGGTGTCAAAGTGGGCTTGATTAGGTGTGATTGTACATGAAATGTACAGAGGTGGTTCAGCTCGTAGACTGATTAAATGAATGATTTTGCATTTTTAAACCATGCTTTGGTTTCAAAACCTGCAGGTTTCAGAACTTTTGAAGGCTTATTTTGCTCTGAGGTTGCACCCTGCTGAGATAAACCTTGGATTTGAAACTCTGAGCAGATGCAGGCGTCTAAATGAGTGTCGAGGTGATGGACGTTATATCACCTGAAGTGACGCATGTAGTTTTGCACAAAAGGTTTTCATGTAATTTAACAGTCTGAGTGAATAGGGAATGGAGAGTGTCATTATATAATAACGCCAGCCAAACAGCTTCAAAATAAATTCAAGATTGTTCCTCGTCTGATTAGTTGAGTGTTTGGAAAATAAGCTACTGTCTGGGTTTTGTAGGTTCCCATAGGAAAGACAGATCTTTTTAATACCTATGTTGTTTTTTCTACACAGCAATGAGATTAAAGGGGCTTGATCACCTGAAAAAAATGGCAATACTTTTATCATTTACTCATCCTCATGCTGTTCCAGTCTTTTTCTTGTGTTCTGTGGAAGTCAAAAGTTTAGCAGAATATCTGAGCTGTCAAACTCCAGAAAGGACAAAATGCATCTTATAAGCCCATACGACTCGCAGATGTCATAAGAGGTTTCAAAAGGCATGAGATTGAGTAAAATTATTGTACATTTTCCAGTTTTGGACAGTCTCCTTCTCGGATGTTTCCAAAGTCCCTTTCAAGGAAAGTCTGTTAATTTGCGGCTATATTCAAAACACCTCCGAGCAGCTCTTTCGGGCATCTAAGACCAAATCCTATCTATTAGAATAGGGGAATCCTGAAATCTCAAAAACTGCTTGCCGAACTCATAATTTAATGAACTACTTCAAATCACCAACAAAATCTGACATGAACCATCCCATATATGTAGTTTCTTATGCTCAAATAATGATAAAAAAGCTTATTTTCCAGGTTCACACAGAATGTGTTTTTCCATTCCACTGTGCTACTTTTCCATTGTTTTTTAATGTAAACATGCAGTAGACGGAAGTGTTTGACTGTTGCGCTCACGTCTCGTCTTTTTCAGTGTCTTGTGCATGACAAGGCGCTCTAAAAATGTGGCGCTCAAGGTAAAAGAAGATAAACTTTTAAAAAACGCATCTCGAGACCTTGTGTTTTTCCCCATTTCACTGCCCACGTCTCGTGTTTGAAAGTTATATTCAACTGTCTGAAAACAAAACAGGGTTCACAACCTTTCCAAATATGTTCACGTTGGTCCATTTATGTACATAATAGAGTATAAACTATCTATAAAATCGCATGTTGGTAAGATATGTCAACATTGTCATTGACATCATTGACTATAGAAAATAAAGTTATTATTATTATTATTAATATTTGAACTGCTTTAAAGTGTTTTTAAAACATTTGTATAACTCGCAATTCTGTCTTTTTTTCCTCACAGTTGGACATTATAAGCAACTGCGAGTTTATATCTCACAATTCTGAGAAAAAAATTAGAATTGGAGATATAGTAAATTCTGACATTATTTCATGAAGTTCTGACTTTCTAACTTGCAATTCTGACTTTCTAACTCATAATTCTGACTTTATATCTCACAATTCTGACTTTATAACTCGCAATTCTGATTTTAACTCGCAATTCTGACTTTATATCTCACAATTTTGACTTTAACTCGCAATCCTGACTTTATAACTCGCAATTCTGACTTTATATCTTGCAATCCTGACTTTATAACTCACAATTCTGACTTTATAACTCACAATTCTGACTTTATATCTCACAATTTTGACTTTATCTCACAATTCTGACTTTATAACTCGCAATTCTGACTTTATATCTCACAATTCTGACTTTATAACTCACAATTCTGACTTTATATCTCACAATTTTGACTTTATCTCACAATTCTGACTTTATAACTCGCAATTCTGACTTTATATCTCACAATTCTGACTTTATAACTTGCAATTCTGATTTTAACTCGCAATTCTAACTTTATATCTCACAATTTTGACTTTAACTCGCAATCCTGACTTTATAACTCGCAATTCTGACTTTATATCTTGCAATTCTGACTTTATATCTCACAATTTTGACTTTAGCTCGCAATTCTGACTTTATATCTCGCAATTCTGACTTTATAACTCGCAATTCTGATTTTAACTTGCAATTCTGACTTTATATCTCGCAATTCTGACTTTATATCTCACAATTTTGACTTTAGCTCGCAATTCTGACTTTATAACTCGCAATTCTGATTTTAACTCGCAATTCTGACTTTATATCTCACAATTTTGACTTTAACTCGCAATTCTGACTTTATAGCTCGCAATTCTGATTTTATATCTCACAATTTTGACTTTATAACTCACAATTCTGACTTTATATCTCACAATTTTGACTTTATATCTCGCAATTCTGACTTTATAACTCACAATTCTGACTATATCTCGCAATTCTGACTTTATAACTCACAATTCTGACTTTATATCTCACAATTTTGACTTTATATCTCGCAATTCTGACTTTATATCTCGCAATTCTGACTTTATATCTTGCAATTCTGACTTTATAACTCGCAAATCTTAATTTTCTATCTCTTAATTTTGACTTTAACTCGCAATTCTGACTTTATAACTCATAATTCTGACTTTATATCTGCAATTGTGAGTTTAAATCTTGCAATTCTGAGAAAAAAAATCTGAATTCTGAGATATAAAGTCACAATTACCTGTTTTATTTTTTTATTTCATGGCCAAAAACAAGCTTCCATAGTCAGAGATCTCAGTATGAAGTCAAACATTTCTCATCAAATTCACCAAGAGCTAATGATCTGAGCTTCTCTCCAAACTCGTACTGTATGTCAACCTTGGCCCATTTGCTTCAGTTTTCCCCCCAAGGAGGAAACATTTTAGGAGAATCCGAGACAAAGTTGATACTTCAACTGAGTAATATTGAGAACTCCATTAAATCTAATGAGCTATGAAAAAGAGATAACATCTTCCTGAGGGTTATTTAAAATCTAGCTAAAATCGTTGCCTTTTTCTTCCTAGACTTTTCACTTTTGAGCGATTGACTGTGATGGGATCTTGACAGCTCTTGATTCTGTGAGTTACCTAGCGCTGACAGACTGATGGTGATTTGTATTGAGACGGCGTGTGCGATGAGTATCGTCTGTTTCAATCAGCTCCCAGATCAGCTATTGAGCGTGATTTCACGCGGCACACATTTTTCCATGAGTTCATTCTTTATATAGGGATGAAACTGAGCTGCTGGAGGCAGTGTGATGACATGATCCAATCCGACTCATTACAAATCAATATCAATGATTCAATTCCCCATGAGATTTTGAACTGATTTTGAGGTTAGGACTAACTGAGAAGCAGCGCATGGCTCCACTGAGCATTAAAATCCATTGATGGCATGATCAAAATGAGGATTTTCTTATTAGACATAAGTATTTGGCAATAACCAAGCTCCCAGGGCATTTATGATATTCCTGATTCATGACAGTAATTTTAATATAGTTAATTATAACTCAAAACAGTAGCTTAGAAATAGCACATGGTTGCTTGCTTTATTTTCTGATAATGCTGGAAACTGGTTATAAATGATTATAATGATTTGCCCAAGCCATCATTCATTGTTTTTAATCTTGCTTCGACTATTTATTCCATCATTACGCATTGTAAAATTGGCCTCTCTCCAGTCATAAATCTGTTATGGCGCTGAAATATGACTCACTATTCCTAATTAACTGGCTTGAGGCCGGGGAAATCAGCTGGAGAACAGATCTCTAGTAGCTCAGCAGAGACCCCTATTGGATTTAATTGACCATGACACGAGCATGATACTGGTTCTGGTTGATATGTTATGACAGCACTAAAGACATTGTACTTAAGTTAAAATTATTCATACTGTTTGCAAAATATTGGGCCAAAAACAGACCTGAATATGAGTATGGAAAAATGTTTCCACATTTAATTACACTAAAAAAAACAACCCAAGTTGGGTTGAAAATGGACAAACCCAGCAATTGGGTTGTTTTAACCCAGCGGTTGGGTTAAATTTTTGCCCAACCTGCTGGGTAGTTTTATTTAACTCAACTATTGTTTAAAAATTACTATATGCCTTGCTTAAAATGAACCCAAAATATGTTGGAAAATTTACATTTATTAATATGTGTAATAAATGAACATTTATTAATGTTTAATTAATAATAATTAAATTATAATCATTTATTACATTTCCCCCTTTGATTATTATTGTTGCCTTTAGTAATTATGTGTCTTATTTTAATTTCCAACCTATTTTTGGTTAATTTTAATCCAGCCTTACAGTAATTTTTAAACAATAGTTGAGTTAAATAAAACTGCCCAGCAGGTAAAAAAAATGTAACCCAACCGCTGGGTCAAAACAACCCAATCTCTGGGTTTGTCCATTTTCAAAATATACTCTAAAAATGCTGGGTTAAAATGGACATACCCAGCGGTTGGGTTATTCTGACCCAGTGAATTGGGTTGTTTTGACCCAGTGATTGGGTTGTTTTGACCCAGCGAATTGGGTTGTTTTGACCCAGCGATTGGGTTGTTTTGACCTAGTGAATTGGGTTGTTTTGACCCAGCGATTGGGTTGTTTTGACCCAGTGAATTGGGTTGTTTTGACCCAGTGAATTGGGTTGTTTTGACCCAGTGAATTGGGTTGTTTTGACCCAGCAAATTGGGTTCTTTTGACCCAGCAAATTGGGTTCTTTTGACCCAATGAATTGGGTTCTTTTGACCCAGCGGTTGGTTGTTTTTACCCAGCGGTTGGTTATTCTGACCCAGTGAATTGGGTTGTTTTGACCCAGCGATTGGGTTGTTTTGACCCAGCGAATTGGGTTGTTTTGACCCAGCGATTGAGTTGTTTTGACCCAGTGAATTGGGTTGTTTTGACCCAGCGATTGGGTTGTTTTGACCCAGTGAATTGGGTTGTTTTGACCCAGCAAATTGGGTTCTTTTGACCCAGCAAATTGGGTTCTTTTGACCCAATGAATTGGGTTCTTTTGAACCAGCGGTTGGTTGTTTTTACCCAGAGGTTGGTTGTTTTGACCCAGTGAATTGGGTTGTTTTGACCCAGTGAATTGGGTTGTTTTGACCCAATGAATTGGTTTGTTTTTAACCAATGAATTGGGTTGTTTTGACCCAGCGGTTGGGTTGTTTTGACCCAGTGAATTGGGTTGTTTTGACCCAGCGGTTGGTTGTTTTGACCCAGTGAATTGGGTTGTTTGGACCCAGTGAATTGGGTTGTTTTGACCCAGCGGTTGGTTGTTTTGACCCAGCGGTTGGTTATTTTGACCCAGTGAATTGGGTTGTTTTGACCCAATGAATTGGTTTGTTTTGACCCAATGAATTGGGTTGTTTTGACCCAGCGGTTGAGTTGTTTTGACCCAGTGAATTGGGTTGTTTTGACCCAGAGGTTGGTTGTTTTGACCCAGTGAATTGGGTTGTTTTGACCCAGTGAATTGGGTTGTTTTGACCCAGTGAATTGGGTTGTTTTGACCCAGTGAATTGGGTTGTTTTGACCCAGCGGTTGGTTGTTTTGACCCAGTGAATTGGGTTGTTTTGACCCAGTGAATTGGGTTGTTATAACCCAATGAATTGTGTTGTTTTAACCCAGCGGTTGGTTGTTTTGACCCAGTGAATTGGGTTGTTTTGACCCAGTGAATTGGGTTGTTTTGACCCAGTGAATTGGGTTGTTTTGACCCAGTGAATTGGGTTGTTTTGACCCAATTAATTGGGTTGTTTTGACCCAGCGGTTGGTTGTTTTTACCCAGCGGTTGGTTGTTTTGGCCCAGTGAATTGGGTTGTTTTGACCCAGTGAATTGGGTTGTTTTGACCCAGCGGTTGGTTGTTTTGACCCAGTGAATTGGGTTGTTTTGACCCAGTGAATTGGGTTGTTTTGACCCAATGAATTGGGTAGTTTTGACCCAGTGGTTGGTTGTTTTGACCCAGCGGTTGGTTGTTTTGATTCAGTGAATTGGGTTGTTTTGACCCAATGATTTGGGTTGTTTTGACCCAGCGGTTGGTTATTTTGACCCAGTGAATTGGGTTGTTTTGACCCAGTGAATTGGGTTCTTTTGACCCAATGAATTAAGTTGTTTTGACCCAGCGGTTGGTTGTTTTGACCCAGAGAATTTGGGTGCTTTAACCCAGCAATTGGCCTGCTGGGTAGTTTTATTTAACCCAACTATTGTTTAAAAATGACTGAATTGCTTGCTTAAAATGAACCTCAAATATGTTGGAAATTAACATTTATTAATATGTTTAATAAATAACAACTAAACATTTATTAAATTGCTTATTAATAAATGTTCACCTTTTGATCATTATTGTTGCCTCTAGTAATTATGTGTCTGAATTTTAATTCCCATCCTATTTTGGGTTCATTTTAAGCCAGACATATAGTCATTTTTAAACAATAGTTGGGTAAAATAAAACTACCCAGCATGTTTTGCAAACATTTAACCCGACCGCTAGGACTGTCCATTTTAAACACAACTTGGGTTGTTTTAACCCAGTAGCCTATTTTTTTTAGAGTGTACTTATAAATGTTTTTGTGAATCTGAAAATGAAACCAATCAGAGTAGCTCTTTGCCTGTCAATCAATTTTTGCTGACGTCGGGTTGGCTGACATCTTTTGTAGGGCGGGATTTTCGAGCAAGGTTTTTTCGTCTAGTTTTAGCAGACATTTTAGTATTTCAAAGTAAAAAAGACTGATGAATTCAAGAGACACTGAACATTTTTTTTATGCTTTTTAATCATAATCACAAGATCTGAACTGTGTAGGGCTCACCAGATGTTAAGCTAAAATCAATGTTCTCCTGAATCCTTAAAATTAAATGTTTAGCGTTTAAGTACAATTGTTTATAGACTGATTCATGACTGTGTTCACATTTAAGTCAAGCTCATCCATCTTTCATAATTAAATAACATATTGCTTTAGGTCAAATACTCTACCGACGAAATGACTCTTCACAAAGATAAATGACCTCAGTTGTGGCCAATTGCACTTTACTTTGAAATGGATATTTAAAAAAATGTGTGGGAGTGTGATTTTTGTTATTGGCTTGTTGGCTCAGTGAGATCAACAAAAATGTTGTTTTTCCTGAGATCTATTGTTAGTGAGTAGAGTTCAAGTATTCAGTTTCACAAAATAATTATTTTCATCAAAACAATATTTTAGTATGAAGCACTTAAGCACTTGTCAAGCCATTGAAACTCTGTTTAATTTAATAAATATTCTACATTAGATAACATAATATCAGATAAAATTGATTTGATGTTCCTAATCCAACCCAGATTTGTTGCAGTGTGTTCCCAGATGTATGAAAGCTTTCTCTGTTGCTCTATATGATGAGGTTATTCCCTCAGCAGCCCAGGTAATTTCAGATACTGATTGGACCAGGTTGCATTTGAAACCCCAACTTGGTAGTCTGGATTTCAGTTCATATTTAATATTACAGAGACTGTGCATCAAAATAACATATCTGAAATGATTTATATTGTATGCTCTCTATGCATCTTAATTTCAGTTTTATCCATCACATGTACAGTAGTGTCAGACAGCTCGCACACAGACCGCCTGCAGTCCTTTCACTTGGAAAGCACTTACAAACATGCCAATTTCCAATCAGATTGCATTAATTATTATGCAACTTCCTGCAGTCTGAGTGCACAGGTCTTTGTCAGTCTGCATGGCAACAATGTTTGTAAAAGGCGCCGGACTTCAGCACGGAGCAACAACAAACTGATCACTGGATATGCCGAAGTTTGCCAGGTTAGTTATTAAATCTTTGAATGATATTGGGAATTTGGTTTGAGGCATGTTGGAGCAATCAAACTAGATATTCACAAGCAGAACTGTGAAATAACCTAGAGTATAATCCATATTTGAATAACTGATGCATAACATTTTTGTCAACATAAGTGTAGTGACTAGTCACAGTTTCTTTTTTTAGTTACTTGGTAATTTGAAATGGTCCTGTGGTGTGAGAAATGCAATTTTAGAAGTACAAATATTCATAATACCCATTCATTATATTTGTATGGACAGAAATTCTGATCTACAAACATTTTCTTTTAGAATTTTCTGTGCCATCAATTGCAATTTTTTCCCATGCTGTTCAATTTTTATGATAACAATTTTTTATTATTATTTATTTAATTTAATTAGAATACCCTGGTATTTCCAAATGGCCATCAATGCTTTGCTGCCATAATGATGTAAACTATTTAAAAGTTTGGGGTCGGAAATACTTTTTAATTAGTTTTATTTAACTCAACTATTGTTTAAAAATTACTATATGCCTTGCTTAAAATGAACCCAAAATATGTTGGAAAATTTACATTTATTAATATGTGTAATAAATGAACATTTATTAATGTTTAATTAATAATAATTAAATTATAATCATTTATTACATTTCCCCCTTTGATTATTATTGTTGCCTTTAGTAATTATGTGTCTTATTTTAATTTCCAACCTATTTTTGGTTAATTTTAATCCAGCCTTACAGTAATTTTTAAACAATAGTTGAGTTAAATAAAACTGCCCAGCAGGTAAAAAAAATGTAACCCAACCGCTGGGTCAAAACAACCCAATCTCTGGGTTTGTCCATTTTCAAAATATACTCTAAAAATGCTGGGTTAAAATGGACATACCCAGCGGTTGGGTTATTCTGACCCAGTGAATTGGGTTGTTTTGACCCAGTGATTGGGTTGTTTTGACCCAGCGAATTGGGTTGTTTTGACCCAGCGATTGGGTTGTTTTGACCTAGTGAATTGGGTTGTTTTGACCCAGCGATTGGGTTGTTTTGACCCAGTGAATTGGGTTGTTTTGACCCAGTGAATTGGGTTGTTTTGACCCAGTGAATTGGGTTGTTTTGACCCAGCAAATTGGGTTCTTTTGACCCAGCAAATTGGGTTCTTTTGACCCAATGAATTGGGTTCTTTTGACCCAGCGGTTGGTTGTTTTTACCCAGCGGTTGGTTATTCTGACCCAGTGAATTGGGTTGTTTTGACCCAGCGATTGGGTTGTTTTGACCCAGCGAATTGGGTTGTTTTGACCCAGCGATTGAGTTGTTTTGACCCAGTGAATTGGGTTGTTTTGACCCAGCGATTGGGTTGTTTTGACCCAGTGAATTGGGTTGTTTTGACCCAGTGAATTGGGTTGTTTTGACCCAGTGAATTGGGTTGTTTTGACCCAGTGAATTGGGTTGTTTTGACCCAGCAAATTGGGTTCTTTTGACCCAGCAAATTGGGTTCTTTTGACCCAATGAATTGGGTTCTTTTGAACCAGCGGTTGGTTGTTTTTACCCAGAGGTTGGTTGTTTTGACCCAGTGAATTGGGTTGTTTTGACCCAGTGAATTGGGTTGTTTTGACCCAATGAATTGGTTTGTTTTTAACCAATGAATTGGGTTGTTTTGACCCAGCGGTTGGGTTGTTTTGACCCAGTGAATTGGGTTGTTTTGACCCAGCGGTTGGTTGTTTTGACCCAGTGAATTGGGTTGTTTGGACCCAGTGAATTGGGTTGTTTTGACCCAGCGGTTGGTTGTTTTGACCCAGCGGTTGGTTATTTTGACCCAGTGAATTGGGTTGTTTTGACCCAATGAATTGGTTTGTTTTGACCCAATGAATTGGGTTGTTTTGACCCAGCGGTTGAGTTGTTTTGACCCAGTGAATTGGGTTGTTTTGACCCAGAGGTTGGTTGTTTTGACCCAGTGAATTGGGTTGTTTTGACCCAGTGAATTGGGTTGTTTTGACCCAGTGAATTGGGTTGTTTTGACCCAGTGAATTGGGTTGTTTTGACCCAGCGGTTGGTTGTTTTGACCCAGTGAATTGGGTTGTTTTGACCCAGTGAATTGGGTTGTTATAACCCAATGAATTGTGTTGTTTTAACCCAGCGGTTGGTTGTTTTGACCCAGTGAATTGGGTTGTTTTGACCCAGTGAATTGGGTTGTTTTGACCCAGTGAATTGGGTTGTTTTGACCCAGTGAATTGGGTTGTTTTGACCCAATTAATTGGGTTGTTTTGACCCAGCGGTTGGTTGTTTTTACCCAGCGGTTGGTTGTTTTGGCCCAGTGAATTGGGTTGTTTTGACCCAGTGAATTGGGTTGTTTTGACCCAGCGGTTGGTTGTTTTGACCCAGTGAATTGGGTTGTTTTGACCCAGTGAATTGGGTTGTTTTGACCCAATGAATTGGGTAGTTTTGACCCAGTGGTTGGTTGTTTTGACCCAGCGGTTGGTTGTTTTGATTCAGTGAATTGGGTTGTTTTGACCCAATGATTTGGGTTGTTTTGACCCAGCGGTTGGTTATTTTGACCCAGTGAATTGGGTTGTTTTGACCCAGTGAATTGGGTTCTTTTGACCCAATGAATTGAGTTGTTTTGACCCAGCGGTTGGTTGTTTTGACCCAGATAATTTGGGTGCTTTAACCCAGCAATTGGGTTAAATGTTTGCCCAGCCTGCTGGGTAGTTTTATTTAACCCAACTATTGTTTAAAAATGACTGAATTGCTTGCTTAAAATGAACCTCAAATATGTTGGAAATTAACATTTATTAATATGTTTAATAAATAACAACTAAACATTTATTAAATTGCTTATTAATAAATGTTCACCTTTTGATCATTATTGTTGCCTCTAGTAATTATGTGTCTGAATTTTAATTCCCATCCTATTTTGGGTTCATTTTAAGCCAGACATATAGTCATTTTTAAACAATAGTTGGGTAAAATAAAACTACCCAGCATGTTTTGCAAACATTTAACCCGACCGCTAGGACTGTCCATTTTAAACACAACTTGGGTTGTTTTAACCCAGTAGCCTATTTTTTTTAGAGTGTACTTATAAATGTTTTTGTGAATCTGAAAATGAAACCAATCAGAGTAGCTCTTTGCCTGTCAATCAATTTTTGCTGACGTCGGGTTGGCTGACATCTTTTGTAGGGCGGGATTTTCGAGCAAGGTTTTTTCGTCTAGTTTTAGCAGACATTTTAGTATTTCAAAGTAAAAAAGACTGATGAATTCAAGAGACACTGAACATTTTTTTTTTATGCTTTTTAATCATAATCACAAGATCTGAACTGTGTAGGGCTCACCAGATGTTAAGCTAAAATCAATGTTCTCCTGAATCCTTAAAATTAAATGTTTAGCGTTTAAGTACAATTGTTTATAGACTGATTCATGACTGTGTTCACATTTAAGTCAAGCTCATCCATCTTTCATAATTAAATAACATATTGCTTTAGGTCAAATACTCTACCGACGAAATGACTCTTCACAAAGATAAATGACCTCAGTTGTGGCCAATTGCACTTTACTTTGAAATGGATATTTAAAAAAATGTGTGGGAGTGTGATTTTTGTTATTGGCTTGTTGGCTCAGTGAGATCAACAAAAATGTTGTTTTTCCTGAGATCTATTGTTAGTGAGTAGAGTTCAAGTATTCAGTTTCACAAAATAATTATTTTCATCAAAACAATATTTTAGTATGAAGCACTTAAGCACTTGTCAAGCCATTGAAACTCTGTTTAATTTAATAAATATTCTACATTAGATAACATAATATCAGATAAAATTGATTTGATGTTCCTAATCCAACCCAGATTTGTTGCAGTGTGTTCCCAGATGTATGAAAGCTTTCTCTGTTGCTCTATATGATGAGGTTATTCCCTCAGCAGCCCAGGTAATTTCAGATACTGATTGGACCAGGTTGCATTTGAAACCCCAACTTGGTAGTCTGGATTTCAGTTCATATTTAATATTACAGAGACTGTGCATCAAAATAACATATCTGAAATGATTTATATTGTATGCTCTCTATGCATCTTAATTTCAGTTTTATCCATCACATGTACAGTAGTGTCAGACAGCTCGCACACAGACCGCCTGCAGTCCTTTCACTTGGAAAGCACTTACAAACATGCCAATTTCCAATCAGATTGCATTAATTATTATGCAACTTCCTGCAGTCTGAGTGCACAGGTCTTTGTCAGTCTGCATGGCAACAATGTTTGTAAAAGGCGCCGGACTTCAGCACGGAGCAACAACAAACTGATCACTGGATATGCCGAAGTTTGCCAGGTTAGTTATTAAATCTTTGAATGATATTGGGAATTTGGTTTGAGGCATGTTGGAGCAATCAAACTAGATATTCACAAGCAGAACTGTGAAATAACCTAGAGTATAATCCATATTTGAATAACTGATGCATAACATTTTTGTCAACATAAGTGTAGTGACTAGTCACAGTTTCTTTTTTTAGTTACTTGGTAATTTGAAATGGTCCTGTGGTGTGAGAAATGCAATTTTAGAAGTACAAATATTCATAATACCCATTCATTATATTTGTATGGACAGAAATTCTGATCTACAAACATTTTCTTTTAGAATTTTCTGTGCCATCAATTGCAATTTTTTCCCATGCTGTTCAATTTTTATGATAACAATTTTTTATTATTATTTATTTAATTTAATTAGAATACCCTGGTATTTCCAAATGGCCATCAATGCTTTGCTGCCATAATGATGTAAACTATTTAAAAGTTTGGGGTCGGAAATACTTTTTAATGTTTTTGAAAGAAGTCTCTTCTGCTCACCAAGGCTGTATTTACTTGATCAAAAAATACAGTAAAAATAGTGAAATATTTTTACAATTTAAAATATCTTTTTTTTATGTGAATATATGTTAAACTGTAATTTATTCCTGTGATCAAAGCTGAATTTTCAGCATCATTACTCCAGTCTTCAGTGTCACATGATCCTTCAGAAATCATTCTAATATGATGATTTGATGCTCAAGAAACATTTATGATTATTATCAATGTTGAAAACAGTTCATATTTTTGTGGAAACTGTGATATATTTTTATTTTTAGGATTCTTTAATGAATAGAGTTTCTTTACTGTCACTTTTGATCATTTAATGCATCCTTGCTGAATACAATTTTAATTTCTTTAAAACAAAAACTACCCTAAACTTTTGAATGGTACATATATACTCTAAAAAATGCTGGGTTAAAAACAACCCAAGTTGGGTTGAAAATGGACAAACCCAGTGAATTGAGCTGTTTTAACCCAGTGAATTGGGTTGATTTAACCCAGCGAATTGAGTTGTTTTAACCCAACAAATTGGGTTGTTTTAACCCAGTGAATTGGGTTGATTTAACCCAACAAATTGGGCTGTTTTAACCCAGCGAATTGGGTTGTTTTAACCCGGCGAATTTGATTGTTTTAACCCAGGGAATTGGGTTGATTTAACCCAGCAAATTGGGCTGTTTTAACCCAGCAAATCGGGCTGTTTTAACCCAGCGAATTGAGCTGTTTTAAGCCAGCAAATTGGGCTGTTCTAACCCAGCGAATTGGGTTGATTTAACCCAACAAATTGGGTTGATTTAACCCAACAAATTGGGCTGTTTTAAGCCAGCGAATTGGGTTGATTTAACCCAGCAAATTGGGCTGTTTTAACCCAGCGAATTGGGCTGTTTTAACCCAGCGGTTGGGTTGTTTTAAATGTTTGCCTAACCTGCTGGGGCAGTTTTATTTAACCCAACTTTTGATTAAAAATGACTATATACCTGGCTTAAAATGAACCCAAAATATGTTTTATATTAAAAATCAGACACATAATTACTAGAGGCAACATTAATAATCAAAAGGTGAACATTTATTAATAAGCAATTTAATAAATGTATAAAAAAAATATTTATAAAACATTAATAAATGTTCATTTCTAACCTATTTTGGGTTCATTTTAGGCAAGCAATACAGTAATTTTTAAACAATAGTTGAGTTAAATAAAACTACCCAGGTTGGGTCAAACATTTAACCCAATTGCTGGGTTTGTCCATATTTAACCCAACCTGGTTGTTTTTAATCCAGCATTTTTTGAGAGTGTATTTTCAGCATCTAACAGAAGGAGCTATTGAGGCCATTCCTTAATCTCATGATGCATCAATGCTTAATTTTTAAGCAGGATAGTTAATTTATGTCTCAGAAAAAGAATGGACTTTGACGTGTCTGTCTCCGCCAACAGTGAGACGGTTACATAGGCCTCACAAGGACACGCTCACGTCTCACTGACGCACAGTGATGTCAGGAAGGGCTTCCAAGTAAGCTTCCCCTCCGAGAGGAACCGTGCTCTGGCGGCCGCGTCTCGCCGGTGTGCCCTAAAATTTCATTCAAACGGCTTAATATCCTTCATTATAATTTCTGCCCCCTGGTTCATTTTCCATTTAATATCAGCGCCTGTAGCAGTGAAACTGAATTAGTGCACTCTAATGGTATAAAATCCCACTATTATCCGAGGACTTTTTGAAGTGATTTAGAGAGTCTTCAGGAGCGTAGGGTTGATTTTAAGAGCGGTATGGGATCACAGGGACTCCGTTGGCTACAGACTCGTATCCATTTTAGAAATAACCCACAGTGACTCACAAACTGCTGTGCTGAACCGTCAATCTTATCCGTATGTGACCGCGGAAGAACTTCTCGTTATTGAAAAGATCTTGACTTGTTATTGTAGCCAATTTAGCGCGACACTTTCCATTCCCACCCACGCTAATCTGGGATTACATCACAGGCCTCATTGTGACTTCAACGACATGCCATGACAGTCAGCAAGAACTTTTCATGTTTTGTTTTCTTCCACCACACCCGTTGTGCGACTGACAGGAAAGAAAAATGAATTATTTTCCCTTTGTATCTAAAGTGATTGTGTTCGTCACCAGACTTCTCATTTTAGTTTAAGAGTCGTTAGACTATAATCTGTAATTTTTAATAACAGCCTGTCTGTTTACTGAAATAATAGCAAAATGTCATAAAATCCCTGGGAATTTGCTATTTCATTGTGTTAAATTGAGTTCTGTGTTGTTTAATTATCAACTTGGTCTCAGATGTCTCATCTAAAATTCATAAACAGACACATAAAGTGGTTTATAGTTGACATAAAAAGCAGCTCAGAAAATTTGAGAAGTATCTGAGACTTTAGTGTTTTCTGAGCACACATTGATATCTTATTAACCCTAGAGGAGACCAAGAGAAACATTTGAGAAGCAGGAGACTTGAAGTCAACATAAAATGGACCAGATTTAATTTAACTCTTTTTTTTTTTTTTTTTTTTTTATTAAATGTTTGTCGTAATAATCTTTCATCTAGGCATGTGACGGTATCAAATTTTCATGTTGCGATTAATTGATGAAGCTTTTATCACAGTATACGGTATTATCACGGTATTAAAATAAGTTGCAAAACCATTTTTGTCATAGTTTAACAGGTTTATGAACTCTTTTTGTAATAAAACAAAAACAACTCTGACTGAAATTTTCAAACAGATTAAAATGTAAAAGAATTAGGCTATAAAGAACAACAGATAACACTTTATTTAATGCATTAACTAAGATTGAGCAATAGCTACATCTGTTACAGAAAGTGTTATTTTTTGTTAATGTTAGTTTAGAAACACAACTGACATTTTTAGTTTTATCTCAGGTCCATTAAATAAGTTATTTTGATTTTAGTAATGTTATTAAATAGTAACAAAGAAATTAACATTAATTAATAATAATTAATACTTTATAAGTATTTTTATTGTCAGTTTAGTGATAATGAATTAAAATGTTAACTAATGAAGCTGTATGTTTTCAAAGTTTTACTGAACAATAACAAATAATCAGAACATTTCTAATCATTAGGGCATGTTGTAGTCCAGATTAAAATATAAAAATGTTTAGGTTTGAAAATATATATCCTTTTAAGTCTTTTTTAAGTATTCAGTATTTGGTGCTGTGATGAACAACACTGAGATTACAAAAAAATGAATGGCTGTTTGAAGCATTTTAAAAACTTCACTTGCGCAGTTACTTTGTTTGCACGGTTTCTGTGGTAACCGTTGCTGTTCCATCAGCGCCCTCTGCTGTCAGAGAGTGAACGCGCACTTTCATTCAGCTCGTCTCCTTCACTGGTTCCACCATGTGCTTCTCGTGCATGTTGGGATTGTTTACATCTGAGCGCGTGTCCTTTTGACGCAGAAGCGGTGTTGTGCATTTTATACGATTGATGGGTAAAGTATTCTTAATTGCCTTATAAAAAATTAATAATTGGTAATAAATTATTATTTACGGTATTCTGAAGTGCCGACGATAACAATATCGTGCCTTATCATTATCACGATTTATCGCATTACCGAATGTGAGCACAAGTCTACTTTCATCATCTTCTAAAGTTTTCTTTCGAAATCCGGCTTTTGTTCATTCTTATTAGTTTCTTAAACATTCCTATTTATCCTATTTATTCAGTTTTAATGTTAGTAATTTTAGTACTTCCACTTTAACCCTTGTGCTTCAATTAAAAAAAAAAAATGTCATAAAAATTTAAAATTTGGGAGCACAGACTCAAGTTTGGTCTCATTTTAAAGAAGACGGATTATTGTTTAATCTATTTAATGTAAGTAAAACAGTTTAAAGTGAAATAAGACAGAAGTTATTGAGGTTTAAGTTTATGAAAATTTGAGGTTGATATCTTAAAAAATGAGCTTTCAGTAAGATTTTGTTTGGGCGAAGTATCAAATTTCCCCATTAGATGCAAGCAAAGCATCTTTGCAGTACAGTAGAGTTTTTCTCTCTCAAATACTACACTCACACACACAATTGTTTTAATACACATATCCATAACAGCACACCCACACAACTATAGCTGCATACTTTATCCAATTCGCTCTGGAGAAGAAAACAGGAATAAAGCGAGTATTTGCTTTATTGGCCAAACCTGAGAAAATGGCACCATTTGGTAAAAAATAGTAAAAAATAAAATTTTGAAGCCTTGCCAACAGAATGAAAGCCTATTAACAAAGACTGCATCATTTTATAGTTAAATGACCCTGGGATTAAAAATTGCGGTTTTAATGGGTTTCAATGGGGACATTTTTGTCCTTAAGGTCCTGAGAGGAACTATTTTGTGTTACTAGTGTAAAATTGATTTATTAAAGCAAATGAGGGTCAAAAAGTACAATTCCAATGAAAATACACACCTGTGCCAAATTTTATGCAGTTGGCATTAACACAGGCAAAATGATCAAAAAACAAAACTGATTCTTAAGGGCAGATTGTCATTCAGTTTTCCACAGACATGAAGCAGCATCAAGCTTTCCACTGTCACATCACTTCATTCCTCTTCAGTGCTTCATTTCCCGTAGGTAAATAGGAAAGAGGCTGCAGGAAATCTCGGCTCATTTTGGAGCGTAATTGTCCTGAGTTTCCGTCAGGTGTTGAGAATGCCAGCGGAAGAGCTTTGAAATCTCTCACTTGCTGATGAGGAGACAGATGAAGAGGTTGGCTGTCATTTCCTCGCAGTGTTTTTTTGGCTCTGCGTTTCTCAAACATCCATAAAACTTCACAACACGGGCTCACTGGAAAAACGTGCCTCTTCTTACATTTTTGGAAATCTCAAAACACGTACCAATACATGCAAATCACTGGGTGAAATGAACACTAGATATCACCAACAACTTTTATTCCTTTTCACAGATAATTATGATTGCACAGGCAGATTATCGATTAATAAAGGCCTATTTTTGGGCTGTTCTTTGCATTACTTGTTTTCTACAAAGCTGGATTCATCTTAACTGCAGTCTTAGTGTGGGTGTTCAGCTCATCTGTCCTTATTTTAATATTATCACAGCACCTTCTCTGACCCCATTGCTCTGTTTTTATAGTAGTGAGATTTCTCACTGACTACTCCTTACAAAGGCTGGAACCTAATAAGTGTCTGATTTGAAACGCTTTTAATGTCAAGCATCATTAACGATCTCTCAAGCACACCACACAAGTAGAGGTCTTCACGTGAAAGCAGACTTCACTAACTCTCTGAGTGGATTTCAATAGTTTGAGCGTGTTGATTAGCTAACAACTTGATACTATATTATAGGGATGAACAATATATCGGACACCATATTGGTATCGGCCGATATGTTGATTTTTAATGTTATCATTATCGGCCAGATAAGAAACTTTGGCCGATATATTAAAGCTGATAAATAATGAAAAAACTGTCCACCATTATGGTTTCGAATTGCTTGAAATATGATTGAAAATCACTTCAAAAAGAATACAGCAAATACTGTCATATCGGCTACATAATATTATAATGAGACCATTATAATTGTGTGCTTGGGACATGGCTTTTAATTGTGAGACTTTTGTTTTTGTAATCAGGCTCTGAAAAATTATATAAAAAATTTGATTTCAAAAGTTCAAAAGTTTGGGTTTGGTAAGATTCAGCAATGCTGCATTTATTGCATCAAAAATACAGTAAAAAAGTATAATATTATTACAATATAAAGTAACTGTTTTCCATTTGAATATATTTTAAAATGTAATTTATTCCTGTGATCAAAGATGAATTTTCAGCATCATTACTCTGTGTCACATGATCCTTCAGACAGTGATGGAGTACTCGAGTCCTGGACTCGGACTCGAGTCCGACTCGAGTCACTATTCTTTGGACTCGAGTCCGACTCGAGACTCCATTCTCTGGACTCGTGACTCGACTTGGACTCGCGGATTGATGACTCGTACTTGGACTCGGACTTGAGCATTCACAACGTTGTTTTTGACTAAATATGTTATAAAAAATTATATAAGTTTATATATAATATTATATAAGTTTTCATGCCCAAGACCGGCCGGGATCTATGTTTTTCCCTCACAGACACTGCTACCGCTCACTCTCTTGACAACACACTCACTGACGTCACTCACTTTACGCTTGTGCATGATTCGCGGGCTAAATGTTCAAATTTGGAAAATGCAGAAAGATGTGCCCCGGATCGTGAAATTCGCCTACACGTATTTAGCATCTAATGCTGGAAAGAGCAGCGCTAAATGTTGTGTGTGTAATCGCACAATTGAGGAAAAGACTGGGACAACTTCAAACTTTAACAGACACCTGTCACGGATGTACCCAGAAAAGTAAGTAAAATGCTTTCCATTGGCTAACGTTAGCTTTTAAAAAAACTATTATTGACTAATGCATATATGATAATAAACAGAAGAAGCTATGGTTGGGCGACACACACACACATTCACTTGAACACATACAAACGCACTCACACTAAATCACTCGGTCACCCACTCCCTCACTCTCTCTCTCTCTCTCTCTCTCACTCTCACACACACACACACACACACACACACACACACTCACTCACACTTCCTCTCTCTCGGCATATCGTATTGATTTTTACGTTTTAAGTATTTTTAAAATACAGTGCCCTGTAAAATGCACGTTTCTGTCATTTTTGTTTAATGTAGAACCTCTTTAATACATTTGATCAGTTCTTTGAAGGTCCCAGAGTGGAGACATGTAGGCACTGGGAGCTCGAGACTCGACTCAGACTCGAATACGGGACTCGAGACTCGACTTGGACTCGAACTCTGGTAATGGTGACTCGACTTGGACTCGACTCGGACTCTTCTTTGGTGACTCGGACTTGGACTCGAACTCTGGTAATGGTGACTCGACTTGGACTCGACTCGGACTCTTCTTTGGTGACTCGGACTTGGACTCGGACTTGAACACTGGGACTCGAGACTCGACTCGGACTCGACAGTTGGTGACTCGACTACAACACTGCCTTCAGAAATCATTCTAATACGATGATTTGCTGCTCAACAAACATTTATGATTATTATCAATGTTCAAAAACTGCTGTGCTGCTTAATTTCACCTTTAATTTTGGCCAAAATGTGATAGGCTACCTTTTACAGTTTTTTACAGACGCTAGGACACATTTCTCAATACTTAGGTCACTTTTGCAAAACTCTTCACACAGTTCTCCTAACCAACTTTCATCTCGGCAAAGCAGTTCATTTCACATTTAAAATGCACTACAACTACCAAAACACTTTATTCAGGTCTCAAATCAACTCATTCTTCCAGAACACTAGCAAAGGTTGACAGCCGACAAACACACTTTGTCATCCACAAAACAATTACCTGAAAAACACTAACAACATGTAGCATTATACAGTGTTTTCTTATGAAAAACAAGGACACATCTCTGTTTATAATTCACTGCAATATATGTTACTGAAATGAATCAGACATGATGCAGAATTCGTCAATATTTTATGTTGTTTATTTATTTTTATAATTTTTTTATAATTCCAAAATACAAGAATTTGTATACACACCATCTACTGATACAGATACAATTCAATTGTTTTTATAGCATTTAATTTTAAGATTTAAAATATATTTCATTAAAATATTACTGTAGGAATGTAGCAAATTGCTGTCTTATTCAGTTTTGTATTATGTTATTGTTTTGAACATAAGTTTAACAGTTTTGAAAACAGTATGTAAGCATGTGCAAATTGGCCTGTAAGTACAAAGAGTTTTGGCAGTTGTTGTGTCTGAGTGAGAAAAGAATTCATGAAATTTGTGAGCTGTAGTCACTGAATGCATTTTGTGCCAAAGCAATGATAATTGATCCTCAGTTTAGCCCACATAGACTTCTGTTGTGCTCACTGTGTGAAGAGTTTTGCAAAAGTGACCTAAGTATTGAGAAATGTGTCCTAGCGTCTGTAAAAAACTGTAAGACAACTATTTTTATGCTTTCTGTTTCAGCTTTCACAGTTGGTGAAATGGATTATTTATTAATGCATTTATTTATTTATTTATACTAGGGATGCACCGATATGAAGATTTTGGCCAATACTGAAACCGATAATTGTTTATATTTGAAAGCCGATAACGTCTCGGGTTACGAGTGTAACCCTTGTTCCCTGAGTAAGGGAACGAGACGCTACGTCGGATGACGTGATGGGAACCCTCTGTATTTTTGTGTTCGTGAAGCACCTCTGTATCCAACCAATGAAAAGACGCGACGTCAGAGGCGGGTGACGTCACGGATCAGGAAGCTATAAAGCACACCTGAACACAAAGCACGCCAGCTTCTGTAGGTTGTCTGAAGCAAGCGCACCAGGTATGCAGGAGATACGGCCACGTGACGTAGCGTCTCGTTCCCTTACTCAGGGAACAAGGGTTACACTCGTAACCCGAGACGTTCCCTTTCGTGGGAACTATCGACGCTACGTCGGATGACGTGATGGGAACGCAATCCCAACTACGCCGTCTCTCCAAGTGTCTGGCTGCTATCTTGTAGCACCCTGGCCCCCGGAGTGATATTAAGGTGAAGATTGTAAAATCTGATAAAGGTGTGCTGGGATGACCATCCAGCCGCACCACAAATGTCGTCCATAGAGACACCAGATAGAAGAGCTCTGGACGCGGCCATACCTCTCGTGGAGTGAGCCCGCACCATCAAAGGACACGGGCGCCCCACCGTCTCATATGCAAGTGAGATGGCCTCGACCACCCACTTGCTCATCCGCTGTTTAGATGCTGGGCCCCCCTTCTTAGGGGACCCATAACACACAAACAATTGTTCTGTTTTTCTCCACAGGGCAGCTCTGTGGACATACGCATCTAATGCTCTTACAGGGCAAAGCAGATTCTTCCTTTCCTGATCCAAGTTTGCAAAAGGAGGCGGGCAGAAAGCCTCAAGTACAATGGGGCCTGGGACCCTCGTCGGAACCTTTGGAACATAGCCCGGCCTGGTATGCAAAAAGGCTTTCACCATACCAGGCGCAAACTCAAGACAAGATGGAGCTATTGACAGCGCTTGTAAATCACCAATTCTCTTCAAAGAAGAGACGGCCAAGAAGAAAGATAGTTTTAAGTGTCAGGAATTTGTCTGACACCTCCTCTATTGGCTCGAAGGGAGCCTCAGCCAGCCCTTGGAGCACAATAGTGAGGTCCCAGGTCGGGGTCTTTGTGCGCACCACAGGCCTCAACCTGAGTGCACCACGGAGGAAGCGTACTACTAGAGGGTCTCGACCCAGCGAGGAGCCCCTACAGGAATATGATGAGCCGAAATAGCGGCCACATATACTTTCAGCGTGGAAGGGGTTAAACCTTCCGAGAACTTTTCCTGAAGGAACCGAAGCACGTCTGAGACTGAAGAATGGACCGGGTCCAAATTATGTTGTTCACACCACACAGAGAACAATTTCCATTTGTATAAGTACAACTTCCTCGTGGAGGGAGCTCTGGAATGAAGGATGGTCTCCACAACCTCAGTTGGGAGACCAGATCCTATGAGCCTTGCCCCCTCAGGGGCCAGGCCCACAGTTTCCACATTTCTGGGCGGGGATGGAGAATCGTGCCGCCCACTTGAGACAGGAGATCCTGCCTGAGGGGAAGCTCTAAGGGAGAGCCGTGCAGAAGAGACATTATGTCCGAAAACCATATTCTGGTCGGCCAGTAAGGGGCCACCAATATTAGGTCGACCTTCTCCTGGCGAACCTTTTCCAGAACTCCCGGGAGCATTGAGACTGGGGGAAATGCATACAGACGTAGCCTCGGCCACGCCTGTAGCATGGCATCCAGCCCTAGAGGTGCTGGGTGTTGAAGTGAGTACCACAGAGGACACTGAGCTGACTCCTCTGTGGCAAAAAGATCGACTTGAGCTCGACCGAAAGTTTTCCATATTAACTCCACCACCTTGGTGTGGAGTTTCCATTCCCCCGATCTCGTGCCCTGCCTCGACAGGGCGTCCGCTCCCACATTCAACCGCCCGGGGATGTAGGCTGCTCTCAGCGAGAGGAGCTTTCCCTGGGACCAGAGGAGGATGCGACTGGCCAACTTTGATAATGGGCGAGACCGCAAACCCCCCTGATGGTTGATATACGAGACCACCGTAGTGTTGTCCGTTCGGACCAGCACATGATGGTCTCTCAGGTCGGGAGGAAGTGTTTCAGTGCAGAAGCACCGCCATCATCTCCAGCCGATTTATGTGCCAGGAGAGCTGATGGTCCTCCCAAAGACCCTGAGCCGAGCGACCACTCATGATCGCCCCCAGCCCGTGAGGGAAGCATCTGTCGTAAGCATTACACGACGACCAGAAGTCCCCAGCACGGGTCCCTGGGTTAGGAACCAAGGCTTCTTCCACATGACCAGAGCACGAAGGCATCGCCGCGTGACTTTGATCATGCGAAAAGGATTTCCCCTCGGGGGAAAACCCCTTGGTCCTGAGCCACCACTGTAAGGGTCTCATGTGCAGGAGGCCAAAAGTAATGACGTTGGACGCAGCTGCCATCAGACCCAACAGTCTCTGACACTGTTTTACAGTGAGTGACTGGCCTAATTTCACCCCTTTCACGGCCCCGAGAATGGAACTCACACGAGCAGGGGACAACTGCGCCTGCATCGTGGTGGAATCCCAGATTACACCTAAATAGTTTGCAACCTGACTTGGGACCAGCACACTCTTTTTGGCGTTGAGCCTCAGCCCAAGCCTTTTCATGTGCGACAGAACAACATCTCGATGTTGAACTGCCAATTGTTCTGTTTGAGCTAGTATCAACCAATCGTCGATATAGTTCAGCACGCGGATGCCCTGGAGTCTCAGCGGAGCCAGTGCTGCATCCACGCACTTCGTGAACGTGCGGGGTGAGAGGGATAGGCCGAACGGAAGAACCCTGTATTGGTAAGCTTCGCCCCCGAAAGCAAACCTGAGGAACTTCCTGTGTGAAGGATGGATGGATACATGAAAGTATGCGTCTTTCAGATCTATCGCTACAAACCAGTCCTCGGACCTGATCTGAGGGATGATCTGTCTGAGTGTAAGCATTTTGAACTTCAACTTCCTTACTGATCGATTTAACACACGTAAATCTATGATCGGACGCAACCCTCCATCCTTCTTCGGAACAATGAAGTAGCGGCTGTAAAGCCCGACATTTTGCTGGGAGGGGAAACCCTTTCTATAGCCCCTTTTTGCAAAAGCGTCGTTACTTCTTGCTCCATCACCAGAGACTGCTCTGGGGTTACCACCGTAGGAAGCACCCCATTGAACTTGGGCGGTCGTGAACCGAACTGAATTCTGTAGCCCTGTTCTACCATGAGCAGTACCCACTTCGAAACATTCGGGAGATTTTTCCACTCTTCCAAATATTCTACTAAGGGAACCAGTCTCTCGAGACTGGTCTCTGGTGTTTTTGAGCACTTGGCTCGTCCATCTGACGCGGCGCACCGGCAGACAGGCGAATCACGTGCTGGCCAACCCTCCTCGGAGGATCGGCGGAGACCGCTGTGCCCTGACGCACGCTGGGTGGCAGGGTTGACAGAACGGTCCCCTGAGGGCACCGGGAGGGACCCGATATCCGAATCCCCCGGAGGGCGCTGCCCTCGAGAGATCCTGCACTATAAAGGTCAGGACCTCTTCTTTGAAGCCTTCCGGGAGATAATGACGGTCCTCAGATCCGTCCTACCTCCGGAAGGCTTCGCCTGTGCCACCCGCCCCGGCCCCCAAATCTTTGTGGGGGAGCGCGGGAGGCGACACTGGCTCTTTGTTGCACCCTGTGTGCTGAGGAGCTGGCTGTCGGCCGAGGCTGCTCCCGCCCAGCAGCCTCGGGGGATGAGAGCGGCGGGGAATAATTTTAGAAAATGCCGCTGTCTGCTTTCGTGTCTCCTGAAACCTGTCGACGACAGTTGACACTGCGTCGCCGAACAGGCCATCAGGAGACAGCGGCGCGTCCATGAGAACATTTTTATCTCTCTCCTTGATGTCTGAGAGGTTGAGCCAGAGATGCCTCTCCGTGGCCACCAGGGCTGCCATAGAGCGGCCGATGGATTTGGCCGTCTCCTTGGTGGCCCGGAGAGCTAAATCTGTTGCCTTTCTGAGCTCGTGAATAGCCTCAAAGGACGCTTCCCCAGTGTCATCAATTTCCCCCAGCAGGTCGGCTTGGTATGCCTGTAAGATAGACATGGTATGAAGGCATGCCGCCGCCTGACCTGCCGCCGAATAAGCCTTGCCCACCAAGCTGGAAGTTGTCTTTAGGGGCTTGGTGGGCAGCGTCGGGTCTTAAGGGACGATGTGGGCTCGGGTGAGAGATGGCTCGCGAGCGTCTCCTCGACCCGAGGCATCGCCCCATAGCCGTGACGTTTCAGCCCAACTATATTGCTATATAGTGACGTCTGCGGGCTGTACAGTCTGTATTGTACTGGCCTCTTCCACGACCTCGACACCTCGGTGTGGAGGTCGGGAAAAAACGGCAGACCCCGGCGCTGAGGTAGTGACCGCGCGGGAAGAAACCTTTCATCAAGCTTACTTTTTGGTTTATTTTCAGCTTTTTCCGCGGGCCAGTCGATTTTTAACTTTTCTACTGCCCTGGTCACTACCTCTAATAGCTCCTCATAAGCAGGGGATGAGGATGGCGGTTCCTCATCGACGCTCTCCACATCAACCTCCTCGGAGGAAGATATGTTAAGCATCGGTGCCTCTCTTCGGGGGAAGAAACCGCTACGCGTGCTTCCGCCACCAAAGAAGAGACACTGGGTCTAGCAGGTAAGGGAAGCGATAGGGCAGTGCCCGTCTCTTCCCCCTCTGCTAGATCCATCTGTGAACCCCACGAGTGCAGCCTTCGCTGTGCCTCGGCAACAGCGGGACCAGACCCGCGGGGGGAACACTCGCCTCGGCGCCCTCCTCAAAGAGCGCCCGGCGAGATCGCAGCACTCTGAGGGTGAGCTGATCGCAGTGTACACAGACGGCTCCCTCGAGAGCCGCCTGTGCATGCTCAACCCCCAGGCATTTCACACACATGTCGTGTGAATCTCCTGTCACTATGTAGCGTGGACAAGGAGGAGTACACTTTTTAAACTGTTGCTGCTTTTCCGCCATAATGCTTTTTGTCTTATTTTTGTGCTTTGAAACTCTTGTCCTCGGACGAAGAGATCACTGTGTGAATATGTATATATATATATCAGACAGACAACAATAAATAAGACAGACAAGATACAGAGAACGCTTGCTGAAGACAACAGAAGCTGGCGTGCTTTGTGTTCAGGTGTGCTTTATAGCTTCCTGATCCGTGACGTCACCCGCCTCTGACGTCGCGTCTTTTCATTGGTTGGATACAGAGGTGCTTCACGAACACAAAAATACAGAGGGTTCCCATCACGTCATCCGACGTAGCGTCGATAGTTCCCACGAAAGGGAACCGATATATTGGCAATTAAATCTAAATCAAATTTTTTATATAATTTTTGAGAGCCTGATTACAAAATCAAAAGTCTCATCATTAACAGTCATGTCCCAAGAACACAATTATAATGTTCTCATTTAATTTTATGTAGCCGATATGACAGACTTGCGCTGCACATGTTGAACTTAACTGGATTTTCATTTTCGAAGACTCCAATCATATTTCATGCAATTCAAATCATCATGGTGAACAGTGCACATCTGAAGTGTCTCAGCTGAAGGAAATAATCCATTATATATCAGCTTTTAGTATATCGGCCAAATTTTCTTATTGGGCCGATAATGATAACGTTAAAAATGAACATATATCAACCGATACTGATATGGTGGCCGATATATCATGCATCCCTAATTTATACATGAATTTTTTTCATTGCAATTAAATGCATTTGTTTATTTATGCAATTATTTATAGAGATGCATCGATATATTGGCTAATAATCGGTATCGGCCGATAAAAGCAAATTTTCACACTATCAGCTATCGGCCGATAGTCAGTGCCGATATATCCTGTCAATCAAAAGAGGATATGTTTACATTTTTATGTTTATAAATTCTACCAGTTAAAGTTGATGAAATGGAGAAAATAAAGTTTTTATTTGCGTTTCTTTCAAAATATAATAATTAAAAAAATAATGATTCATTACTAATTATAATGAAATTATTATTAATTTAAAAGGAGGTTTAAAAAGCAGAACCCCCAAACTATCGTTTCGTTATTGGTATCACTCTGAATGATTGCTATCGGTATGAGAAATTTAGTTTCGGTGCATCACTAATTATTTATTAGGTTAATTATGCATTAAATGTTAATGCATTTATTTATTTGTTTGTATTTATTTATGCATTTATTTATTCATTACATTATTTTGTATGCCTAAAATGGTTGCCTAGATGAAGCAGGTCCCAATATTCGTTAATTATTGTTCTCCCATATGTCAAATGCGGTTTTACCAAGTCTATTTTGCCTCTTTGACCAGCATTATTCTTGTTTTTCTCTTTCAGCTCTTTGACTGTGTGAGGAATTACATGCTGGAGCATCTGGCAGGATGAAAAAGATCGATTGCACACCGACAGACTCCCTGGGGACTGTGAGTGCATTTCAGTACTCCTGTAGTTTCACTGTATAAAGTGTAAATGAGGAATACATTCGCATAATGGGAATCTTGGGAATGGGGTGAAGCAATTTTATTAAATTCCTCTAATTTGTCATAGAGAAAGTCTGTAGTGGTGGAACAGCCTGCACTCTTACCGTATGTTCTCTACTGTTGTTGTTTTTTTATTGCAATCATTCTTTGCCTCTGAGGTCTGATGACTCATTCTGGGAGTAATATGTAATATTCAAGACTTTGTGAGGAAAAACGGTTTGCGGATGAAATGCACCTCTGATTTGACTCATTACAGAACGACAGCACCAGAAGCAATTACACTACCTCATTTAAAGTCAAAATGAAATCAAAGGAGCTCTATTTACTTTCTTAATACATCTTTCTTATTGTGAATGATTCATCGGGTCCACGTTATTCCCTAAAAACGTTTTCCTGTATAACCTTTCCATAAAATAATTTACAATAAATTCCTGATGGATAAAATCAAATCCCATAATATACGTTCACTGCTAAAAGTATTTTTTCCCCCACATTTACACATTTACTTGAGAAGCAAAATGACTTAAGATGTTAAGTCTTACTTCATGAAAAATGTCTCATAATTGAGTGAGTTTATGCTTAAAACAAGGGGAGAAAATGGGGTCAGAAAAGTAAACTTAATTCAAAGGGAAAATTTGTTTATTTTTCTGACCACATTGGCAGATATATTTTATTATTTTCAGCAAAAACCCAGTTAGTTTTCATACTTTGAGACTTAATATCTTTGGGAATTTGTATTTGCTTCTCAAGTAAGTGTATTTTGATTAAAGAATGTTTAGATATTTATAGTGGAAAACAAGACAATAATACTGAGTAGGATATTTTTTTGTAAATTTAAGGAAATTGGTTGCCAATGCCATTTCATTGTGACTTTAAATTCATCAATACTTTAAAGCGAACCTATAGTGCCCCTTTCACAAGATGTAATATAAGTCTCTGATCTCTCCAGAATGTGTCTGTGAAGTTTCAGCTCAAAATCCCCCACAGATCATTTATTATAGCTTGTCAAATTTGCCCCTATTTGGGTGTGAGCAAAAACACGCCGTTTTTGTGTGTGTCCCTTTAAATGCAAATGAGCTGCTGCTCCCGCCCCCTTCCAAGGAGAGGGCGGAGCTTTAACAGCTCAACAACAACAAAGCTGGAGAATCTCACGCAGCCAAAATGATGACAGTGTTCAGCCTTACATTGTTCAAACCGGAGTCGACACTGGTGGAGAGAATGGTTACTGGATAGGTTTATGTTGATTTTACTCATCAACTAGCATGTGCCGTCATGTTAATCTTTTTTGAAGCAGTCCGGGATAAAATGACGACATGGCAACAACAACAAGGACCCCTTTAAATACTTCATATTTAAATATGTTTGCCCATATAATTCACAATCAGCTCAATTGGTCTGTGCACCCGCTGCTAAATGGAGCACTGTGTTTTGAAGGTGTTCTGGTCAGCCATGTGATTTGTGATGGAAGAGTGTGTCACCATTGGACAGCTTTAATGTGACAGAGAGGTGTAAGATCAACAGACCCGTCACATTCTCACTCCCCACGTCACTTTCTGCATCGCCAGGAAGCATCAACGTCAAGCGTGACCAGCAGTGCAGCTGCAGATCATTTGTAATGTATTAAATGAGGGCGCACAGCACCACGAGCAAGGACGAGTGCGTTTGCGCCGACAGACTTTAAGTGCTTTTATAATTACGTCTCCAAATGGGATCTCAGAGCGAAGGTGCACTGAGTCAAGTTGGAGGGTGACTTCCGGTAGAAATGAAAAATCCTTCTAGACAGCAATAAGAGAAAAATTGTAAGTCTCTTGCTTTTCAGATTTCCTTATTTGTGAGGAAAATGTCCCCCAGTAATCTCACATGTGAGCTTCAGAAGAGAACCTTATTTTAAATTGAGATCTTAAATATGAACTCAAACATTTCTTCAAACCAAATGATCTGATTATTTTTATAGCTCTATACTCTTACTGTACATCAATCACAGCCTGATTAGTGTGTATCATGGTTATTATCGTTAACTAAAACTAAAACCATAAAAACTTGAAATAAAATAAACAATAAATGAAATAAAAAAATAAATATAAAAGTTATTTTATTTCAGCTTTTTTCCAAGGCAACATTTCTCATTTTTGTTTAATGTAAGTTGAAGTACTGAAATAAATAAAACTAAACTATTATTTTTAACTTAAGTTAACATGAACTAAGAATGAACAATACTTATAAAATATAAACTTAATAAACTTAAAAAAATGTATTTGTTACTGTTAGTTAATGCATTGTAATCTAACATGAACATTTTTATTAACTAATATTTAACAAAGATTAATAAATGTTGTAAATATATATATATATATATATATATATATATATATATATATATATATATATATATATATATATATATATATATACAGTGTGTCCCATACATTGACTAGACTGTGGCGGCCCGCCATATTCTAATTTGTCCCGCCACAGTCTCAGAATGAAACGGAAATTAGGTTTGTCGCGATATATAAATTACCGTCTGATAATTGCGCTCTTTTATATGGCAAAAGTGGGAGACATAGAGCAAAATAAGTAGACTAGCACCAATTAAGTGTTCCTGTACTATATTCACAGTCATCTGAAGCCATTCCATAGCTTCATGTGAGGGACAGAAGAAATATACATCGATAAGTTCACGGTCAGAAACTTGTCTTCCCTCCGCTACAGCTGTCAATCATTCAGCACTCAAACAGCGCGTCACGTTCGGTAACGACAGTCAGGACGGTAAAACTCTCCAATATGATATATTCCCATTATAATACTTGATATGTATATAAAGAGCTGCGGATTTGCATAAAATGACTGTATCTTGCTGGAGTTTATTGCTGTTTCTGAACGATGTCATCATTCTGGCTACAGGATGTCTGTTAGATCGCACAACACAAGGACTATGAATTCGTGTCACACGCACAATAACTGGAATTTAAAAATGAAAGAACCATATGATTAATAAACTGTTAGATACAGTCAGATGTAAACAGGGATTCTCTTTGTACCGTGAACTTTTCAATGCGCAGCACAACTGCGCGCTCTGACTCGATATTGCTTCGAGCGCATCATTCTGCACCCGGGATGCGCATTAGCGGTTTGTGCTGCTGATTTGAAGCGTTTCATGTTATCATGGTTTTGCACACTGAAAGATTATTAATAGCCTATTTTGTTCTGTCGTATCTATAGCTTGTTGCCCCATTAAAAAGCTGCACAATACATTTAAAATAAGCACCTTTTAATGTTACATTAATATAAATACATTTAATTATTTACATATAAATCTAATATAAATCGTTTTTTCATTTCAGAATACAAATAGTAATTTTAAACTTTTTATTAACATTTGGATTTATAAAATTACTGTGCAAAGTTTTTAGGCTAGAATATTTTTTTGCTGCTGAATTATATACTCACCTAGTTTACTTATTTATTTATTGGTCAGCTTATGAATATATTTTTATTCATTGTTATTTTTCTCTATAATGAGATGGTGTGTTTAGTGCATTCTGGATTGGTTAACAAATCAAAGATACAGGCTCCCACTAATAAATTAATTCAACAAAGGTAACCATACATATTTTAATGGTTTAAATGTGTGCTCTACATTCATTTAGCCTACTATATGTTGTGTACATGACTAATGTGCCCCACCATCACCAGTAAATAAATTACTTTTAGAGCACAAAATTGTTTACAAGAGAACAAATTTCTTTATTGATCTAGTCACATAATTTTGCTCTCAGAATACACCAGATTTATGCATTCAAATTTAAAATGTACAAAATTTTCCTCCGGGGGGGCATGCCCCCGGACCCCCTAGAGGAACCGATGTCCACCCACCACAGTCTCACAAAATCCTGTGGGAAACACTGATATATATATATATATATTTATATATAAATATATATATTTATATAATATATATATTTATATATAATATATATACATATATATATATATATATATATATATTTATATATATACAGTATATATATATATATATATATATTTCTATTCCTTAAAAGGGATTTTAGGAGAAACATTGTTTACGCCATTAAATAAAAAATAAAAAGGTAATTGTGACTTTTATCTCTCAAAAATGCAAGATATAAACTCACAATTGCGGATTATAAAGTCAGAATTACATCATAAAAACTTGCAATTACACTCAAATCTGACTTTATAACTCATAATTCTGACTTTGTAATTCACAATTCTGACTTTATATCACGCAATTCTGAATTTATAATTCGCAATTCTGACTTTATAACTCGCAATTCTGACTTTGTAATTCGCAATTCTGACTTTATATCTCGCAATTCTGACTTTATATCTCGCAATTCTGACTTTATATCTCGCAATTCTGACTTTGTAACTCGCAATTCTGACTTTATAACTCGCAATTCTGACTTTATAACTCGCAATTCTGACTTTATATCTCGCAATTCTGACTTTGTAACTCGCAATTCTGACTTTATAACTCGCAATTCTGACTTTATATCTCGCAATTCTGACTTTGTAACTCGCAATTCTGACTTTATAGCTCGCAATTCTGACTTTATATCTCGCAATTCTGACTTTATATCACGCACTTCTGACTTTGTAATTCGCAATTCTGACTTTATATCACGCACTTCTGACTTTGTAATTCGCAATTCTGACTTTATATCTCGCAATTCTGACTTTATATCACGCAATTCTGAATTTGTAATTTGCAATTCTGACTTTATAACTCGCAATTCTGACTTTATAACTCGCAATTCTGACTTTATAACTCGCAATTCTGACTTTATAACTCGCAATTCTGAATTTGTAATTCGCAATTCTGACTTTATAACTCGCAATTCTGACTTTGTAATTCGCAATTCTGACTTTATATCTCGCAATTCTGACTTTATATCTCGCAATTCTGACTTTATAGCTCGCAATTCTGACTTTATATCTCGCAATTCTGTCTTTATATCACGCACTTCTGACTTTGTAATTTGCAATTCTGACTTTATATCTCGCAATTCTGACTTTATATCTCACAATTCTGACTTTATAGCTCGCAATTCTGACTTTATAGCTCGCAATTCTGACTTTATAGCTCGCAATTCTGACTTTATATCTCGCAATTCTGACTTTATATCACGCACTTCTGACTTTGTAATTCGCAATTCTGACTTTATATCATGCAATTCTGAATTTGTAATTTGCAATTCTGACTTTATATCTCGCAATTCTGACTTTATAACTCGCAATTCTGACTTTATAACTCGCAATTCTGACTTTATGGGCCCTAAAATACACCCGGTGCAATGCGACGCAAGGCGCAGCGCAAGTGTGTTTGCTAGTTTGCGTCCGGCGCCGTTCGCGTTTTCCCGTTCAGCACCACGTCCTTAAATTAGTAAATGCATTTGCGCCAGTTAGTGCGCCCATGGGCGTGCTGGTCTAAAAAAGAGGTGTGTTCAGCCGCATTGCCGGCGCATTGCTATTTTAAGGAGCTGAAAATAGACTGCGCAATAGACCAACTCAAACCTGGTCTAAAGTCTAAAGTCAATGGCGCAATATTTTTTTGTTAGAGCGCGTTGGTAGAAACTGCACCTCTGGGCGCGTCCACAGTGCGCGTTGACTTTGCTTATTACGCACAGGGATACGCATCACACAAATATGCCAAATATTAAAAACAAAAGGATTACAGTGTAAAAGAATATTATTGTGTAGGCTACATAAATATAAAAATGTAATGATGAATAGTCATTGTGTGTATTAGAATTAGGATACCTATTTTCAATTCAGCCTATTACTACTTATAATGATGAACGAAACTGGCTAATTAATTGAACAATCGTGCCAACACACACACATATTAACTGACTGATCGCGCGGAGCTATTTGAAAGCCTGCATCCAACGCAGACGACTGAAAGATTGACTGGCCACTTAACAGGTAATTTCAGCAAAACATCACGCGTTGAACTCCTCAGTTGAATCGGTGTGTTTAATAAGTCAATGTATTTTATAATGTTATATGTTATATAATATATAATTATATAATATATATAATGTTATATCCTGCTTGTCCCGTAGATGATCTGCTCGCGCGCTTTAACTTTGCGCACGAGCAGATCAGTTTCTTCGCTTGAAAAGCGTTCAGCTTTTCCGCCAACAAATTCCGGTATGTAAATAGCAATCCGCCATGGCGCGAGCGCATCTCGCTCTTAAAGGGAAGGGGAGATGACACTCTGATTGGTTTATTGAACGTTACGCCCATTACTCATTAAGAGAATAGGGACAACCCATTTCAAAAATGCGCCCCGGCGCACGGACCGTTTTTCCGTCGTTAAAATAGCAAAAGTGGATTTGGACACGCCCTGAGTGCACCTGCGCAGTGCACTTTACACTTTGCGTTTAGATCGTTTAAATAGGGCCCTATAACTCGCAACTCTGACTTTATATCTCACAATTCTGACTTTATAACTCGCAACTCTGACTTTATATCTCACAATTCTGACTTTTATAACACAATTTTGACTTTTTTCCTCAAAATTGCATGATATAAAGTCAGAATTGTGTGATATAAAGTCAGAATTGTGTGATATAAAATCAGAATTGCAAGTTATGAAAGTCAGATTTGCGAGATTATATCATGCAATTCTGACTTTATATCTCGCAAAAAGAAGCTTCCATAGAAACACTTGAACCAAAGTTGATATATAAGTAAAACTTAATGGAGAGCTCCATTAATACTCCCAAGCTTTGAAAAAGCAACCTCTGAGCAATAAAAGCCAATAGAATAGCTTCTCATAAGTCATTGGAAGCCTTAATTGCTTTCCATCTCTTATTTTATTGTTCATTCTGTATCTTTAATGTTTGGTATATTGAATCATCTAGAGCGCAGCAGCAATGTACCACTGTTTTCCTTAATCAACTCTCTCCGCCGTGTTGCTTTGCCATCGGTGCGCAGTTATTGGCTGATTCTTGTAAAGGGCACATCCTGTTTTTTCAGACAGTGGTTGACAATATGCCCTTTTGACAAAAGCTAATATTCAGAGGTTTGCGTTTATCCGTACACAGGCATGTCATGTAGCATCTGTCTGTCAAATAGACGTCAGCATCCTTTTATCCGCACACACACACATTTCTACTGACCTCAGAGCAGTACATTAGCCGTGGTGAGGAGTCCCACGTGTTTGATCGCATCCTGATAGCTCCTGATTCAATCAATCCGATCTGATTAACAGTAATAGAAGAAGATCTTACCAGTAGTGGCCTGAAATTTTCAGAGATCAAAAGACTGCAACACAGCATCTGCCTTTCAAACGCACTCAGCAGCCCACTTATCAAACAAACGCTCTTCCTGTATCTTTTTAATAGAAAATGATTATGGTGTTCTTTTGCATAAATGTACGCAAAATGACACTTGCCACGATCATCTTAGTCGGGTAAATCTCACGAAAACATGTCCAGGTTTCATTTTACCTCTAATTTCAAAAGGGAAATTATATATATATATATATATATATATATATATATATATATATATATATATATATATATATTTGTTTAAATTTCTTTATCTTTATATATATATATATATATATATATATATATATATATATATATATATATATATATATATATATATAAAATAAAGAAATTGAAACCAATGTTTTGAATATATTTTTTTAGACAGACAATTTATCTATGAAAACAATTTATTTATTCATTTTAATTTATTTATTTAATTAGACACATTTATTAGGACATACCCCTGCATTACATTATATATATATATATATATATAAATTGACAATAATTTTTTTAAATTAAAATCAACATAAATTAAAGCAGTAAAACCTATGCTGTATTAATATATGCTTAAAAATAGGCAGAAATTTTCTTTATGCAAAGATTATTTAAAATTATTATTATTTTTTTTATTTGTTTAGAAAAATGATTATGGTGTTCTTTCGCGCAGTCTTATTCTCGTAAATCTCAAGAAAACTTGTCCAGGTCACATTTTACCTATAAATTCAAAAAGGAAGTGTGTGTAATGGGTGTGAAAAATGGAAGAAAAAATAAATAATTGTTTACATAAAGAAATTGAAACCTGTATGTTTAGGACCATGTAGATTTTTTTATGTTGATTTATTTAGACTTATTTAATATTTCACATACCCCTGCATTACATTACTGTGATGTGCATGTCTGGATGGTTTTCTTTTGATATTTTTTAATAGTGAGTCATTACAGCAAAATTGACTACAATATAATTTTTATTTAATAGAATAATAAATTAAAGCTGTGCAACCTATGCTGTATAAATAATGCTCTCACAAATAGGCAGCATTTTCTTTATGCAGAGATGATTTATTTATTTATTTAGATCTTTGGTGAAGTATAGTTTTTGGCAGGTTACGTGAGATTCACCCAGTCACGTGACCTCATTTGTGGTTGAAATTTCACCAGCGCCTAAGGGCAGCATGGAATAACAATGCCGATACTTTCACATAGTGCTTCTGTGAGATATTGAGAGATCTGTATGCATACCAGGCTGTGTCATTCTTTCCGTGCTGTAGTCGGGCGCTGTCTAATCGCAGCAGTGTGGACATGTGCGTACATCCCCTCTGGTGGTGGCAGAGATTGTTTCGCCGCTGCTGCAGTACATTAGGCTCAGGCCCTGACGGCTGTCTGGATGACACACTTGGAAGGCTGCTTGTGTACGAGCTGCAGTAATGGGGCAAGGGCGCCCACACACTGCAGAAGCCACAAAGTCGAATAGCCTGTCAAAGACAAGCCGGCTCGGCATACTAGATCTGACTGTGTACCCTTCACCCATCCCTGCCACTTACTATATAAATGGGGCTCTCCTACTGCCGACCCATTTTAACAACCTCTAGCACTGTTTTCTCACACACAGTGCTGCCTACTGTCCTGTTACACCTGCAAGAAAAACTATTCTCATTTTAGAGGACAACTAAAGAAAATATGAGAGCTGCTTTCCACTCCAAAACTGTTTGCTGTGTGGTTGCTGTGGTGTCCTGGGCGGCTCCTAGGGTGTTCTGAGTAATTGCTAAGTGGTTGCTAGGGTGCTTTAAGTGGTTGCCCCTGCAAAACTTGCAACAAATGCTAGTTTTACACTTTCAAAAGTGTTCTGTTGGTTTCTAGGCCATTCTGAGTGGTTGTTAGGGTGTTTTGGGTGTTTGCTAGGTGGTTGTTTGGGTGTTTTAATTGTTTGACCCTGCAAAACTTGAAACAAATGCTAGTTTTGCAGTTGCAAGAGTGTTATTTTTGGTTGGTTGCTAGGTAATTTCTAGGGTGTTCAAGTGTTTGCTCAGTGGTTGTTGGGGTGTTTCAAGTGGTTGCTTCTGCAAAACTTGCAGCCAGTTGTAGTTTAGCAATTGCAAGAGTGTTCTGTTGGTTTCTAGGCCATTCTGAATGGTTGTTAGGGTGTTTTGGGTGGTTGCTAGGTGGTTACTAGGGTGTTCAAGTGCTTGTTAGGGTGTTTTAAGTAGTTGCTTCTGCAAAACTTGCAGCCAGTTGTAGTTTAGCAGTTGCAATAGTGTTCTGTTGGTTTCTAGACCATTCTGAGTAGTTGTTAGGGTGTTTTGGGTGTTTGCTTGGTGGCTGTTGGGGTGTTTTAAGTGTTTGCCCCTGCAAACTTGCAGCCACTTGTAGTTTTGCAATTGCAAGAGAGTTCTGTTGGTTTCCTGGCCATTCTGAGTAGTTGTTAGGGTGTTTTGGGTGTTTGCTAGGTGGTTACTAGGGTGTTTTGGGTGTTTGCTAGGTGGTTACTAGGGTGTTTTGGGTGTTTGCTTGGTGGCTGTTGGGGTGGTTTAAGTGTTTGCCCCTGCAAACTTGCAGCCACTTGTAGTTTTGCAATTGCAAGAGAGTTCTGTTGGTTTCCTGGCCATTCTGAGTGGTTGTTATGGTGTTTTGGGTGGTTGCTAGGTGGTTACTATGGTGTTCAAGTGGTTGCTAGGTGGTTGTTAGTGTCTTTTAAGTGGTTGCCCCTGCAAAACTTGCAGCCAGTTGTAGTTTTGCAGTCGCAAGAGTGCTGTTTTGGTTTCTCTCCCTATCTGAGCGGTTGTTAGGGTGTTTTGGGTGGTTGCTAGGTGGTTACAAGGGTGTTCAAGTGGTTGCTCGGTGGTTGTTGGGGTGTTTTAAGTGGTTGCTCCTGCAAAACTTGCAGCCAGTTGTAGTTTAGCAGTTGCAAGAGTGTTCTTTTGTTTTCTAGGCCATTCTGAGTGGTTGTTAGGGTATTTTGGGTGGTTGCTAGGTGGTTACTAGGGTGTTCAAGTGGTTGCTCGGTGGTTGTTGGGGTGTTTTAAGTGGTTGACTCTGCAAAACTTGCAGCCAGTTGTAGTTAAGCAGTGAAAAGAGTGTTCTATTGGTTTCTAGACCATTCTGAGTGGTTGTTGGGGTGTTTTAAGTGTTTGCCCCTGCAAACTTGCAGCCAATTGTAGTTTTGCAATTGCAAGAGAGTTCTGTTTGTTTCCTGGCCATTCTGAGTGGTTGTTAGGGTGTTTTGGGTGTTTGCTAGGTGGTTACTAGGGTGTTTTGGGTGTTTGCTTGGTGGTTGTTGGGGTGTTTTAAGTGTTTGCCCCTGCAAACTTGCAGCCACTTGTAGTTTTGCAATTGCAAGAGAGTTCTGTTGGTTTCATGGCCATTCTGAGTGGTTGTTATGGTATTTTGGGTGGTTGCTAGGTGGTTACTATGGTGTTCAAGTGGTTGCTCCTGCAAAACTTGCAGCCAGTTGTAGTTTTGCAGTTGCAAGAGTGTTGTTTTGGTTTCTCAGCCTATCTGAGCAGTTGTTAGGGTGTTTTGGGTGGTTGCTAGGTAGTTACTAGGGTGTTCAAGTGGTTGCTAGGTGGTTACTATGATGTTCAAGTGGTTGCTAGCTGGTTGTTGGTGTGTTTTAAGTGGTTTCTCCTGCAAAACTTGCAGCCAGTTGTAGTTTTGCAGTTGCAAGAGTGTTGTTTTGGTTTCTCTGCCTATCTGAGCAGTTGTTAGGGTGTTTTGGGTGGTTGCTAGGTAGTTACCAGGGTGTTCAAGTGGTTGTTGGAGTGTTTTAAGTGGCTACTCCTGCAAAACTTGTAGCCAGTTGTAGTTTAGCAGTTGCAAGAGTGTTCTGTTGTTTTTTTGGGTGGTTGCTAGGTGGTTACTAGGGTGTTCAAGTGGTTGTTAGGGAGTTTTAAGTGGTTGCTCCTGCAAAACTTGCAGCCAGTTGTAGTTTTGCAGTTGCAAGAGTGTTGTTTTGGTTTCTCTGCCTATCTGAGCAGTTGTTAGTGTGTTTTGGGTGGTTGCTAGGTAGTTACTAGGGTGTTCAATTGGTTGCTTGGTGGTTGTTGGGGTGTTCAAGTGGTTATTAGGGTGTTCAAGTGGTTGCTAGGTGGTTACAATGATGTTCAAGTGGTTGCTAGCTGGTTGGTAGGATATTTTAAATGGTTGCCCCTACAAAACATGCAGCCAATTGTAGTTTTGCAGTTGCAAGAGAGTTATGTTGGTTTCTATGATATTCTGAGTGGTTACTAGGGTGTTCAAGTGGTTGTTAGGTGGTTGATAGGGTGTTTCTTATTAGCCCATTTCAAAATAACTTACTACCAAGTCTCTAGATCACTAGATATGACTGTAAATCAAAGACAATCTGACTTATTTTCCCTATTAGTTTTGTCCACCAGGCAAAATTTGTGCTTAGAAAGGAAACAGTGCATTTCTCTTTTTGAAAACACCCAAGTATGAACAATAGTAATAGTAGTAGTAGTAAAGCTTGCCTTGGCAAACACTGCTCATTATTATATAGACTTCAGGAGACTTTATGAAAACATAGTCTAATGATCATGGGGGCTTTTTATTTGATTGCACATTAAATCCAGACAGCATGTAGTTTTTTCTGTTGTTTCTCTGAATAGAGTTGCTTATTACAGGATGACCCAAGTGCCGCAGAGCAGCAGAAAAACAAACAATAGCGCAAACAATAAACGTCCCCAAGGAGAAACTCTACTCTACACAGACTTTCAAAAGAAGATGAGCTTGACCTACTTAAGAACGCTCATAAATTCAACTTAGCCGCGACCGCCAGCGAGAATGACCCGGCTCAGAGCAACAATAAACACCAGGCGTGCAGCAGGTGCACGACTGCTTTCATTTTGTTTGCTTCAATTATGCCCTACACCTTATTCATACATTTGTATGTGGTTTGCAGTTTTAAACCAATTACACAAATGGTCCAGTGCTGGAGGACAAGGACTATTGAGCCGTGGCCACACATTTAGCAGGGATAATCCCTCTTCATTGTGCTGTTACTAACGAACCCTTGAGAGGTGAGTCTTAATAGGCAGCTAATATCTGTACGACACACAGCCACGCTCGCTTGCAAACGGCGCATGTTTGGGCAGTAAAAAATAACCGATTATGGTGTTTCGAACAGAAGGTGATTTATTCTTCACCACAGTTGGATCTATAAACGGCAGATGAGAGGGGCATCTGTATCTGTTAATTTGTTGTTAAATCAGGATGCATGATGTCAGCGTACTTTACATTGTTATCAGATTCATTCGTACAGTTGTGTTCAGGCTTCCTTCTTAATTGATTTGTTTATTAGCCGTTGCTAATGATGATTTATTATTGCATAATGAGAACATCAATACGTAATATGATGTTATCTCATCACCACACATTGGCAGATGCTTCGGCATGGTTGAACCACCTTGATTATCAACTGGAATAAAAGAACAATTTGTAGAATAAAAGAAAAGATTTTTCCAAGATAATGTATTATTCATTATTTCCTGAATTGTTCATTCTAATTTTCCAAGGTCTTATAAATAAAGGTTTTTACAGTTCTGGGAAATAACCTTTTTTTTTTTTTTTTTCTTTTTTTTTTTGGCTGTATAGGATTCCAAAACTGAGCCGTTTTATTCGTTGAAGAGGTTTTTAAAATGTGTGGTTTGTCAAATTTTAGGTAAAGTCAAAATATATTAAGCATTTGCTTGTTTGAATTTTGATTTTTATGATCCGAGAAACAGACTTTCACCAAAACAATAACATCCCGTATTATTACTGAAATAGACCAAGTTCTAAACACCAAAAAAACAAGATGCGTTAAATATGAATTTTCTGATCATATGCGGAGCGTGAACCAACTCCAGGGAACATCTGGAAATAGATTTCCTTTAAATATTTTCAAGTTACTTGTCACCACACAACCTACACATCCCAACATAAACACTGATAAATTATTTGTTAATAAAGCATCTACGTTCACAAACCGCTGTTCATTTTGACAGATTACATACTTGCATGGTATTTGGCATCTCAGAATGCGTGCAAATCACTAAAAAGTTAATTAGTTCATCGTGATCTCAAGCAGTTCTGTTACAATAAATGAAGCTGACTGCGCTATTAATCCCATATTTATGTAATTCTACTCACCGCTCAAAACGCCAATGCTAACTTAAGCTCTTCTAAACGGTCATTGCATTCAACAGATATGTTTGTGATGGTCTACATTGCTCAACGCTGCAAAAACACGTTTTAAACAAGATGCTTTGTCTCTCTTAAGGCAGGAACACACCAAGCCGACGCTGACAAACTAGTGGTGACGAAAGCAGACTGTGGGGTTGGCTCATGTCGGCAGCATCAAACTGACACATCAAACTGACGCTCGGCAGTCAACAGCCAAGTAGCACGTCCGTTCTGCGCCTGCGTAAGATGAAATGTCTTTCCGTACCAGCAGGTGGCAGTAGCTGAACAGCCAATCAGAATGATCAGATGGGCCGATGGACCGATGAGCTCCGACATGTCAACATGTCAAATAGGAAAAAAGCAGACGAGGACCAACTTCAGCCGATGGTGCGGAATACACTGAGAAAACTTAATCGTCCGACCGTCGGCTTAGTGTGTTCCTGCTTTTACATACTTCAGCCAATATGCCGATAGTTTTAAATGGATCGGCTGATAAATATCGGTGGCCTATACATTGGTGCATCTCTATTTAAAGGGTTAGTTCACCCAAAAATGAAAATAATGTCATTTATTACTCACCCTCATGCCGTTCCACGCCCATAAGACCTTTGTTAATCTTCTGAACACAAATTAAGATATTTTTGATGAAATCCGATGGCTCAGTGAGGCGTGAGCAATGACATTTCCTCTCTCAAGATCCATTAATGTACTAAAAACATATTTAAATCAGTTCATGTGAGTACAGCGGTTTAATATTAATATTATAAAACGACGAGAATATTTTTGGCGCACCACAAAAACAAAATAACTGATATAGTGATGGCCGATTTCAAAACACTGCTTTCAGGAAGCAGCGTTATGAATCAGTGTGTCGAATAATGATTCGGATCGTGTGTCAAACTGCCAAACTGCTGAAATCACGTGACTTTGGCGCTCCGAACCGCTGATTCAACATAAAAGATTCATAACGCTCCGAAGCTTCCTGAAGCAGTGTTTTGAATTTTTTTTTTTTTTGCTGCACCAAAAATATTCTTGTTGCTTTATAATATTAATATTGAACCACTGTACTCACATGAACTGATTTAAATATGTTTTTAGTACATTAATGGATCTTGAGAGAGGAAATGTCATTGCTCAGGCCTCACTGAGCCATTGGATTTAAAAAAATATATATATCTTAATTTGTGTTCTGAAGATTAACGAAGGTCTTACGGGTGTGGAACGACATGAGGGTGAGTAATAAATGACATTATTTTCATTTTTGGGTGAACCAACTCTTTAATACACATTTATGTTTTTTTATTGTGAATAATTGATCAGTGTATGTTATTGTGCAGAAAAAAATGTCTTAATAGTCTTTCATCAAAAGATAATATTTCCATCTCTGAAATTATTTACATTTTCTGCATTTTTCAGTGTTTTTCTGGAGAATCTGGTGTGACCCACCAATTTTTCATGAGCCAATCAATTCCTAATGGACATAATCAAGTTTTGTTCTATTGAATTTTGTCATATTATGAAGTTAAAATGGTTGAGAACATCATTTTTATGTTATAAAAAGTGAAGTCATCCTGGGTTTTCACAACGTGGCTGAGCGTTTTCTAAATGTATAGCGGTTCCTGTTGGAATCAGGAAATAAAAGGCTGTAAAACCATTTTCGGAAAGTTATTTTTTAAAAGTGAGAGTGCTCTGTCTATTGCAAAGCCCTTAAAATGTACTTTTTTGCCATTTTCAGAACCGCTGAAAAGCGTCTTCCTACCAACAATTGTACATAGTGTAAACTTCAGTGCTAACGTTATAAATACTAGATGCTGTAAAGAAATAAACACAACTCCTGCAAACAAGCACCACTGCATTTCTCAACAGAATCGTATAGAAGTTGTCATGCTACATGCTGTTTATCTTTCACTCTTAAGTACTTCATGCATCATCAGACTATTTGAAGTCATTTACATTTTTCAAACAATTAACCACTTAATTGAATTAATAGCCTCTGGCTATGCAGTAACGATCTGAAAGTTTCACACTCAGATCAGATCAGCATTTTAATCTGTAGGGATCATTTACTATTTATTATCCCTATTCCAATCTCCCGAGGATCAAGGTGAAATGAAGATGGCCGTTGAGATATATTCTCGACACCAGCAGGGAAATACCGTCTGCTTTTAATAAAGGGCTCTGCATGTGATGACACTACTCATATGCAGATTATTTTCTCATTTATTTCTATGCTGCTTGATTTAATAAACAAGTAAACCTCTGCTTCCTGTTGTGTGTAACAGCACCTCATAAACAAGCATCCTCGAGTGGCTTATTGCTTCTACACTGCAAACAAATGATGCTCTTCCTCAGTATTTTTGTCACAGAGACGGTCTCTGTGGTCCCCTCCGATCGCCACCCGAGGGCGCCGTCACCGGAATACTAACCAACCTAAGAACTACAACTCCCATCACACACACCTGGACTGATTCCTCCTCCCACCTGCAGTGCATTCTCTGGACTATAAAAGGACTTCCATAACCCATCATGCTTCGCAAAGTCTTGTTTTGCATTGCATTCATTACTGAGCGTTTTCCCTGTGTGTTTATATCCTGTGTATGATCTTGGACTGCCTGACTACCTCGTTTACCATTTGCCGCCTGCCTTGTATTACCCCTGCCTGTTCTCTGGACTATTCTGCTCTGTCTGCCGCCTGTCCTGACCCACTGCCTGGTATTGACCCTGTCTCAGTCTGTTCTACGTTGTTCCTGTTGCTGTTTTCTGACCATTGCCTGTACGACTACGATTACTTAATAAAGCTGCATATGGATCCCACTGAGTCTGCTGCCCCTTTACAATTTTTATCGTTTTCCAGTAATAATATATATAATTCTTCAATCAAGACACATTTACTTGAGAAGCAAAATTACTTAAGATATTAGATCTTGTTTTCTGGAAAAATTATCAAAATTAAGTGAGTTTATACTTCAAAGGAGTATAAAAATCTGCCAGTGGGTTGAGAAAAATAAACTTAATCACAGGGAATCTGACTGCTTTGGCAGATATATATATTTTTTTTGTTTTCAGTAAATAATTGCATCTAACATAAATGTTTATAAATATATATAATATATATATATATAAGCAATATCACACTCATAGCTGTGTGATATCGCTCTATATCATCACAACTGTGATTCGGCTGTGCTGATATAGAGCGATATCGTACAGCTACGAGTGTGATATTGCATTTATACAACAGTTCAATAGCATGAGTGTGTAAATAAATAAGAAACAACAACAGACGGTCTTAAAAACCCTCTTTTGTGAGGAACTACTTCCTTCCGCCACGGATTCAAATCTCAAGTTGACAGTTTAACATTTGAGCCAAATCTACTGTAATTCTAAAACATCACTTTAGAACTAGTAACGAAGGAATGTTGAGTCGCTACATTGAAACTCATTGTATTATGTAGAGCAGTGGTCGATCTTTATCACTGTTCCAGTAGCTCGTGAAAATAACAGAAATATGAGTACAAAAATACATTACATTTCTCCAGTCTTTGTACTGTATTTTTGTATTTATTTTTATGTTATTTTCTGGAGCTACTGGGACAGACAGATAAAGGTAAATAGCCCACATTATGTCTGAGTCTGTAAAACGGCCGTAAACAAGAGGCCAGAGACGCTGAAGACAGACGCGAAGAGGATAAAATTCTGTAGCAGGTAGAGCAGCTCACTTTTCACGATGCTCAAAATATAGGAAGAAAATATAAATATTGAATTGGGGGTGAGGGATTATGAATTCATCTCTAAAAGGAGATCAGTCTTCAGGAAGATTTCGATGGCAATGGCATTTTATTTTCCTCTTACCTCCGGATAAAGTAGCTGATTATTAGCGCATTTCAGCTTTGTTTACAGCGGTAACCAAGGAAACGCTGTATCACTGCTGCTCCATAAGTGCCACCTGCTGTCAGAGAGTGAATTTGCGTCTCATTCAGCCTGCTGTTTTTGTTTCATGCTTTTTTTGTGTGTGTTGCATTTATAATTTCATAAAGATATAGTCAGACCATTCTGTTTTTGCTTTAAATCTTGAAATTAAATCTAATTCAAATAAAAAACAACTGCTCATGCAACGTGCATAGCATCTTTGTTTGGATTGTGATTAAAAAGCAGTGGTTCCCAATTTGAAATGGCTATGTATTTTTGTTTATTATAATAATATTAAAAATAAATATCTGCAACCAGTATCAGAATCGGCCAATTTGCTTGTAAAAATAAATAAATAAATCAGAATCTACATTGACCACAAAAAAAAAAAAAAAAAACTAAATATAGCTGCAAGCAGCAATTCGGGGCCAAGCCCCAGAAGGGGCAGTAGCGCAATACGGAGCAGGAAGAGCAAAAACAGCAGAAATTGAATGTACATGCAAAACAGCTGGTTCAGAAAGACAGGTGGAAATGAAATGAAAATCAATAGAAGTTCAGAGAATGAACAGGGAATGAACTAAAAACACTTGTATCTCATTCAAGAGGAATAAAGATTAGTACAATGCTTATTTGGATAAAAAAGGTATCAAAATGACTCATTACACACAATTGTATAAAGGAACCCCACACGGGATTCGAACCCACGACCTCCGAGTCCAGTGTCCATTTCTCATCTCATTGCACCACTGTGCAGATGAATGTTGGCACACCTGCCGAAGTTCATTAGTTCATGTGAAAATGAACTCAAAAGGAAGAATTTTTATAAAACTGCACTGAATGTTATATTTAATAACTACTTTAGATCATTCTGCAGCTCATCATGCTGTAGCGCAATACAGAGCAGGAAGAGGAAAAACAGCAGAAAATGAACAAACATGAAACAGCTGGTTCAGAATTACGGGCGAAAATGAACTCAGAATGTACATAAGCTTAGATGAAAATGAACACAGCATGAAACAAAAAGCATTTATTTCTAATCCAAGAGGCAGTAAAGGAATCAAAACACACTATTTCATAAAACCACTCCACCTGGGATTCGAACCCACTATCTTGGGGTGCAGAGCTCATCAGGTAACTGGCTTTACACATTGAGCTACTTGAGGATGCACATTCAACAATCTGTGGAAGAGAACTTTTAGTGTAAGAAAGAAGTTACAAAAAAGCATTACTTAGCATGCTAACCATATTAGCATGCTAAGCTAACTTAATGCTAATGAAGCTCATGGTTAACTTGATAGCTGAAGAGCCAGATTAAAGAGAATGACAACTGGTTAGCATGCTAAGCAATTAGCATGCTAAGATAACTAGCATAAGACAACAAACACAAGCAAGGTCACATTCAGAGATGAATATCTTGGGAATGGTAGCGAATATCAAAAATCCGTTCAGTCATTTCTGTGCGGCTCGGTCCAAAGATCACCTGAGCTGATTTTGGACAAAATTGGACAAAAATTGTAGGAGGAGTAGTGAAAAAATTGAATACTGTACTTTTCAAAATGGCCACTACTGTACTGGGTGGAGACTTAATGTAAGATATTGAATGTGATCAGTATGAAGAGAGGAATCAGTTGTATTGACATTCATTTTTCTGGAACAAAGGGTTCAAAAGTTATAACCTTTACAAAAGTGAATATTTGAACTGGTGGTGGCGCTATAGACTTAGTCCTAGATACTCCAAAGTTGGTCAAATTACTTTTAATTACTATCACTACAAGCATGCCAAATTTGATAATTTTCCTTCTTATGGTTCATTGATTACCATACAGGGGGAAGAAGAATAACTACGAATTTGGACATAAAGGAATTGCATGTGATAGCTTCAGATTAGACCAGTTTTAGGCAGAATGCCTAGAACAGACACAAGTTCTGCATCTTTTCCTGCCACAGTACCTCATGCGGTCTGGGCATGTGTCACACTGAGTTTCGAACCCACGATGCAGAGCATTCGGGATCCGTGGCGTAACACATTGAGCTAATCAGCCATGCAAGTTCATCAGTATGCTAAGCAGAGGTTTCAGTGTGAGAAAGAGTTCACAAAAAAAAAAGCTTCATAGCATGTTAACCATATTAGTATGCAAAGTTATTTAATGCCAACTAAGTTTTGGTTAACCTGTTGACTGAAGACCACATTAGAAAGAATAGCAATAGTTTAGCATGCTAAGCAATTACTGTGCTAAGCTAACTAGCATAAGACAACAAACACAAGCAAGGTCACATTCAGAGATGAATATCTCGGAAATGGTAGTGAATATCAAAAATCTGTTCAGTCATTTCTGTGCGGCTCAGTCCAAAGATCATTTGAGCTGATTTTGGACAAAATTGACCAAAATTTGTAGGAGGAGTAGCGAAAAAACTGTTTTTCATTTACTTCAATACGGCAGACAGGTACATTTAAGGAAAATGACAAATGATACATTGTCGGAATCGGCATAAGCCAGGGAATAAAATGACACAAAGCATACACATTTTGGAAAGTGTTTTCAAAAGTTATAAGCGTTTTTGAAATAATCATTACATCTGTGGAACAGTAGGTGGCGCTGTGCTGAAACTTCTCAGGTACCTTCACGACCTTCTAAAGGTCATACATACCAATTTTTGTGAAGATATGTCAAATTGTTTAAAAGATAACGCAATTTATGACAAAATTCAAAATGGCGGACACGTGATTCATCCAATATTGACAGAATCGGTATCGTCGGATTCGGCATGATCCAAGGAATCCATAGACACCATGAAGATCTTGATTTTCTGACAAACTGTTCAAAAGTTATTGGCCAAAATAGCCATTTTTCATATCTCATGACCTGTAGGTGGCGCTGTTCCCAAGTTTGGCATAGACCCTCAGACCATGGTTCTGATGAAGGGTACCAATTTTTGTTTTGATTGCTCAAAGTTTGGCCGAGATACAGCCTCTATACTAATTTTGGGTCGACCTCGTTAACTTCGTGACATCATAACCTTTGAACAAAGATGAATAAAAAATCTGTTCAGTCATTTCTGTGCGGCTCAGTCCAAAGATAATCTGATCAAAGATTGGACAAAATTGGACAAATTTTGAAGGAGGAGAAGCGAAAAAAAACAAATACTGTACTTTTCAAAATGGCCGCTACTGTAATGGGTGGAGACTTAATGTAAGAAGTTGAATAGCATCAGCATGAAGAGACGAATCAGATGAACTAAATTTAATTTTTCTATGACAAAGAGTTCAAATGTTAAAACCGTTAGAATGTTGAAATTTTGAACTGGTGGTGGCGCTATAGAGTTGGTTCTAGAGACTCCAAATTTGGTCCAATCACTATTCATGAGCATCTCTACAACTGTGCCAAATTTCATCATTTTCTCATGTTCCGTTGATAGGGCTGCCATAGACTCCCATTCGGGAGGAAGAATAATAATAATAAAAGGGAAAACGTACAATTACAATAGGGGCTACAGCCCCTTCGGGGCTTGGCCCCTAAATATAACGCAATTTATGACAAAATTCAAAATGGCGGACACGTGATTCATCCAATATTGACAGAATCGGTATCGTCGGATTCGGCATGATCCAAGGAATCCATAGACACCATGAAGATCTTGATTTTCTGACAAACTGTTCAAAAGTTATTGGCCAAAATAGCCATTTTTCATATCTCATGACCTGTAGGTGGCGCTGTTCCCAAGTTTGGCATAGACCCTCAGACCATGGTTCTGATGAAGGGTACCAATTTTTGTTTTGATTGCTCAAAGTTTGGCCGAGATACAGCCTCTATACTAATTTTGGGTCGACCTCGTTAACTTCGTGACATCATAACCTTTGAACAAAGATGAATAAAAAAAAATCTGTTCAGTCATTTCTGTGCGGCTCAGTCCAAAGATAATCTGATCAAAGATTGGACAAAATTGGACAAATTTTGAAGGAGGAGAAGCGAAAAAAACAAATACTGTACTTTTCAAAATGGCCGCTACTGTAATGGGTGGAGACTTAATGTAAGAAGTTGAATAGCATCAGCATGAAGAGACGAATCAGATGAACTAAATTTAATTTTTCTATGACAAAGAGTTCAAATGTTAAAACCGTTAGAATGTTGAAATTTTGAACTGGTGGTGGCGCTATAGAGTTGGTTCTAGAGACTCCAAATTTGGTCCAATCACTATTCATGAGCATCTCTACAACTGTGCCAAATTTCATCATTTTCTCATGTTCCGTTGATAGGGCTGCCATAGACTCCCATTCGGGAGGAAGAATAATAATAATAAAAGGGAAAACGTACAATTACAATAGGGGCTATAGCCCCTTCGGGGCTTGGCCCCTAAATACATTCTGGGCTGTCTTTTTCTATCAAGTAGATCTTGTCTTTCAAAAAGGTCGAAGTCAGGGATCTTGGGCTTAAAAAGGTTGGTGACCACTGATGTAGAGTATTATGCGAGAAAGATCACCTGAGCGAGTGTATTACCTGCATCTAGCTGATATTTTTCAGCTTAATCTTATATTCATAATCACAAAATCAGTTTGAATGTCTGCTGTGGAAAGTGATATCTTTATCTTTGTCCTTTTAACATTTAAGAGGATTTCCCATGACAGCGCTAGTCAATGCATTTGTCAGTTGCGCCATTTAAGATGTCCTTGTGTCCTTGTTTCAGTCCATTTCAATATAAAAGTCTTTGCGACTGACTCACTCACTCATAAAGACAGGCTTTGCTGCCATCTAATGGTGTGAAGTCGAAGTCGAAATCCCTAATAGACTCTTTCTCAATACCAAAAATATGGCATGTTATTTATATAAGATATTATTTATTGAACAATAATATTTATATTGACCGCAATAGCCATTATAACAGTAAAAGAAGCAAAATAGTAAATAAACACAAGCAAACAGTTCAGTCAAATGTACAAAAGCAGCGCTCTAGTTAGTACAGGATTTAATTTCAATTTGTCTATATATGTATGTATGTATATGTGTATGTGTATGTATGTATGTATATATATACAGCTATGGAAAAAATTAAGAGACCACTTAACATTGATTTCTGAACTTGGAGTGGTCTCTTAATTTTTTCCATAGCTGTATATATATATATATATATATATATACATACATACAGGACTGTGAGAATGCCTATATGGCTCATCCATTAAAATTATTTTGAATCTTTTTTATCATAAATTGAAGCTGTTTTGCAAATCTGCATTGTCACTTTCACCTGGTTTCAGTCAGTCAAGACTGAGGTTTTTTGTTTTTAAATTCAGCAGCTGTGTGACCTGAAATGACATTTTCATCTTGCAAGTCATTCCTCACCTTCAGATGTTGCTCTCTGTATCAAGTGAATCTTTAAATCTTTTCTACATCATGCTGGCTAGAACAGCTGAATTGAATGGATGCTACATTTATCCCACGCAGCAGCCACACAGCTTATAAAGCCCTCAGCTACACATATACAACCCCAGCGCTCTGAGCGATTCGCATGTACATCACTCTTCCTTCCTCATTCCGTCTCTCCGCCACTCTCGTTCACTCGTTCACTTTAACAGGCTGTTTATCTGAACTTTCCTCCTGAAACACGGCAGCAATTTTCTCTTGATTATTCACCCTTGTCTGATTGCTGATTCTTTCAGATTGCATTTTGCTCCTTAGCCTGAGGTGACCCTGAATTAATCATTTATGTCAGTATAGTGATTGTTGTTACCCTTTTCATCTCATTGACCTCAGTGTTTGGACTGAATATTATATTTATAGCACTATAATCTTATTGTTTGTCAACAGTGGGCTTTATTTTTGTTCGTAGTTTTATTTTGGATACATTAATATAATATAATATAATATAATATAATATAATATAATATAATATAATATAATATAATATAATATAATATAATATAATATAATATAATATAATATAATATAATAATAGCATATATAATAATAGCATATATAATAACATTTTATAATTTTATGAGACAAAAAAATTGCTTAAATATTATATTGCGAAAAAAAAATATTTGTTTTCGTCCTTGGCAACCCTCTACGGACACACTGAAGCTTGAATCGCTATTGGCTAGTAAATGTTTCATTTTTTTTTACTCACCAGACATTTTATGTAGAATGCAAGAACAATGAAAAAAATCTACATAAATATAATAGAAATTTCAAACACTATTAAAGTCAAGTAAACAGTCTGTAATAAAATAAGAACAAATGATCAAACTACAAGCAAGATGCAAATTAAATGAGCAGTGCTTTTCAGGTAGATCTAACAGTAGTTAGATACAAATTAGGTAGATTATGAACAGAAATAAAATGTAAAATAACACTGCTCTAACACTAGTCTTTACTTTATAAATTAATTATAAAGTTACAAAAGTTATTCAGTCAGGAGCATTGAGTGATTTTTTTTGCAGTGAGTGTTGTTTGATTAACATTAAAACACAGACAGCAACAGGAATATTAGGCTGCTGTCACTTTAAGAGCGAATGCACTGATCCAATAGACTGATACTATTACACATGCTTTATCTTTCTCGTGTTTACATTCACTTAAGATATAACTGACTATGTTTACTAGCATACTCGCCAAGATGGGCATTTTGACAATTTTGATGATATTTATTCCAACCCTCAAGCCAGACGCACATCATGAAAAGAACAGATGCCGTTTTGAGGGGGAGGTTAACATTTTTTACTAAAGATTACGAGTGCACATGAATTAAAAAAAATAATGATGTGCACAGATAGATAATTCATGATAACAACCGTAATATTCTGTAATTGTCAAATTTGATGTCACTTTAGTACTTATTGTTCAAATCAATAACTAGGTATGAGCAATAGTAGTGATATTTGAATTTGCATAAATCAGTGAGCGCAGAGAAATCCCCTGAGCTGTGAAACCGCAACCATTATAGACTTTACGAATCATGAGCCACGACCTTGGATGGGCGGCAGGGGTGAACATGCGTTCTGCTGTTGTGGATTCACAGCGTCATGCTCTACTGAGATGTGTAAAGATTCATTTAGGATTAAGAGCTTCAGCAAATCTTTCTTTTAGTTCACACACACAGTCCACTGGCCACTGCGACTCTATGCATTTCAGTGCTTTAATGGGCCCATATTTCACACTTTATTCTAGCATAACATTTTATTCTAGCTTCCTGCATTCTTTTTTTATCAACACTTGAATGTGCGTAAGTTTCATAAAAAAAAGCAATATTTTAAACAAAATCAAAACCTGAAATTTTTTTTTTTCAAAACTAGAAATCGACCGATATAAATATATATATATATATATATATATATATATATGTATATATATGTATATATATATATGTATATATATGTATATATATATATATGTATATATATGTATATATATATATGTATATATATGTATATATATATGTATATATATATATATATATATATATATATATATATACATATACCAATATTTTACCCAATATTTAAGCATTTTACCATAATCGGATATCGGTTTTGTTATATCGGATTCACCAATAAATGCCATCTTGTGGGTGTTTTGAGAATTGCACGCAGGATCGCCATTAGAGCGCATCTGAGGGGAGACGAGACAGCGGCGTGCACAGGTAAACTATATTTGCCTGCTTTGCTGTAATTAGTAAACTTTATTTAACATAACAGCCATTAATACACAAATTAGATGTTACATAAATGCCTGAAATGTAGCTAGATTACGCAGCTTGTCTCTAAGAAATAGAGACAAGCTCACGGAGTCACGTAAGATAATCCGTCAAGTCCAAATAAAGATGTTACTTTGCATGAATTAAATAATACAGCCATGAATGAGCACATGTTGGAAATAAAAGCGCTGAATTTAATTCTATCTCTGTTGTCTGCTTATCATTAGTCTCGTGAAGTCGTCTGCATTCAGCGGGTTGATGCTCAGGAAATGCTCCACGGCCACCGCATTTAACTTTTAACAAGATTCACTTGTTTAAAAATATTAAACATTTTTATAAATAAAATTATTTTTTTAATATGAAGATTAAAATTAACATGAAAGACTACTAATTTTCAACAAAAACAGTTTATTAACAGTGCACTTATTTTTATTTTTTGCACTTTCAGACCCCTCTATTACTTGATGTATAAATAAGATTTGTTTTGTTTTCTATGCAAAGAGGGAATGATTGTTATAAATAAAATGGTTTGTTTCAGTTCAGTGGTGTTGTAGTCATGCCAAAAACAGAAGTATACCATTAAATAAATATCGGTTCTGCATATCAGTTATCGGGCACATCAACACACAAATTATCAATATCGGTTCTAAAAAAATAAATATTGGTCGATCACTAATGGAGTAGATCGAGTCTATCAACACTCTCAAAGCTTCACAGTCATTTCCCTTTCATGGGTTCAACATTTCATTTAGTAACATTAGGCAGTTTTGATTTATGTGCTGTTTAAATCACATTATTTTACATGTGCGTCAGCAATGCTTCAATCACTTGTTTCTGCTGCTTCTTCTCCTGCAGTGTAAACCCAAATAAGCTGGCAAAACCTAATATAATTGAGGCAATCGGTTACATAAAAGTTAAGAAATTGAAAGTTTAAGTAAGCAGAACTGGCAGATTGTTATTATTTGTTCTTGAATTGAAATCTCAAAGTAAACAAATTTATTAGTGGAATTAGTATTAGTATTCAGAAAATTTTAACTTGCTAATTTGCTAGCATGTTAGCAATAGCATGTTATAACACATGAGTACAGCAATATAAAACATGCAACTTACTTGCTCTCAAACCAAGCTGCATGCACCACTTGTCATTCTCCAAAAACCCACATTAACAGAAACTCTTCTAAATTAGTATAACAAAACATTAATCACTACTAAATCTCCCACTTAAAATTAATCTTGCACAAAAAACAATATGTAACACTTAATTTTAGCATTTACTTTCCCTTTCGAGTGCCATGGAAAAGCATGCTGGAAATTGAAATCCCAGCCCAGTTTCAGTAAAAGTTAGTTTTGAAACAGTTAATGAAACATTTCAGTTTACTTACAATATTTCAGTTCTGTGAACTCAAAAGAAAGTGCTAAATACTCATAAAAGTTAAATTGACTGAACTAATTAGATTAATTGATGCTTGTCCTACACAAACTAATTAATTATTTTGAGTGTTAGGGTTTACAGTGCAGAGATTCTGTACTCTTTCAGAAGATGTGTAACAGCGCCTCCTACTGTATAACGGTAAAACATGTATTGCTGGAAAATTCCGTCAGTGGTGGGGAAAGAGTTAACATGGTTCAACTTCAATTAATGACCCATTTTTGGATGGACTGCATCCAAAGGAGCATTGCATTATAAATATGAATTTGTCTACATGGCATATTAAACTCTTATTTCAAAAGAGCAATTCCTGTTTTCCATGATATGACCTCTTTAAAACACTTATAATCTCAAGGGTTATAATATATGTTGAGGTTTGAAATGAACTTGAATCATGAATTTTACATTAGTATGGAGTTTTATTCATGGCACTAATCCATTAGGCCCCAAAGAAAACTTACAGCAACATTACAGTATATAGTTCATATTTAAATGGTTGGTGATTGCTTAAGCTATCATTACGAGCACAGAAATTACAGTTGTACAGTAAATATTGACAGGAGAAATGTCTGTTGTAAAGCTTTTCGTGATCACTCCACTCTGTTACACTGGCTTTATGCTATTAAAATGTTAATGAGAGCCTTGCAGGATTGCTGTAGGGTGGTACGGTATCTCTTATTACAGCTGACAGATACTCAGAGTCTGTTGGGCTTCTTTAGGTTATGTCGTCTCACATGTCTAAAAATATAACATGACTGTGAGGGCTTAGACAAAGTTATTGCTTCAGAACCAACAAGCCGCTGACGGCACTTGTTGTAGTCATCTCTCCGAGGGTTTGACTGGGATTACAGGCGTGCTTCCTGGGACATATGGTGTTATGTATCGAGAGCGACGCTTGTGACTGTAATTCACTGAGTTTTGGAGTCAATCCCGAGCCAATGGAAAAAGAATCAAGTATGCTTTCTGTCTGACACTGAGGTCTTCAGCTTGATTTTTTGAAGAAAAAGTATCACAGGCTCGTTTAGGAGCAGCAATTATACCATTTTAGGAATGACTACTACAGATTTAATGGGACTTAAATGGCCAGAAAGAGCCATTAAAAGATATTTGGTGGAAATGAGTGAAGAACAGACCCTTAGCACTAAGTATTTAGCTTCAATGTGTGTAACTAATTCTGCAACAAAGTGGTTCCTTGGGGCCCCCCAACACTGCACATTTTGCATTTCTCCTTTGTCTGACACACCCATTTCAGGTCTTGGAGTCTCTAGTAATAAGCTAATGACTTTAATCAGGTGTGTTTGATTAAGGAGACATGCAAAATGTGCAGTGTTGGGGGGGCTTCAGGAATGCGGTTGGGAACCACTGCCTTAGATCATTAATTGGACTTTTTTTTTTGAGCATTTCTTAGAGTGTAGGTTACACTTCGAATGTCCAATTTAGACATGCAAAGACATGTAACTTTGCAACTACATGTCAACTAACTCATTAATTTGCAACTACATGTCAACTAATTTTCATTAATTTGCAACTACGTCAACTAACTTATTAATTTGCAGCTACATGTCAACTAATTTTCATTAATTTGCAACTACAAGTCAACTAACTCATTAATTTGCAACTATATGTCAACTAACTCATTAATTTGCAACTACGTCAACTCATAAATTTGCAACTACATGTCAACTAACTCATTAATTTGCAACTACATGTCAACTAACTCATTAATTTGCAACTACATGTCAACTAACTCATTAATTTGCAACTACATGTCAACTAACTCTCATTAATTTGCAACTACATGTCAACTAACTCATTAATTTGCAACTACATGTCAACTAACTCATTAATTTGCAACTACATGTCAACTAACTCATTAATTTGCAACTACTTGTCAACTAACTTTGATTAATTTGCAACTACAAGTCAACTAACTCATTAATTTGCAACTACATGTCAACTAACTCATTAATTTGCAACTACGTCAACTAACTCATAAATTTGCAACTACATGTCAACTAACTCATTAATTTGCAACTACATGTCAACTAACTCATTAATTTGCAACTACATGTCAATTAACTCATTAATTTGCAACTACATGTCAACTAGCTCATTAATTTGCAACTACATGTCAACTAATTTTCATTAATTTGCAACTACATGTCAACTAACTCATTAATTTGCAACTACATTTCAGCTAACTAATTCATTTGCAACTACGTCAACTAACTCATTAATTTGCAACTACATCAACTAACTCATTAATTTGCAACTACATGTCAATTAACTCATTAATTTGCAACTACATGTCAACTAACTCTTGTTCATTAATTTGCAACTACATGTCAACTAACTCATTAATTTGCAACTACATCAACTCATAAATTTGCAACTACATGTTGTAACAGTCTAAACGTTACCAAGTTTTTTTTTTGTGTGTATTTTTCTTTTTATTGAATTAAGGGTTATATCGGGGTCAAAGGTAATGTCACTTGGAGCTGCCTGAGGGCGCTAGCGCACTATAGCTACCATATATAAGCCCTAGTTACCTCCGAGCAAGTCAAGTTGTTTGGTAGAGGGAAACCGCATGGTGGTTGAACTGACGCTACCTAATTCTACTCGTATTAATGTCCTGTTTTGAGAACTCGTTGAGAGTTTACGCTCAATGTGAGTATTTTCCAACTATGACTTGTTATAAGTGTAAACGCATTTGACTGATGGGAACTATTTTGCTTTCTTTTGTAGAAAGGACTCTTTTTGTTTCTCCTACCTCATATTTAATTGCATTGCTGTCGCAATAATACTCGTGCACGTCTCCAAGGTAGCATGAGCAGTTGAAAAGGAAAAGACCACGCGGTAGCGAGGCTACGGCGCGTGGCCTAATCAACTCAGCGTTTCCCAGAGAGTCGCCAAAAGCCGCTGGCTGTCTTCTGTCTTCACTCCTCACTCATTGGATTTATCATTGCGTCGCTCTCAAAATACATCGTGGATTTACACTCATCTCATCGCTCATCATTCCAGCTCATCTACAGTTGATCATTGACGATAAGTTTCATTCATTGACTGCAGTGGTTATGGTTTATTTTTGTGGCAATTATATGCACTGGTGTGAATAAAGAAGAGTAAAATGTATATTTGTTTGGTGAAGTGGTTTTAAATTTCAGTACCGATTGAATTTCTGTTGAACCCCCTCAGAGTAATATCTTTTAAAAAGGGGAGGTATTACAGAATGGCGCCCGAACAGGGACTGTTTTGAACTTTTACGGAGTCCCTTATTAAAAAAATATAAATTTCAATGGTAATTGAAAACCCTTCATAAACAAATATATTTAGCCATCATCTGCATGCAATGGAAGAGAGAGTGCCCACCGCTGATTATTCAGATGAAGCTTTCGTGCAGCGTAGAGACCCTGTAACGAATCTCATAGATACTTTTAGTGAGTTGTATTTAGATTCAGAGGAGGAAGAAAGGGAAAGTGGTGAGCATTTTGTTAAATCTGACGACGACTTACCATTACCCCCTCCACCTCTTGAGTTTCATGAGGATGAATTGCAATTCGGCAATGATGAAAATGCCCAACGCATGTGTAGTATTGAAGAGCATCTTGTTGATCTTGAGCACAGAGTCAGTGAGTTTGTCACCACAGAGACAATGAGCACAAAGCTAAAAGCCTGTGAAGATAGAATTAACTACTGTTTACAGAGAGAGCTGGAACGTGTTAAACAGCAATGTTATTCCAAAATTGATGAACTAAGTCAGAGCATTGTGGATTGTTTAAAGCGACGAGATAGACAATTAGAGCAACAGTTCAAAGCTATTAAACCCATCATGTCCACTCCCGTGCATTCCAGCACTGCTGCTCATAAGATGTCTCAAACACCATCCAAGATTGCTTCAGTTTCTCAAGACACCACAAAGCAAGTAACATATCTTTCTTCATCATCGTCTCTCCCTACTGTTAAACTTGAACTGCCTACTTTTAGTAATTTGGATTCAGAAGACCCCATTGATTTCATTGATCGTTTTGAAGAGTACAATGAATTAAGACCTCTGCATTACGAAGAGTTGTTAGCAGCGTTATCTGTGAGTCTTAGGGGTACTGCTAAAAGTTGGTGGAGAGCTGAGAAGCATAATATTACAGATTGGCCCTCTTTCAAAGAAAAGTTCCTGTTTTCGTTTCTGAATGAAGACCACAAAGAAGTTGCTGCTCAGAAGTTGGCAAGTTACCGACAAACAGTTAACGAAAGCATAAGAGACTTTGCTTTTAACTACAGAGCGATGTCACTAAAGATTAATCCTAGGATGTCTGAAAATGAGCTAGTGCAAGCAACGTTGAGAAACTGCAATCCTCGATTGGCTTCACTGTTGAGGGGAACGGCAAAGACAATTGATGATCTTGTTCGTCTCGGCACGCAAATAGAGAAGGACTGGGCAGAGAGCAAGAGAAGATGGAATCAAGGTAAAGATGAGGAGCAGAAGAAGAAATCTTCAGGTGGAAAAGGTCAGCCAAATCGCCTAATGCTTATGGATCCCACTTTTAGCTCTCAATGTAACAATGTGCTGCAAGCTCCTATAATTTTAAATCACTCATACTTCAATGCTGTAATTGATACAGGAAGCACCTTTTCTTTGATACAGCAAAAAGTATGGCAGAGATTGAGGAAGAAGGATGAGCAATTGACCAGAAGTGCTCAAGCGTTCATGCTCGCTAATGGCCAGAGTCAGAAAACTCAGGGTAAAGTACTCTGGGGATGTGAAATATACGGAGTGAAACATGAGGTCACATTTTATGTGATGGATGATATGAACTTGGCTGTTCCTGTCATCTTAGGATTGGATTTCCTCAAAGAAGCCAAACTAACTATCGATTTTAATGCCTCCTGTATTTACTTGCCTGATGCTACCTCCAGTCACCCAATGTGTTTTAATAAAATGCATGAACATGCTGCTGTCCAATTTTATGCTGCACAAGGAGAAGACGAGATGATTCACGAGGAGGAAACGTTGAAGCTGATCGACCAAGCGGGGGAAAACTCGCATGCTTCAACCGAGGTAAAGAGTCAATTGAAAGCTCTCATGTGTGATTGGCCTTCAGTATGTACCCACAAACTAGGTCGTACTAACCTTGTTAAGCACGAGATTAAAACTATTGATGAACTTCCTTTAAGAAAGAGACCATACAGAGTCTCTAAGACTAAAAATGATTTTATTGAAGAGCAGATTAAGGAGTTGCTTCAACTCAAAATCATTAAACCTTCTACGTCTCCGTGGGCTTCACCTGTGGTGGTTGTAGATAAAAAAGATGGAGGATCCCGGTTATGCATTGATTACCGTGGTCTTAACGCAAAAACTCACCTTGATGCATATCCGATGCCTCAGATCACGGATATTCTTGATTCTCTCCAAGGAGCCAAGGTGTTTACCACGTTGGACTTAAAGAGCGGATACTGGCAAGTTGAAATGGATCCTGCAAGTATGGAGAAAACTGCTTTCATTACTGCTTCAGGGCTATATGAATTCTTTTGTCTTCCTTTTGGCCTTAAAAACGCCGCAGCATCTTTCCAACGTCTGATGGAACAAGTTCTCAGAGCGCATAAGAACAAATGTTGCATGGTCTATATTGATGACATTATTGTATACTCTCCTGACATCCAAACACACCTGCACCATCTCAAACAAGTGTTTTATAGTCTGCACAAGGCTGGTCTCACGCTGAACCTCAAGAAGTGTAAGTTCATCTGTTCTTCACTTGACTACTTAGGCCATACCATCACAGCAGATGGAGTCAAGGTGAATTCAGAAAAGGTGGATGCAATCAGAACGTATCCAACTCCCAAGTCCTTAAAAGAAGTACAAAGATTTCTAGGTCTTGCAGCATGGTACCATCGTTTTATTCCTGAATTCTCCACTAAAACAGCACCTTTACATGCACTGAAGAAGAAAGAAATGAAGTGGAAGTGGACAGACGAGTGCCAACGTTCATTTGACCTCATCAAAGATGAACTCACTAGAGCACCTGTTTTAAGTACCCCTAACTTTGATTCTTCTTTTAAAGTACAGACCGATGCAAGTGATGTGGGCTTAGGAGCTGTATTGACCCAGGAAGTGGATGGACAAGAGAGAGTTATTGCATATGCATCTCGTTTGCTCAGAGGTGCTGAAAAATCCTATTCGACATCAGAGAAAGAGTGTCTAGCTGTAGTATGGGCTGTAGAGAAGTGGCACCATTACCTAGAAGGCAGAGCTTTTGAGGTAATCACAGATCATGCATCCTTAGTCTGGCTTTTCCAACATCCGAAACCCTCATCCAGACTGGAAAGATGGACGATCAGACTACAAGGATATCACTTTACTGTAAGGTATCGAAAAGGACAATGCAATGTTGTACCGGATGTGTTATCCAGAAGAGATGAGGCTGAATCACCAGCTGTGTTATTGCACACACCAGCTAAACATGGTTTTAATACTGTCACTTGTGATCTGCCTTTGGACTTGTCAGAAGTTGCTGATGAACAAAAAAATGACCCAGAGTGCCAAGAGATCATGGTTAAGGCAAAGACCCAGAAAACCACAGATCTTAAGAGAACGCACTATGTTTTAAAAAATGAGGTTTTATTTAGGAGTGTTCCAGACTCCAAAGAAGGCCAAAGGTTTCAAATTGTAGTCCCTGAAAAACTGAAGGAAGTAATGTTAACTTATGCACATGACAGCCCCCTGAGTGGTCACTTGGGTAAATTCAAAACTCTGATGCGACTTTTAGAATTTGCTTATTGGCCATGGATGCGTTCTAATGTATGGCAGCACTGTAAAAAGTGTGAGAAATGTCAACAGCATAAGCCCACTAACTTAAAACCTGCAGGCGGTCTACAAAGCGTGCCCATAGTCGAGCCTGGATATATGCTTGGCATGGACATCATGGGACCATTTCCACGGAGCACCCGCCAGAATGAGTATCTTCTGGTTATAGTGGACTATTTCACTAAATGGGTAGAGGTTTTCCCCATGAGAGCTGCTAAGGCTACAACCATTGTACGGATTCTCATAGAGGAGATTTTTACAAGATGGGGAACGCCAGCCTTCATCGTGTCCGATAGAGGTACGCAATTTACCTCAAACCTCCTGGACCAAGTATGTAAGCAGTGGCAGGTAACACAAAGACTCACCACCGCCTACCATCCTCAGTCAAACCTCACTGAACGGGTCAATCGAAATTTAAAAACTATGATTGCCACATACGTCGAACAAAATCACCGTACCTGGGATCAGTGGATATGTGAGTTCAGATTTGCACTAAATACCGCATGGCACGAAAGTACAGGGTACTCACCTGCTGAGATAGCACTAGGAAGACAGCTGAAAGGTCCTCTGCAGAGAGCCTTACAGAATCCTCCGGATCCTGACCAACCAGCCTATAGTATTTTAGAACGCCAACAATTTCTATATGAGTCAGTAAGAGAGAATGTAGAGAAGGCACAAACTAAACAAAGGAAATACTACAACCTCAAGAGAAGAGCTCAAAACTTCAATGAGGGTGATTTAGTTTGGGTGCGGACACATCCTCTCTCGCGTGCAGACGATGCTTTTATGGCTAAGATCTCACCTAAATGGAAGGGCCCAGCTAAGATTGTGAAAAAGCTAGGTCCTGTAAATTACAAGGTAACCATGTTATCTGAGCCTACTCAGGGTGACACGTATCATACCCAGAATTTAAAAATTTGCCATGGGTCAAATTTTTGGTCCACGGGGAGGGGTATGTAACAGTCTAAACGTTACCAAGTTTTTTTTTTGTGTGTATTTTTCTTTTTATTGAATTAAGGGTTATATCGGGGTCAAAGGTAATGTCACTTGGAGCTGCCTGAGGGCGCTAGCGCACTATAGCTACCATATATAAGCCCTAGTTACCTCCGAGCAAGTCAAGTTGTTTGGTAGAGGGAAACCGCATGGTGGTTGAACTGACGCTACCTAATTCTACTCGTATTAATGTCCTGTTTTGAGAACTCGTTGAGAGTTTACGCTCAATGTGAGTATTTTCCAACTATGACTTGTTATAAGTGTAAACGCATTTGACTGATGGGAACTATTTTGCTTTCTTTTGTAGAAAGGACTCTTTTTGTTTCTCCTACCTCATATTTAATTGCATTGCTGTCGCAATAATACTCGTGCACGTCTCCAAGGTAGCATGAGCAGTTGAAAAGGAAAAGACCACGCGGTAGCGAGGCTACGGCGCGTGGCCTAATCAACTCAGCGTTTCCCAGAGAGTCGCCAAAAGCCGCTGGCTGTCTTCTGTCTTCACTCCTCACTCATTGGATTTATCATTGCGTCGCTCTCAAAATACATCGTGGATTTACACTCATCTCATCGCTCATCATTCCAGCTCATCTACAGTTGATCATTGACGATAAGTTTCATTCATTGACTGCAGTGGTTATGGTTTATTTTTGTGGCAATTATATGCACTGGTGTGAATAAAGAAGAGTAAAATGTATATTTGTTTGGTGAAGTGGTTTTAAATTTCAGTACCGATTGAATTTCTGTTGAACCCCCTCAGAGTAATATCTTTTAAAAAGGGGAGGTATTACAATGTCAACTAGCTCATTAATTTGCAACTACATGTCAACTAATTTTCATTAATTTGCAACTACATGTCAACTAACTCATTAATTTGCAACTACATTTCAGCTAACTAATTAATTTGCAACTACGTCAACTAACTCATTAATTTGCAACTACATGTCAACTAATTTTCATTAATTTGCAACTACATGTCAACTAACTCATTAATTTGCAATTACATCAACTAACTCATTAATTTGCAACTACGTCAACTAACTTTCATTAATTTGCAACTACATGTCAACTAGCTCATTAATTTGGCAACTACATGTCAACTAACTCAAATTTGCAATTACGTCAACTAATTAATTTGCAACTACATGTCAACTAACTTTCATTAATTTGCAACTACATGTCAACTAACTTTCATTAATTTGCAACTAAATGTCAACTAACTCATTAATTTGCAACTACATGTCAACTAACTCTTGTTATTTTACAACTACATGTCAACTAACTCATTAATTTGCAACTACATGTCAACTAACTCATTAATTTGCAACTACATGTCAACTAATTTTCATTCATTTGCAACTACATGTCAACTAACTCATTAATTTGCAACTACATGTCAACTAACTCATTAATTTGCAACTACATGTCAACTAATTTTCATTCATTTGCAACTACATGTCAACTAGCTCATTAATTTGGCAACTACATGTCAACTAACTCAAATTTGCAATTACGTCAACTAACTAATTAATTTGCAACTACATGTCAACTAACTTTCATTAATTTGCAACCACATGTCAACTAACTTTCATTAATTTCAAACTAAATGTCAACTAACTCATTAATTTGCAACTACATGTCAACTAACTCATTAATTTGCAACTACATGTCAACTAACTCTTGTTATTTTACAACTACATGTCAACTAACTCATTAATTTGCAACTACATGTCAACTAACTCATTAATTTGCAACTACATGTCAACTAACTTATTAATTTGCAACTACATGTCAACTAACTCTTGTTATTTTACAACTACATGTCAACTAACTCATTAATTTGCAACTACATGTCAACTAACTCATTAATTTGCAAGTACATCAACTAACTCATTTATTTGCAACTACATGTCAACTAACTCTTGTTATTTTACAACTACATGTCATCTAGCTAATTCATTTGCAACTACATGTCAACTAACTAATTTATTTGCAACTACATGTCAACTAACTCTTGTTATTTTACAACTACATGTCATCTAACTTATTAATTTGCAACTACATGTCATCTAGTTAATTAATTTGCAACTACATGTCATCTAGCTCAATAATTTGCAACTACATGTAAACTAACTTATTAATTTGCAACTACATGTCATCTAGCTAATTCATTTGCAACTACATGTCAACTAACTCATTAATTTGCAACTACATGTCAACTAATTAATTAATTTGCAACTACATGTCAACTAACTCATTAATTTGCAACTACATGTCAACTAACTCATTAATTTGCAACTACATGTCAACTAACTCATTAATTTGCAACTACATGTCAACTAACTCATTAATTTGCAACTACATGTCAACTAATTAATTAATTTGCAACTACATGTCAACTAACTCATTAATTTGCAACTACATGTCAACTAATTAATTAATTTGCAACTACATGTCAACTAACTTTCATTAATTTGCAACCACATGTCAACTAACTTTCATTAATTTCAAACTAAATGTCAACTAACTCATTAATTTGCAACTACATGTCAACTAACTCATTAATTTGCAACTACATGTCAACTAACTCTTGTTATTTTACAACTACATGTCAACTAACTCATTAATTTGCAACTACATGTCAACTAACTCATTAATTTGCAACTACATGTCAACTAACTTATTAATTTGCAACTACATGTCAACTAACTCTTGTTATTTTACAACTACATGTCAACTAACTCATTAATTTGCAACTACATGTCAACTAACTCATTAATTTGCAAGTACATCAACTAACTCATTTATTTGCAACTACATGTCAACTAACTCTTGTTATTTTACAACTACATGTCATCTAGCTAATTCATTTGCAACTACATGTCAACTAACTAATTTATTTGCAACTACATGTCAACTAACTCTTGTTATTTTACAACTACATGTCATCTAACTTATTAATTTGCAACTACATGTCATCTAGTTAATTAATTTGCAACTACATGTCATCTAGCTCAATAATTTGCAACTACATGTAAACTAACTTATTAATTTGCAACTACATGTCATCTAGCTAATTCATTTGCAACTACATGTCAACTAACTCATTAATTTGCAACTACATGTCAACTAATTAATTAATTTGCAACTACATGTCAACTAACTCATTAATTTGCAACTACATGTCAACTAACTCATTAATTTGCAACTACATGTCAACTAACTCATTAATTTGCAACTACATGTCAACTAACTCATTAATTTGCAACTACATGTCAACTAATTAATTAATTTGCAACTACATGTCAACTAACTCATTAATTTGCAACTACATGTCAACTAATTAATTAATTTGCAACTACATATCAACTAACTCATTAATTTGCAAGTACATGTCAACTAACTCATTAATTTGCAACTACATGTCAACTAACTCATTAATTTGCAACTACATCAACTAACTCATTTATTTGCAACTACATGTCAACTAACTCTTGTTATTTTACAACTACATGTCAGCTAACTTATTAATTTGCAACTACATGTCATCTAGCTAATTAATTTGCAACTACATGTCATCTAGCTCAATAATTTGCAACTACATGTAAACTAACTTATTAATTTGCAACTACATGTCATCTAGCTAATTAATTTGCAACTACATCAACTAACTCATTAATTTGCAACTACATGTCAACTAATTAATTAATTTGCAACTACATGACAACTAACTCATTAATTTGCAAATACATTTCAGCTAACTCTAATTCATTTGCAACTATGTCAACTAACTAATTAATTTGCAACTACATGTCAATTAACTTTCATTAATTTGCAACTACATTTCAACTTCAATATCTCTTTAATTAGCAACTACATGTCAACTAACTCATAAGAGTATTAATAGACTGTTAGGTTAGTAGAATAAGTTGTAGATGTAGTTACAAAGTCACTTATAGTCAGCAGAATGTCTGCAGGATCATCAAAATAAAGTGTCAGCAGATATTAAGCAGACAGTCTATTAATACTTTTATGACTGCTAGTTGACATGTAGTTGGAAAGTTACTTATAGATAATAGAATGTCTAAAGTGGACATATCGAAATAAAGTGTTGCCTGATATTATGTGCTTATTTTACACAACTCACAAATGCAGCCAAAATTTAACATGAACATTTAATAGAACTTGCAAATCCTGTATATCAATTGGGAAAGCCACAACAAAAAATAAACAGTAGTCAATATATAAAACTAAATAATGAGAAAAAAAAGTTGCACATGAGATCATCAATCATTGGCTTCAACAATCAAGAAAGTCTTTCAGTCTTTTGTGCTCTCTAACATGTGCAAATCTAGTGTCTATCTGCAATTGGACCAACACCACCAAATGTGGGTTTTCTTTAGAACATTGTGTGCAGATGTGGCTCGCATGAGAATATCAAAATAAATGTGCCTCTTAAAAATATATATGAAAAAAAAAAAATGACAATACATCATTTAGTCATCAGCCATTTGATTTTATGTGTAAATCTTTATCAATTTATGTAAGTGATCAGATGCACCTGCTGGTCAATAAAACTGGGGAAAAAAATCACAGATTTATGAGCTGTATCTAGAGACCATAATATCCTGAGGGTGAACTCTTCTTACTTGGACTGGTAAGAAACCACCTAGCAACAACACAGAACACCTTAGCAACCAAATAGCAATATTGCAAATCTAGTTTTTCTTACTATGTAAATATCTGCTGCAATAATTATACTAGTCTAAATTTATACAGATGCAAGCCGGTTTGAGACACATTTCTGTCATTAAATATCTCTCCTTTCTCTTCTTCTGCTGTCCTTGACTATGTGAGTGTGTCTGTTAAGAAGAAAGTCACCATTTCAGTTTTATTTAAGAAGGGAATGTCAGTCTTACAGTCTTTCATATCTTAATGGTCACACATAGGAAGCACAGAAACACATTAGCATAATTGGATTCCATGTTAACATCATAACATGCACATTTTGAAGCGCGAGTAAGCAACATCAACATCAGATTCTCAAACTGATCGTGATGCACCAGTTAGTATTCTTCATTTGTGGGGAAGTTCATACAGCCTGTGATTCTGATTGATTCTTTAAGGCAAACTGCACATAAGACATCAAAGCTTTCTTGGAAAAAATGATGGGACCCTTAATTGCAATTCAAGCGGGAATCCATAGGTCAGCTGCCTGTCGCAGGAGCTGCAGAAGCGACATGGACAGTGGTCATTGCAACTGATGAGAGGGAGGACTGGAGGTTATTTGTCTTTTGTCAGAGGATGTTCTCCAGCTCAGCCTTTGATGTAGATATCGAACTGAGTCACATGGGTGCGGGTTCAAGTAGTTTTCTTATACAGCTGAGGACCCCTCTGCTGCCCCTCTCAATATTTAAGGTCTACATCATGGATGTGTATCTGAGAATGCGATTCCCAAGGGACATAAAGACTTGGATCGATGATCCTTTAATAACATCACACCTGATCTGTTAATAATGGCTCTTATGTCCGACAGATGCTAACGTTGTTAATCTTGCGTGAGTAACATTTATATTATCTGGTGAAGCAATTAAAGTCAACATGAAATGCTACTTTTCCTATACACATTCCTGGTTTTATTGTGCATGATATTCTGAAGCAAAATAAATTCTTATCTTTATTAACTTTGAATTATTTTTTGGCTGATGTTACCAATTCCTTTTTTTTTTTTTTTTTTTAATCGGTGCTTATATAGAGATACTTTTCATCTTCTCAATTCAATTCCCAATGAATAAAATCATGCAAAAGTAAAAGAGTTGCAAGCATGGTAACAATTTATTTTGATAGACATTCTAATAGAGCTGCACGATTCTAGATAAATTGTTTTGTTTAAAATAGAGATCTCGACTCTCCCATGACTCTGAATAGACAACTAAACATAACAACATGTAATTTAATAGAGGTTCTGACAAAATCTCAATATCTGCAGTCTATTTAAAAAATATTTAATTAATTTTAATTAATTATTTGTTCAAAATAAAATCAGTTTGAGTGAATGATTCAATGACACTCTCATTTACACTGCAGGTGTAATCCAATTTATATATATATATATATACACTCTAAAAAATGCTGGGTTGTTTCAACCCAAAATTGGGTCAAATATGGACAAACCCAACCGTTGGGTTAAAAAAATGCATTTAAAAATTTAACCCAACGGTTGGGTTTGTCCATATTTGACCCAATTTTGGGTTGAAACAACCCCGCATGTGTTAGAGTGTATATATATATATATATATATATATATATATATATATATATATATATATATATATAGGGTGTTTCCTGCATAGAGAATTCAGACAGGCAGTCACATGCTCAGACACCCCTTTACCATGGTTCCGTTGGAGCTTCCCGTCCATTCTCGAACCGTTCCGCCCATCCCCACTGCAGAAAATGGGGTTCCGTGCTGAAAAGATCACTTTCATATCCGATCTGTGCCATGTGGGAGGAAAAAAATCAGGATTGGGTCATTTGAACCATGTAATGTAACGTTATTGGATGAATCAGCATTTTTAAACAGATTAAACAGACAAGTCACTTGTCGCCACCTACTGGTGTAACAATGTAATCAATACAAACTTTAATTGAAGCATTAAGTTACTTTCAAAAGGTGATTTACTCTATTTTGATCGCTACCATAGGCATCAGTGTTTATATTCAAACTATAAACTTTTATCCCAGTACTATTGTGATAATTTGAATTATTGTAAAGACAGAAATAACGATAATGTGTGTTTGAAAAGACTGTTTGTGAAGCCTTTTCATACCTATTCATGACAACGGCTCTCTCTGGCTCAGCAGCCGCATCAATGCAGATGTCAATGTTCGCTGTGATTGTACTTGTCAAAGGTTTAATAGTCAGACGAATCGTTGTCATTTACGTGTTCAAATCTAGTTCATGATCTTTAATTATTAATTGTGCAGCTCTACATCCTGCTATACAGTAAGTAACTTGTAAACAGCTACATGTCATTGTCAACTAGCAGTCATTAGAGTATAAGTAGACTGTCTACTTAATATCTGCTTTAACCTCGCGTACGAGCAGATCCATTTCCTCGCTAGAGAATTCTAGCAAGTTTTTCTGCTTGCAAATTTTGCCATGTAAATAGCGAATCTGCCATGGCGCGAGCGCAACTGGCTTTTAAAGGGAATGGGAGATGAGACTCGGATTGGTTTATTACACATTACGCCCAAAACAGACCCATTACTCATTAAGAGAATAGGGACAACCCTTTTAGACCGCCAACCATTTTTCCCATTGTTAAACTAGCAAAAGTGGATTCGGACACGCCCTAAGCGCACTTGCGCCATGCACTTTAGATCATGTGCTTTGATCGTTTAAAATAGGGCCCTTTATTTTGATGCAATTAATTATCAACTTATTATACTAACCCTAAGCCTAAACTAACAGATTAATACTCTAATGAGCTTTAGTTGAGATGTACTTGCAAAGTTACTTATAGTTAGTAGAATTTCTAAAGTTTACAATCGAAATAAAGTATAACGGCATGTTGACTTTAAAAAGTAATGAAAATGCCTCTTTCAAGAAAATTAACTACAGAGTCAGTCAAGGTGTCTAAATGAAGGTTGAGGCTTAGAAAAGGCAAAAGAAAACTCATGCCGTCTGATCTACGAGATTAATCTTGTAAATGGCTTCTCAGTTATTAACAGGAACAGCCTTTGAATGGCGAGCAGCAGTACTGTGCTGATCCGATCTCTCCTGCTGCACACGGGCTCCTGTAACTCCCGGGATACCTCGACTGACGGATGAGTGATGAAACAGCTGATTTATTCCCTGAACCCTGTAATACTTCACACAATGGATGGATGTAGCCACATTTTTTCACTTTCTGAAACATTGACATCCAGTAAGAGATGAATAACATTGAGGGATAGGGCTATATTTGTCTGCTCTGTGAAGGACAACCCGGCTAATAGCGTAAATTGTGTATACACACAAAATTAAATGAATATTTGTACAAAACGGCATCTGCCTTGCAGAATAAGTCAAAGCTGTTTGGAGTAAAGAGAACAGTTTCAGTCTCTTTGAGTGACTTCAGTACTGGCTCTTTTAATATACAGTCGATGACTGTAAACGAGAGAAACTGCTGTGAACAGACATGAATATTTTAGCTCATCCTCCAGTGACGGAGGGACCCTGTTCTCCCACTGCAAGCCAATTCAGGAGCTTTAACATTTGCAGAGAGCAACGGTACACCTATGATTAATTTACCATCTGGCCCACTAAAGATTCGTATCATTTAATGCAAGAAAAAGCATTTCATACGCTGGGCAGTTTAACATTTTTTGTTCTAAATATTATTTCATCCAAAATAAATTGTTAGCCGTGTGTATACATGTATACACTAACATTAAAAAGTTTGTTTTTGAAAAGCCTCTTCTGCTCACCAAGGCTGCATTTATTTGTTAAAAAAACAGTATAAGGTGTGTATATAAAAAAAAAAAAAAACAGTATAAAAACAAAGGTGTGTAGGCACCTATTGTATCCGTTGGCATTCTTCTTCTTCTTCTTCTTCCGCTTTTGAGTCTATGGCAGCCCATAGAACCACTTTAGGAAATTTGGCACACTGATAGAGGGCAGTCTGAACTGTCACCATGGCAAATTTGGAGTCTCTAACTCAGTCCCTCTAGCGCCACCACCTGTCCAAACTTGCACTTATATTTATGCTAATATAAGTGAAATTTTCATGACAAATTTCCCACCATTTTGAATTTTCAGAAAAATTTTTTTTTTCTAATTCCTCCAAGGCCGTTGCTCTGATTTTGACTGAAATTGAACCAGATCATCTTCGGACCATGCCAATAAAAAGTTGTGGAATTCAATTTATTTGTCAAACCAATTTCGAAAAACGTGCAAACTAATTTTTCGTAGCTCTTGCGAAAAATAGACATAAGGCTTGATCACCTCAACGCTTTAACGTATTCAGACCAAACTTGGTCCATGTCATCGCAAGCATGACCTAAGTTTACATGCTCGGTGCAGCGCTACCCACTGCTCCGGAGATATGAAAAATGGTTACTTTTGCTTATAACTTCTGAACTGTTTGTCCAAAAATTCTAGGTAGTTTCTGGGCTGTCAGGATTACATCTGTTTTGGACTCTCTGTTTGATTTGTCATTTGTCTTATGTCCTCCTTTGTTCAGTTTTTCCCGCCATTATTTAGTTCCCTTGGTTACAGATTGAGTTCAGGTGTTCCTTATTAATTAATAAGTTCCCTTTATTTGCTGTGCATATATACCCTGTGTTCTCCTTCTGTCTCGGTCAGTTCTCGTTTGTATGTAGAGTGGTTTTTCCTGAGTTTCTCCTGTTATTTGGAAGTGAGTCTACCTTCTTGTATTCTGCCTCATCTGGAGAGTTCCTTACCACCATTCTGTGACAGGGGCGTCATGCCAAGTCGAATGATATCCAATTTTCCCATATCGGCCATTTTGAATTTTGCAGTAAAATGCTGCATTTTACGGACACATGAACATATCATTATGAAATTTGGTTTGGGTCATCAGCACGATGCCCTGAAGAAGTCTGAGAAGTTTCGGATTTTTTTTTTTTTTTTTTTTTTTTACATGCTTAGAACTTTGGATGTGGTTGACTTATTTTCACGAGATTAATCTCTTTGGATTCCTGAATCCTTGCCGAGTCCAACGATACCAAACATCGCCTTATGGTTAGTGCAACTCCTAAACGAAATGAGATATTTTCACCAAATTTGGTGCGCTTATGTATGGGGGCACTCTGAGGACACACACAAAAAGTGGTGGGACTGCGCCACCTGGTGGCGCTATAATTGAACAAAACATGACCTTTGCTCTAACTACAGTACTGTTGGTCTGATTGACTTCAAAATTGACATGCAGTGTCTTTGTCTCAGTTGCTATCAGTCCATTATGACATTGTTGGTGTGCTGCTAGCTTCCTTGTTTGTTTTTGATGTGAAGCTTACAGCTACATTTTAAGATCTTATTTATTTCTGTGATCAAAGCTGATTTTTTTTTCAGTGTTGCATGATCCTTCAGAAATCATTCTAATATGCTGATTTGCTGCTCAAGATAACATTTCTGATTATTATTCTGATTATTATCAATGTTGAAAACAGTTGTGCTGCTTCATATTTTTGTGAAAAATTTCACGATTGTGCTTCATTTCACGATTCCTTGATGACTAGAAAGTTCAAAAGAACAATTTTTTTTTAAATAGAAATCTTTTGTAACATTATAAATGTCTTTACTGTCACATTTAATGCATCCTTGCTGAATAAGAATATTAATTTCTTAAAAACATGTTACTGACCCCAAACTTTTGAACAGTGTACAGTATATAGACCCACTGACATTTTAAAGCAATAAACCATAAGAAACCACTCAAATACATGGCCTCTCATCACTTATTCCTTTGAACATGATGAGTAGCTAAAAAAAATAAATTAATAATAATAATATTCAATATTATTCCACCAAATAAAATAGTTCGATGGCTTGCATTGCAGTAATTAATTTGATGAGTGTATATTATTGAGTATTTTACAGCGCGGAATATCCAGTCAGATCTGTTTTTATAAACATCTATCGATCAGTTCTGGTTTTATTGAAGTTTATCAGTCTTTGTAGCTTTCAGTCGCTCTCAAGCATGAGTCATGTTCCACTGTCCAGAGCAAGATGTTCAAGCCCACGTCCAACCGATAACCTCTGCCTCCTTTCCCAGAATACATCTGCCAAATAGTTGAAATTAACCTCACATTCCCCTTTCTCTGTTCTCTTGCCGAACAAAGTGCCGCGTTCCAGCGTGACCCGCAGGTGGAGGGTTCAGTCCTTTGTTCCACTGCGCGCCGTGCCATTCAAACCATCGCTGTGATCTGCATCTCCACAGTCGCTTCGAAAGACTATTTTAAACCCCCTGTCTCCCACCCGCCCCTCCTGATGCGACTCTGACTCTATAATAACGGCGCACATCTTCTTATTGTGTTTCTGCAATTTTCATGATATTGTGCCGTCTGTCTCCAGACAGCCAACCCAAACGCTAATTCCATCCCTTGTTTAGTCACATGGACGCATTTTATGTGCCTTCGGTGTGAGATGTTGCTCTGACTATAAATGAAGCCCTTGATGCTTTGTGCTGGGGGCCGCGGCTTTCAACATGCCCACAGGCTTCAGTGGATGAGTCAAGCTACTCATATAATAATGAATTGTGCATTTGGGCCTTATTGCAAAAAGGGAAAATAGAGAAGAGCTTTCATTTGATAGATGTTTTTATACTTTTGGTTTTTATGCGGTCATGATTAATGCAAGTTATTGGTCCAATTAAAAGAGAGTAAGAGCTTAAATATGAAGTTACATCAGCACTTTGTGTGTGTGTGTGTGTGTGTGTGTGTGTAAGTTTTTGGAAGTTATGCAAAATACAAAATTAATGACTGCGTCTGTGTTCCACAGAAACCTCTCTCCTTATAAGTTTTGTGTTTACACTGACAGACTACTTATGGTAATAAAGTTGCAGCTTGGGAAATGCAAACACACAGAGGCTTCGTTACCTTTCCTCTGTCAGCATGCTTTCCATCTCGTTGCGGCACAGTTCAACAGTCCCTATGGGATACGCACCGTGAGTGGATTCTGCACACATATCGGTTCCCTTCATGGTAAAAAAGCGCTAGTAATGTGAACGCAGCCTATTAGGTGATTCTCCAGAGCTGTTTGTAGGCGTCAGAGAGTGTACCTGGGGAATTGTATTGTATTGTATTGTGTGTGAATATTGTATTTCCTTCTCATCGGTCTTCTTGGTCACCTTCGTTAACAAACTGCTTCTAATGAGAGCCCATTCTATTGGATTTAGTATGGACAATTTGTGCTCGCTTAAAGGGATAGTTCACCAAACAATGAAAATTCTGTCATCATTTACTCACCCTCAATTTCTGCTGAGCACAAAAGAAGATATTTTGAAGAATGTTGGACACCAAACAGTTGATGGGGCTCCACTGGCTTCCATTGTATTTTTTTCCTTCTATGGAAGTCATTGGGGCCCATCAACTGTTGGGTTGTCCGACATTCTTCAAAATATCTTCTTTTTCAGCAGAAGAAAGAAATTCATACCAATTTGGAACAACTTGAGTGTGAGTTTTTGGGTGAACAATCCCTTTAAATATCCCATAAATAATGAGGCATGACAGAACATTTGACATCTTAATAATTAATAAGCCCAGAAAACAATCTTTTACATTTTTTTTCTGCTTGCTTTATTCATTTTGTGGACACCAAGACTGCTTTGTGAAGCTAAACTAAGTGCATCTCCTCATGGAATATATTAAATTAAGTGCCATGCAAAAATATGACAATATACCTATTTTTTTTGCATGTTTTTTCCATTTTCTTTTACAATTTTTCTACCAGAATGAAAGGACTATCTCTGGGCTGATTAAATTTAGACTCATAGCCTCAAGAGTCCCAAGAGGTTTGACATACTCTTTAAGGAAATTAATTTACTTAATTTGGGAATTCATCTTGGGGTCATGCCTCCATTATAACCACCAAACTAATTTTCTGCAAATCTATTTATACTAGGATGGAGCTTGTCAAGAACAAATCCAGGTCATATTTCACCCCAAAATCAGATTGTGCTTGGTGAAAAGGAAGCTTATTTTAGGATCATATTGGAAAAAATATTTCTGCATCATGATAGAATTTGGTGTTGTTTGGTTAAATAAATAAATAAAACATTTTTATCTAGTAAAAATTACTGTATTTCAGTAATGACAATAATAGTTGAGAATAATAGCTCATTCTGGGAATGTGAATTTGGGGGGGAAATGTGCTTTAGGACTTATGTATTATGTTTCGATCTGAAAAGATTTGATAAAACCTTGCCACACAGTCTCTTAAAGGGATAGTACACCCAAAAATTTACTCACCCTCAATCCATCCTTGGTGTTTATGACTTTCTTCCTTCAGACGAACACAATCAGAGATATATTTAAAAATATCTTGGCTCTTCCAAGCTTTATAATGGTAGTAAATGGGGGGGGGGGGGGGGGGTGATTGCATCCATCCATCATAAATGTAATCCATACAACTCCAGAAAAAATCCATATTTAAAACTTTATAAACTAAAATAACTAGCTTCCGGCAGACAACCATATGCATACACAGCAAAATCCCCAGAGTTAAATCAACTCTGCTCAGAGAACATATGGTCCCTCTCTACATAGAGTTAAAATAACACTGAAGCAGAATTAAAGTTTATGAGATAATATGCTGTTTGTGGAGTTGTTTAATCAGACCTTGAGAGATTTAATGTCTTTTATCTTCAGTTGATTTCATCTAAGGCAGTGGCTGGAAGTCAGTTGTAGTTCTTGTGTTTGTCTTCATTGATTCTGCTTGTTAACAGCAGGTGTTCATCACTACTGCTCAATCATCACTTAATTAATCACTTAATTATCTCATTAACTTTAACTCTGCTTCAGTGTTACTTTAACACTATATAGAGAGGGACCACATGTACTCTGAGCAGAGTTGATTTAACTTGTACTACACAAGTCGACTAGCGCCACTTGTGTAATCCGTGGCGCGATGTATGACGCAGGATGTAGGAGTGTCGTAAGCTTAAACGCCTCTCGCTGTTTAAACAAATGCTTTGCAACAAACTCAAGCTCCTCTTCTTTTATATCGAAATACTCCCAACATTTCTCTTTAAAATTATTGTTTTAGACTTCTAATTCTTGACCGGTGTTTTGTTTTGCTCTATTCTCTGTTCTTCCGTGTTCATCATTATGTCATGTGTCGGGTCAGGGGTACGGCCGTACGCCGGAAGCTAGTTATTATAGTTAAGTTATAAATATGGATTTTGTCTTACAAAAACCCATCGCTTCTCTTCAGAAGGCCTTTATTAACCCCCTGGAGCCATATGGATTATTTTTGTGATGAATGGATGCATTTTTTAGGGCTTTAAAATCTCGCCCCCCATTTTCTACCATTATAAAGCTTGGAAAAGCCATCTCTGATTGTGAAGAAAGTCTAAGGATGGATTGTGGGTGAGTAAATCGAGGGATAATTTCCATTTGTGTATGACCGAGCACATTTTGAGAGATTCTGAGGCATTTCAGTAAGCAAAAACTGAAATGTCTCAGAAAATGACACATGGTGCAAACTGATGCATTGCATGTAGCTTGCCTCATTTTATTTTCCCTTTTTGATTTGGCACTTTGACAGCTGGCTGATCTGGGATGAGTGTGTGCAGTTTCCTGCCCCTTAGTCAATTATATATATAAAAAAATAAAATAAAACCATCATAAACCCAAGACATATCTGTAGGCCTGTGCACTCAACACCGCCTTGCCAGATCTGTTCCACACAGCTCTGTGGAAGACCGAGCACTTGTAAATGGTAAGTTTGTGTTTGTGTTGTGCCAGGTGTGTGATGGGTCCCCAGAGAACCCAGGAGCCGAGGCAGAGGAAGGAGCCGCTCCAGGCATGGAGCTCATCCAAGTGCGCAGACGATCCAGTCGAAACCTGCAGCTGCCCCCACTGGCCTTCCGGCAAGCTGAGCAACATGACTGGAACAGCAAAGAGATGGAGCCGATCGCCCGTCCCACCACCCTAGCACTGCGCATCCCCCCGCTCATCGCCATCACATCTGCTGACACCGACAGGTGAGCAAAAACTGATGATGCCTTTTGTGTGGATGCATAAAATCTGGATTTCTTTAACACATTTATAATGTGTTACATTTTTCTCCCGCAGCATGTAAGTATGCTGTTTGTTTCCCCTATAACTATATATATTTTTTAGTATCAACAATAATATTGGCCATCCGTCATAACATAAAAATAATTGCTAGTAAATCGTTTCAGTGCACCACTTTTTTTTTCAACCCACAAGGTCATTTGTGAAGAAAACATCGTGGGAGTCTTTGTAAAAACACTCAGCAGTGGTGTTTCATCATTGCCAGTGATAGAAATGTAAGAATGAAATGGGCATGGCGATAAAATCGACTCCTTTGTCTGACTTTGGCAAAGATTGGCTTCACTACCAGCTCTACAAATCCTGTTTAGAGCGAGAAGTTCTTTGGTGGGAGGGCTAGATTAGAACACACTTTGACATTTTGTCCAATGTCAGCCTATCGCTGTTTTTCTGTCACTTATCATCCATGCAGCCTGTTCTTTCTTTGATGGGCTCTTTAAAGAGGCACAGCTGAAGGGTGTCTCTCCAGGGCCGCAAGCAGATGGATAAAAGAGAATTTGTGGCTTAAGATCAGTTTCTCTTAAGGTATCCACATATACAATGGCATTTTATCAGTGAATGTTCTTGCATCTTACATTTTGTAGTCCTCACTGTTAGGCGATAACTATTTCACAATAGAGTTTCACCTTTACTGTACACAATGTGAGTGCTGCTTGCCTGTGCAGAACTTTGTGGGTGTTGTGGGTGGTTGCTCACAGGCAAAAGAGCCCAATATTCAGGGTAGGGTTACATCTGTGTTTTTATAGTCTTGCTTAAATTGGGATGTAAAGTTTACACAGTGAGCTTTAGTAGCTGCTTCTTAGTTTGGAGCTAAGGCTGCACGATATATATATTTTTAGCATTTAGTTATTGCCATGTGAGCATAGTCACATGTTAAGTACAGGGATCGTAGCTGATCCACATAGGCCAGTACGGTTCGGCCAATAATTGCAAAGTTTAACCAGAGTGCAAGTTTATCATTTGCATGTGTTGTCAGTTTAAACATCAAGTGCAAGATGACTGTAGAGCCATGCAGACAGCATGTGAACACCGAATTAAGTTCTCTTTCTCTTATTTTTCAGCTTGAGCGTACACGTGCATGCAATATTAAGTCAAAATGCCCGTCTCTGTGAGTTTCCTCATAACTTGCAGAGTTGGTTATGTGTACAATTGAGAAAGAAAATGGATGTGTATCTTTATATTGGATCCGTGCATTCGTCTTAGTGACAGGAGCCTAATATACCCACAGCTGTTTGTGTCACCAATGTTAAAAGGGACCTATAATGCCCCTCTTCACAAGATGTAATATAAGTCACTGGTGTCCCCAGAATGTGTGTTAATTAAATAATTATATTATATTTAACACTTAAATGCACGTCATTCACTACCCTCCTCCTCGTTCATTTTTTAAATGTTAGACATCAACCTTCTTGGTATTCCTCAATCAATTCATTATAAAGAATATAACAAGAAAAAAATCATAAAATTATAAGAGAATACCTATTTTTGTATTCATTTCTTGTAAAAATTGTATAGCGTCGCAAACGACCCGAGGTGTGTATGAGTGTACGTATATTTTTTCTGCACAATAATAATTGAAACTTAGATGACAGAATAAGCGCAATTCACCTTTATTCCACAAGGTGGCAATGTCTGATACACAATGCTGAAGTGACGACTTATTTAGACAGAAAACGAAATAATAAGAAAAACATGAAATGGCTATATCGCAATAAAATATGATTGTAACTGTTACAGGATGAATCTGGTGAAGCTGTTAGCGATCGAAATATTGATTGTTGAAAGTTGAGAATACGTTTGAGATTGCGAATGGGCTCATATTAATGACCTCAAACATAAAACTAGCCCATTATTTGCTGAATTTACTGGGAAATGAGCTCTGACGAGGACAGTGGTGATGGCATAAAACATCTGCTCAAACTGAACCCTTTCAAGCTCCAAAAGGTAACAAAATACGATTTATTTTATTCTTCTGTAATTGTTACTCTAATATCAGAGGAGTTTTATATTATCACGACAGGTAGAGATCCTTCCGTGTTAGATATAGATCTGGGTCGATAAAGACCCGAATATGTAAGAATGATTGGCGAAACAGTCTGACTGTTTAAATGCATGCATTTAAGGGTTAATTTATACAGTGTTATTTTACATTCGATTATTCAATGTCTGTACCTGAATACAGTTAGATTTACCTTAAAAAAAAAAGATTTATTTCAGTTTATTGTTTATTTTCTATGCACATGCACTACCCTACAAAATCACCCCAGTCATCTTAGAATGATTCATTCTTTACCAAAAGAGCTATTCAAATCATCTAGTGAAATTGTTTTCATATCGCAATATATATCACAGAAAAACACAATATCACAATGTTCGTCATTTCAGGTTTGTTTAAATTTGTTTCAAATTTAATTGCGTCACATAATGGTAAATTCAATTTTCTTTTGAAGTGTGACATCATTAATCATTGTATGAAATAAATTGTATATTTAAATGACATTCAGGAACTGTATTTATTTCGATCGGATTTATTTATTTCATTATTCCTGTAAATATTTAGTTTATATGTAGGGTTGCATTTTAGCTGTGATGAATATTTCATTAGCTGTGGTGACTTCATGTTCTTGCATTTTTAAAGATTCTCCATGGGTTGAGTAGTTCTTACAAATAACCAGCATTCTTCATTAGCCTGCAAGTGTCAAATATGGCCTTATTCTATAACAGAGCGAAATCAGAGGCACCCCACCATTCACAATCAATTTCCTCCCTTAGCTATTCATTGAAAATCTGCGTCATCTTTGAGCTGCATTTTATTTTTAGGCCAAACTGGTCATGCACTGATGTAGTGTTTTAGTGTGGCAGGATTCAATCAAACCTTATAGACTGGGTGCAATCTTCTTCCATTAACATCTAATAGTTTACAAGGTTATGAGAAAAGATGGAAGTGCCGCTTAGAACCAAGGACAGATTTCTTTTCTTTTTCTTTTTTTTTTTTTTTTTTTTAAAAAGGTCTTCTTTTACGTTCCCCCACAGAGAAAACACCGTCAGACCTATTCACATTGTTGGGAATGAGAGAGTAATTTCCTGTCAGGTTTCTGAATCACAGACATCCAGTTTAAATGTCACAGTGATCACAAGTCATTCGCCCTGTAAAGTGAAATTAATAGAATACCTGACGCACTTTCTTATGATTGCATTACAGATTTTCTGACCTATACAAACTCCAGAGGAGATTTGTGCTGCTTTCTAAAGAAGTTTCCTGCATATATTGTCTAGTTTGGCCCCAAGCATGGTTCATTTATAATTCACTGAGTTTCTTCAACATGGTTACACGTTTTGCCGGTCGGTTTGAACGGCCTATTGGCCACCCTGTTAGTGACACCATGATTGTTTAAACCAGCTTCAACACTAATACTGCTGAACTGTGCACTTTCATGTCAGAAAAGTATTACAGAAGCATGAAAACTCCTGAACACCTTTCATTATAGCTGACCTTAACTGATTTGGGGGGCTCTATAGATACAGCCTGGCATATCCAAATTCTGAAAAGGTTTTACAGACGTATGAAAATAGGAATTTGTCTCTTGCCGAGGCCATGCTGTGCTTGAGTGGCATCATATCAGCAGCCTGAATCAGCCGTGGACTGGAATACAATTTTTATGTGTCTGGTGAGTCATATTCTGCCCCTTGATATGTGAATACATCTGGGATTCGTTTAGAAGTTTGTGCATGCTTTGGCATGTAATAAATAGATCATGCGTCACGCTCCATGTAAAGCATAAAAAAAACGATTTTTGCAATTGTATTCTTTGCGTTGTGATGTAAATCATAGCTCTGCATTTGCACATTCTCCAATTACACTGATTTTTCCCATGCTTGTGTTTCAGTATGCAGTGCTGCAGGCGTGATGTCAAAACCTGGAAGACTAATTCACCAGTGGTTCCCTCGAGATTTTCCTATGGGTTTTTATAGGGTTTTTCGATGTATGAGTAAAACGAGGTCCATGACTTGACGATGTTTTGCTCTACAGTGTAAATTCTTAAAAGGGACGTATTCTTAAATCTTCAAGTAGACCTATAATGCCCCTTTTACACGTCTCTGGTGTCTCCAGAATGTGTCTATGAAGTTTCAGCTCAAAATACCCCACAGATCATTTTTTATAGTCAAAATTACCCCAATTTGGATGTGAGCAAAAAAATTTTAACTGCCTATTTTGGGGCATCATTAACTATACACTGATTTTGGCAGTGCGCCGCCCCTTTAATTTGCCTGCTCCCTGCCACACGAGCTCTCGACTATATTACAGCGCATTTACAAAGTTCACACAGCTAATATAACCCTCAAATGGATCTTTACAAGATGTTCGTCATGCATACTGTATGCATGCTTCGAATTATGTGAGTAAAGTATTTATTTTGATGTTTACGTTTAATTCTGTATGAGTTTGAGGCTATGCTCTGTGGCTAACGGCTAATGCTACACTGTTGGAGAGATTTATAAAGAATGAAGTTGTTTATGAATTATACAGACTGCAAGTGTTTAAAAATGAAAATAACGACGGCTCTTGTCTCCGTGAATACAGTAAGAAACGATGGTAACTTTAACCACATTTAACAGTACATTAGCAACATGCTAACGAAACATTTAGAAAGACAATTTACAAATATCACTAAAAATATCATGTAATCATGGATCATGTCAGTTATTATCGCTCCATCTGCCATTTTTTGCTGCTGTTCTTGCTTGCTTACCTAGTCTGATGATTCAGCTGTGCACAGATCCAGACGTTAATACTGCCTTTCCTTGTGTAATGCCTCGATCATGGGCTGGCATATGCAAATATTGGGGTCATACATATTAATGATCCTGACTGTTACGTAACAGTCGGTGTTCTGTTGAGATCTGCGTGTTTTCTGGTAGTCTTCTAAACAAATGAGATTTACATAAGAAGGAGGAAGCAATGGGGTTTGAAACTCAATGTATGTCTTTTCCATGTACTGAACTCTTGTTATTTAACTATGCCGAGGTAAATTCAAATTTTGATTTTAGGGCACCTATAAAAAAGATTCAGGTCAGAATAGGTCACCCTGACACATCTCTGTTGAGTATAGGTTGTAAGTCTTGGTCATGTTCAGTTTGTGAATAGATGCATCACTTGCCCAAAATGCAAAACAATATCACTGACAAGCATCCACACAACCAGTGTCATCACATTTAATGTGGTCTGTTTTATTTCCCCCTGAAAGATTTACTTGTTTGACTCACATATGCAGATTCATAACTGCAAAAAATAATTACCATATTCTATCTTCCCAAGCTCACAGAGCACAAACCGCACACAAACGTTAAACCAATAGGTGCTTTGATTTGCTCTGCCAGACTTATATTCATTATTCAGTTCAATTATGGAACTTATCAACTTATGAAAATCAGTCAGCCTACAGTAAACTTTAATTTGCATAGGAAAATTTGGTCTCAAGAGCCCACCCACAAAGTTGGTGGAAAATGTTAGTTAAGCGTGCCATGAAATTAGTCTTCTTTTCTTGTTTTGACTATTTCTTATTGAAAAGTAAGTTGGGATTATATAACCCTGAAACGAATTAGCATTTTAGCACTTCTGGTTCCATCGTCCTGAAGTCAATGGGCTTTTTGCAATGGGTTTTTGGTAGAGATGCACCAATGTATCGGCCAACAATGGGTATCGGCTGATAAAAGCTATTATTTTCACTATTGACCATCAGGTCAGGGCCGATTATATCCTGTCAATCAAAAGGGTGCGGAAAAACATGTTCAGACTGCAACTCATATGTGTGAAGAAAATCACTCTTGTGTTGAATTTTAATGCATTAACAGTTTAAAAATAGTGACATTAAAGCAGGCTCTTTTTGATCCTATGAATCACCCGTAGTTCAAGCCAGGTCTGCGTTTTTTTACCTACATCAAATATTATTTGTAGCGCCTCCCATCCAATAATCACAAAAAACTTTGTGCTTTGTTACTTCTGATAAGAATAAAGGTTTCAGTTTTCAAATTCTGTCCATTTAATCATGAAATTCAAACAATAAATGGCGTTTTGACACTCTTAAATTAAAAAATGCACAAAATGTATAATAAACCTTTGTTGATCGCAGAGCTTGTTTTTTTGCAAAAATCTAAAAGCTTATGGAAAAATCCAATTGGGTTTTTATTGAGGGAACCAGTGTGATGCCGACCTCCAAATTTACGCCATCCCTGCTTAAGAGATGTTCTCATTTTAGAAACCATTTAATTGGACAAAAAAAACCCTTCATTTGCCCATAAGTGAAGATGAGTCATAAATATTTCTGGTTTGAAATTTGTAATGTGTACATTGTTAAAAAAAAAGAAAAAGTTGTTTTAAATTTAAAGTAAATGTTTGTGCTGCCTTTTAAGTTAAGTCAACTTGAAATGTGACACTATTAAGTGACAACTTAGATATTCTCAACAAGTCAAATCAATGAAAGTCATTCTAACACAAAATATTAAGTTGGTAACACTTTATTTTAGGGTTCAATTCTCACTTTTAACTTGTTGCTTATTAGCTTGCATATTACTAGTATATTGATTGTTTATTAGTACTTATAAAACACATATTCTGCATGACCTCTTTACATTCCTTAATCCTACCCAGTACCTAAATTTAAATGCTAAAAAACCTTACTACCTATTAATAATCAGTAAATTAGAAGAAGGAGTTAATAGTGAATAAGTGTTCCCTCTACCGAAGTGTTACCATTAAGTTTTGATAGCTTTTTGCAATGTAAATGTTTTTGTATATATTGTATTTTAGGAATATAGCCTAGGATATAGACAACTCCAATGCTAATAGACAGATTAAAGGGTTAGTTCACCCAAAAATGAAAATTCTGTCATTTAATACTCACTCTCATGTCGTTCCACACCCGTAAGACCTTCGTTTATCTTCGGAACACAAATTAAGATATTATTGTTGAAATCTGATGGCTCCGTGAGGCCTCCTTAGGGAGCAATGACATTTCCTCTCTCAAGATCCATTAATGTACTAAAAACATATTTAAATCAGTTCATGTGAGTACAGTGGTTCAATATTAATATTATAAAGCCACAAGAATATTTTTGGTGCGCCAAAAAAACAACGACTTATATAGTGATGGTCGATTTCAAAACACTGCTTCAGGAAGCTTCGGAGCATAATGAATCAGCGTGTCGAATCAGCGGTTCGGAGCACCAAAGTCATGTGATTTCAGCTGTTGGCAGTTTGACACACGACCTGAATCATGATTCGATACACTGATTCATGACGCTCCGAAGCTTCCTGAAGCAGTGTTTTGAAATCGACCATCACTATATAAGTCGTTATTTAGTTTTTTTTGCGCACCAAAAATATTCTCGTGGCTTTATAATATTAATATTGAACCACTGTACTCACATGAACTGATTTAAATATGTTTTTAGTACATTAATGGATCTTGAGAGAGGAAATGTCATTGCTGGCTATGCAGGCCTCACAGAGCCATCAGATTTCAACTAAAATATCTTAATCTAAACGACATGAGGGTAAGTAATTGACAGAATTTTTGGGTGAACTAACCCTTTAAAAGCTACAAAAGCGTCTTTTAAACTATGTTTCCTGTTATTTTTATTGCTAAAACGTTTCTTAAATTAACAAAGAATAGGATCATCGTTGTAGTAATTTCTTTACTTCGATATAGTACTCGATGTAATTTGTCCTCCTGTCAGTTTATGCTATTTTTCAGGTCAGTTATGTTACAGCACACATATTTTTGCATGACAGGATGTGCTTCGTGTGATTATTACCTCACTTAATAAGGTTCTTCACCTTATTATGAAGGTGACGTACTGAATATCAGAGGCGTTTTATCCTGAGGCGCTTTTCCTCAGAGTCAGTGACAGTTTAAAATAACGGTCGCGCCCGCTGAGCGGGAAAGTGACCGGTAGCATCAGTGTGGAGATGATGCGCGCGCTCCTCCTGAACATTTGCGGAGGCAGCAGCCGCCCGCCTCACCGTCTCTAGCGCAGAAAGTCTCAGTACACATCAGTGAGTGGAGAGACAGCGAGCGAGAGGGGGAGACAGCGGGATATTCTCACACACATCGACTCAAAGCTTACCTGAAAGAACCAGGGAAAATGGACCGAACCTACGCGGTGGATACGGGTCACCGACCGGGTCTGAAGAAATCACGGATGTCGTGGCCGTCGTCTTTTCAGGGATTTAGGCGGTAAGATCATTATGAAGGATAGATGGGTGTGTGAAGTGCACTTTCTTTGTGCAGATCAGTTCAGATTCAGTCTTTTTTTTTTTTTTTTTTTTACCTTAGAATGAACTTGAAAGTCAAACGACTTAAAGTGATAGTGACTTAAAGCGCGTGCACGTTAGTTTCTTTGTTATGCACGAGACTCCTTGTTTTGATAGGCTACATAATCGTTTAATTATTGCAATACTAATTAGAGTACAAATATTTAATCTCTAATATAAAATAACAGCCATTTATTAAGCATAATGTTTTTGATTTTATATGTTTGTTTATTTATTTATTTTAAAGTTCCTCTATTTCTCTCAGCGATTTGCCGATCGATTTTTCAATTCCGCAAATATTTAAAAACATCGTTTTTGATCGCTAACGTACTTACTCGTCCTTCGGTCTATTTATTTATTTTATTATTTATTTATTTTATTGGTATTTTTTTATTGCACTATAATGCTGGAAGGCAAGTGTGTGTGGAATATAATCATATATAATCTGTCTAATTATGAATATTGCTTGGGCGGAACCATTATAAATTCACACGTGCTTCTACGCTTATGGCGAATGTGTTTACGCATTTATCAATTCATATGTGGTTGTTTGCTAGAGCTTGACTGATATTGTTATTTTTACGACCAAATACAGTTTTTTTTTTTTTTTTGTGGTAACACTCTCAAAGATGACTATTTGTTATATTATTAATGGCTTTATTTCTACCAATATTAGTTAAAAAGATTATTAAACTACAACAGTAAACATTATATGCATTTATAAATATATGATTAATATTAGTAACCATTACTATTACTTTTGGCAAGTTATTTGGCAGTCTAAATGGTGTAATCTACAACAATCAATAGGGAAATGTATATTACGCTGATGCCAGTCGTCATTGACAGTCTCAGAGTTTTGCTGTGTGGCACCGTCCTGTTTTGCTGATCATAAATCATAGTTGTTGTTCCACCTTGAATTGTCCTTAGGAGGACAAACCTCTCCACTTACAGACATAATTAATGTGCCAAAGTGTCTTTCTCACCTAACCTCTAACCATGTACTCTCATTCCCATACACGGACGAAGAAAAACCGTAACGTGGCATGTGTTAACTGCCTACTCAGTTGCTATTTCTTGATTTTTTTTTTTTTGTCACTGATTACACGTTATTGCTGAGTCGAGATGTTTTTGTCTCTGGAGTTCGTTTCAAGCTGAATATATCTTGATCAACACAGTGGGGGTCGAGCAGAGGTGGATTTTTACTCTTAAATACAGAGAACACTTTGTCCTGTGGGCTTTCTGGGCGGGCTGCCCTCATCTCCCAGTATATTGCTTATAAGGAGTAATGGCAGCGTTGGGTTTCATTCCCTGAGTGCAGAGAGCTCATTGTTAGGAGTTGGGCTAATCCAGCAGGATAGATAGATAGACAGACAGAGACCCAGCTATCAGAAATGTTCTGCAAATGTTCCCATTAAAGGGATAGTTCACCCAAAAATTAAAATTCTGTCATTAATTATTCACCCTCATTCAAGACCTTCGTTCATCTTCGGAACACAAATAAAGATATTTTTGATGAAATCTGAGAGCTTTCTGTTCCTCCATTGACAGGCTACGCAATTACCACTTTCAAGCCTCAGAAAGATAGATGTATATGGATAATCTGTCTAATTATACATTATGAATATTGCTTGGGAGGAACCAGCGTAAATTCACACGTGCTTTCAGGTAGAATTATTTACGCCTGTGGTGAATGTGTTTATCAATTCGTATGTGGTTGTTTGCTAGAGTTTGACTGACATTGTTATTTTTACGACCAAATAGAGTTTTTATTTTTGGTAACACTCAAAGATGAATGGTTTTACTATTTGTTATATTATTATTGGCTTTATTTCTAACAATATTTGCTAAAAAGATCATTAAACTACAACGATAAAAACATTATATGCGTTTATAAATATATTATTAATATTAGTAACCATTACTATTACTTTTGGCATTATCTTTAAAGTTATTTGGCAGTCTAAACCTTCGTTCATCTTCGGAACACAAATTAAGATATTTTTTATTAATTCTGAGAGCTTTCTGTCCCTCCATTGACAGGCTACGCGACTACCACTTTCAAGCCTCAGAAAGATAGTAAAATCATCTTTAAAATAATCCATGTGACTCCAGTGGTTTAACCTAAATTTTATGAAGTGACATGGAAAAAAACCCCATAATTTACCATTTTATTTACAAAATATTAATCTTTAATGCTGATTCACACAATAATGTCTGCTCTCGCGTCAACTTAACTTCACAATCAGCACAATCTGTGATTGTTGTAAAATGCAGTCTTTACTGTTGCTAAATTTCAGTAAATGTTTGATAATTATTATCAACGTTTATATATATATATATATATATATATATATATATATATATAATATGTATATATAATATGTATATATAAATAAAAAGTACAGATAAGAATACCGTTAAAGTACCGGATCGATAAGCAGTATCGTTAAGAGTAGTAATACCGTTAAAACCTTAACTCTACCCATCCCTAGTAATGTTAGACGAACATTCAACCAAAACATTTCAGAAAAATGTATGAATAACACTTTTGTGATAACATTATTCAAGACCGGAAAACTCTGAACATTCTGTTAAATGTTACTGGAAAAGTGTTTGCTTATAACTTATAATTAGCCAAAGTTCTGGGAACGTTTGCCGGATAGACAGATAGACACACTTCTTTGGACAGAAGAATAAAACGCAACTCCCAGGGAGTTGACAGCTGACACTGTTTGTCACCCATTGATAATTATTGATATTTTTTATGACCCATTTAAAATAAGGACCAGGAGAAAAATATATCACATTTTTATTTTAAACCTTCCATTTTATTAACATATAACATTTTATTAACCTTCCACTGATCATAATCCCCTCAGTTATTAAGACAGAAATGTCAACAACCATGGAAAACTCAAATAATTAAAATGTAAACATAAGTCTAAAGTAGGGTGACCACCCGTCCCGCATTTTGCGGGACAGTCCCGAAATTAGGAGCTTTGTCCCGCAAGACTTAAGTAGTGTCCTGCATTTCATTTATGTCTAATTTTTTTTCATCCCTGAAATTACAATACCACAGTAAGAAATATAATAAAATCTGTGAGCATTTAAAAATCTATTTGTGCATCCGTCATATTCTAGCTGTGAAAATAACCAACCAGCGCAATCATAGAGAGAGGTTTTCCCGCTGATGACAACTGAGTGGACCGGCAAAGAGCAGGCCTCATCAAAGTCGGTAAACTACACCAGCAAGGATTTCATCCTCCATACTGGATAAGAACCTCAAGAGCTGCTTAAAGCTGCCCGAATCGATGATTTAAAGCATGTAATCATCCATCCTGATGTTAAATTTTCCAACGAATGGCGGTGATCAAGCGCCACACTCGGAAATGGTCGAGCACCTACAGAAAAACAATAAAAAAAATATTCTCCATTTTTTTTTAACCAATACAAAATTGCAAAATTTCATGAAAATAAGCGCAACATTAAGCGCAGCATAAGCGCAACATTATAGTGTGGGCACCCACCGGCAGAAACATTTATCGGCACATATGCCAAGTTTGCCAACAAATGTAAATCAATATTTACATAGCGTAATAGTTGTAAATGTATCTGTCTAGCGTGTCACTCCCTACGTTGCTAGGTTACCAGAGAGCGAGTGCCTTTGCTAATGCACCCAAACTTGCTTCGCAACCTGTTTTCTTCCGACGAAGAATAAAAAATATAGAACGTTTTATCTAACACATTTTTTATTGATATCGATCACGTGTCTATCACGATACATATCGTTATCGTTTTATCGCCCAGCCCTACATGTTAAACCATCAGTCAATTAAATTCACTTCCTGTCTGGAGGGTAATTGCTGTCAAAAAGTCAGTTATACTCCGGAGTAGTGTTGTCACGATACCAAAATTTTGACTTCGATTCGATACTCAACTTAAATATCACGATACCGATACTTAAACGATACTACGGCAAAAACCTAAAACAGCAGGAAAAGTAAATAAATAACATATGACAGAAAAAAAACATGGCTTCCTTCTGACATTTGCCGCTGGCTCAGATGTCTCTGTAGTGGTTCAAAACGAGATATCATTTATCTTGTGTATAACGGGCAATCTTTGGTCTCATGAATTTATAAATTGTTCCCGGGCAAATCGTTTTGGCTGAGGGCAAAGTGAAGTTTCATAACTTTATATATTTATTTAACTTTACTGTTGTACTAGAGCGCTGACTTTGTACGTTTGACTAAATTGTTTGCTTGTCCTTATTTCTTATTGTATAGCTTCTCATACTTTAGATTTATACTTTTATAATGGTTATTATTGATAATTAAAAAAACAAAAAGAGAGGGTTGTTTTGTCTTATTTAATTTTATTATAGGCTACATATAGAGTGAAGATAATCAGAGTACATATGCACATATTGCCTGAACCACACATTAATAGGTTTCATATTTTTTAAATGAAAATGAAAAGAGGCAAGGTTGTGTTTTATATTTAGTTTTTTTTTTTATATTGCCTACATGATGTGAAGATAATCAGTGCATGCATTGCCTGAACCACATTTGTGTGGCGCCTCTTGTGTAGCACGCGCAAGTGACGATTCTCCGTCAACCAATCAATGTTCTGCAGGGTGTAGCTCCACAATTTTGGTACGGTACTATTGTGCTTGGTACCCCAATGGAAGGGTCCCAAAAAACTGGTTCGGTTCGGAAATTTTGACAATGGAAACGGCAAAAATTACGTGCTGTACTGAACCGCTCAGTGGAAACGAGCCGATTAGTTGTATTTAGGTTTTTTTTTTTTTTTTTTTTTTTTTTTTCAGATTTGTAAGCTCGAGTTATCCTCATTATGGTGTATGACCCTGTGACCGGTGTACCCAGGTGCTTACATAACTTCGATAGCTATAAAATGATACATTGTATGTTTCATTGTACGACTCATCAGGGTCAAGGGCACATCCAATTAGGGTGTGTACTATAGAGTTGTCCCTGTGAATGGCTGTCTAATTTGCAGCAAAGTTATGGCTGTGTTTCCTCACAAACTGGATAATTTATTTGTGTACATCTTCTGTAATGTCGCTAGGGAGAAATTCCATCAAGGAACATGTTTAAATTTCATAAGGAGCTGGAGTCGTACAGTACTGTCATTTTCTATTTGGTTGTTCCACTTTCTAAAAGACATATTTGACATGTCTCGGCAATATGTTTTCTTTTTTTCTGTTATTATTGTTCAAATTTTTAATTGCCCTGTGAATGATTTCACTTGTCTCACTTTAACCACAAAATGCCATTTAGATAAATTTTTAATTTTAGCGATGCATTTTTTTTATTTCTTTTTTTTTTTTGATAGAAGTATTATATATATTACATATATTTTTTAATTAAATGCTAATTTTTCTTTTACAATTTTTTGTTCACTAAAATCGTTTTTATATAATTTTTTTATTTAAAATAAAATATTATTATTGAATTTTTTTTTGCAAATTTGACAAAGCCGTCTGTTTTAGCCTGCTAAAAGACATTGTCTTGGAGACTAATAAGCAGAATATGCAACAACAGTTTGCAATACAAAACACTCTTATGCCGGGTTTAGACTACACAATATTTTTGTCAGTTACGATAGTGACTTAAAAAAAGATAAAAAATCCTAGTCTTTTTGTCATGACTTTGTGAAGCATCGCAGACACGGCTTTGGTTGTTGTCTACTGTGACACACTACACGAGCTGAAACAATCGAATCTTGCATCCCAACGCCTAATGTCGTTAACGAATCCCCACGACACCCTACGTCAAACAGACCGTTGCAAAATCGGGCTAAAATAGTGTTGTCTGAGCATTAGAGGCCGTTCACACAGAATGCGTTTTTCCATTCCAACGTGCCACTTTTACATTATTTTTTTTTTACGTCTATGCTAGATGGACGTGCATGACCGTTGCACTTGCGTCTTTTGCCGCGTGTTGCGCATGACGCGGCATTCTAAAAACATGGCTTCCGCTTCCCGTATTCTTCAAAACGCTTACGCCGTATGTCCTACGCCTTCCCTATTCTACTTATGAGAAAAACAGAACTGGTGCCGCGTTCGTTACGTAAGTTGAATAGGGAAGGCGTAGGACATACAGCTTAAGCTTTTTGAAGAATACGGAAAGCGGAAGCACGTGCAAGGCGATCATTTGTGTTTATAAAGCATATACAGTTGTAATTTCTTCGTAAAATGACAGATCGTTTCGCTAGATAAGACTCTTATTCCTTGTCTGGTATCGTTTAAAGCCCTTTGAAGCTGCACTGAAACTAATTTTGACCTTCAACCGTTTGGAGTCCATTGAAACCTTCATTTCTTTTCGACTGACGAAAGAAAGACATGAACATCTTGGATGACATGGGGGTGAGTAAATTATCAGGAAAATTTTATTTGAAAGTGAACTAATCCTTTAAGCAACTGCCGCTAATTTGAAAGTGAAAGTAAAATGCACACGGCCACACCGGCATTAATAAATGATTAATTTATTAATCACCCCCCCCCCCCCCCCCCCCGGGTGACATCGGTATTACCGGTGTTGTCACATGTCAATTAACCGGTGGGAAAATTTTTTCGACGTCACATCCCTAGTGCGCACAAAATAGCTGTACGTTCAGAATTGAGTTCAGTTTCGAGTCTCCGTGCGCTCAATGGTTTAAAAATCACTTGAATGTTTAAACTGACAGGACCTAAAACACGTTGAAACGATAAACTTTCATTGTACGATGGTCAATCTTTGCAATTAATCAGATAATCAACCTGCGTTTTGAACTTTGATGTCTGGTCCGTATGGATTAACGATCCCTACTAGACATCGCACATCCTGCGATGTGACTATGCGCACATCGCAATTTCAATGCTAAAACGATATATCATGCAGCTCTATTCCACTGCCTGCGTCTCGCGTTTTCCAAAGCAAAAACGCGTACACTGGCCCCGGGCTAGCAGGTCATCCTTATTGTTAATTCCCTGCTGAAGTTCTCATTTTTGCAGAATTTAATTATTTTGCTCTCCTAATGTTACTTGAGCAAATTTTAAATGCATGACCCCTGTGATGGAAGGTGGCACACAAGCTATTAAGCCCGTAGGCCTGTCTGTCAGCTTATTGACCAGAGCACAGGGTGATTCTCAAGGGAAATTCATGTGCTGCAATAGCATGGTCACTGTAACTAGATTCACGTCCCTACATGCTTTTTACTGATCCTCTCTTTGGATTGATACTGTATGGACGGAAAGTGAATGTTTGCAAGTGTTACTTCATTGAGCCAAACTGGGTCAGATTTGGAAGATGCTGTACAGATAGTTCTCCGTAGGGAAGGTAAGTGATGTGGCAAGATGTCATTTTGCAGGTGAGGATGGCTTTGCTGTCAAAAACACTATTGTTTTGTTATACCCTTACTGAGAAAGTAACCCATTTTACCACCTGAGCATCATCTGTGCATCTGCACCTCTGTAATTTTGCAGTATGAGGTTGGCTCGCTACACCAGAACAATTTCCTCCAGTAATGTGTTGAGCTGGCGACAACTGATGGATTTTGACAGCATAATAAATCATTGAAGATCTGCATCCCAGGGCCAAACTTATAATTTGAGAGCTGTGCATGATGGGACGGACCAGATATTATTATACAGGCGTCATCATTTTAGGCTAATCATCTTGAGAGATTTTGGGCCCTTGAATGATTCTCCTTTGCAGAGATACTTCAAGAAGATGCTTTAGGGAGTCCTGTCCTCTTGACTCTCTTCACAGACAGCTAATTAGAAAGAACAACTGCAAAACATGCAGGCTAGATTTGACATGGTCAGTGTCGCTTTGAATTGAAGAGTCCAGATGGAGCTGAGAGGACAAATAAACCTTGCTTTCTCCTTTTTTTATGTGTCTCATCTTAGAGTCGAGTGACTGTGCTGATGCTTTTGTAAAAGTGGGAGTTTCTAGACTCTTCACGCTGCTGAAGTAGTGCTACTACTTTCTGAAGTGCTAATTGAAAGCACGCCTGACTGTATCAACAGCAACATGCTTGAATAAAACTTGTTCGGGGTGTATGGCATTAGTAGGGTGGTTTTCTTAAGCGAGCAAACGCACTTCCGAACAATCCTCAGAGACCTGCTTTGTATTCTTCTGAATGCAGCCAGACTTCCAGACCTTTTGGGAAATCAATACACTGCTGAATGCTTGTCTCAAACCACAAAAAGAAGATGGATGCTGGAAGTATTTTAAATAATTGAGCGCTCTTGTTTCGGCACGCAGCGTATGGATTACTATTGTTTTGTGTGACGGTGCTGTCATAGTCGTGTTAGTTATTATTTTGTAACATGATTGTCTAACGTCACCCTTTTCTGAAATATTCCACCCTTTGCGTAGAGGTTGAGGTTGCAGGAGGCTCTTATAAGATGACTTTCAGTAACACCATCTGTGTTTTGTGTACAGGAGCTGGATGTCAGCTAATGCATGTTACACTTCCTCATGCACAGAAAACACATTGTTTGATGTCTGTATTTTTCAGCGACAGAGACTGTGAAGTGGGGATGGAGGTGTAGCTGTCACTATCCACCAGGGAGTCAAGCATATGATGAAATGATAGATTCTTAATGACGAGGAGTGTTCAAAATGAACAAGTGTACACTCTAAAAAATGCATTTTCAACCCAACTTTGGTTGTTTTGAGCCAGCGGTTGGGTTAAATATTTGCACAACCTGCTGGGTAGTTTTATTCATCTCAGCTTTGGTTAAAAATGACTATATGACTGTCTTAAAATGAACCCAAAAAAGGTTGGAAATTAAAAATTAGACACATAATCACTAGAAGCAACAATAATAATCAAAAGGTGAACATTTATTAATAAGAAATGTAATAAATGTTTATTTTTTAATTATTATTTATTTAACATATTAATACATGTTAATTTCCAACATACTTTGGGTTCATTTTAAGCAAGCAATACAGTAGTTTTTAAACAATAGTTGAGTTCAATTAAACTACCCAAACATTTAACCCAACCACTGGGTTAAAACAACCCAATCACTGGGTTTGTCCATTTTCACCCCAACTTGTTTTTTTTTAACCCAGCATTTTTTAGAGTGTACCCTCTAAGACATTTATAATGTTGCAAAAAAAAAAATAAAAAAAATAAACAAATTCAAATAAATGCTGTTATTTTGAACCATCAAATGAATCCTGAAAAAAATTATGGTTTCCACAAAAATATGAGCTGTTTTCAACATTGATAATAATCATAAATGTTTATTGAGCAGCAAATCATCATGTCAGAATGATTTCTGAAGGATCATGTGACACTGAAGACTGGAGTAATGATGCTGAAAATTCAGCTTTGATCACAGGAAAAAAATACACTTTACTATATATTCACCTAGAAAACTTAAAAAAAAACACCTACATTTTTAAATGCAGCTTTGGTGAGCACGAGAGACTTGTTTCAAAAACAGTTTGTAGTTGCAATTTTACATTTTTTTAAACACTTGCAGTCTGTATAATTCATAAACACAACTTCATTCTTTATAAATCTCTCCAACAGTGTGTAATGTTAGCTTTAGCCACGGAGCGCTATCAGACTCATTCAGAATCAAATGTAAACATCCAAATAAATACTATACTTACGCGATTAGACATGCTGCATGACGAGCACTTTGTAAAGATCCATTTTGAGGGTTATATTAGCTGTGTGAACTTTGTTAACCCTCTGGAGTCTGAGGCTGATTTGGGGCTTGGAGAAGTTTTGACATGCCCTGACATTTGTGCTTTTTTCAGTTGTTCATAAACATATTAATGACAAAAGTGTCATTACACTGTATTCAGCACAAACTAGGCTACCATAATATGTGAGGAACATGTATGTACATGTTTGTGTTTTTGAAGGAATAACATTTATGTGTGGTTATTGAAAAAACAAAAAACTTAAGTCACTGAAATAAGGCCAAAAAAAGTATAGTAAATCTGTGTTCACAAGACTTTAGGGTTAGGGTTAGTTAGGGTTAGGGTTAGGTTGTGGGTTGGAGTTTTTGCTTCAAAATTATGTAAAAATGCTGCCTATTCCTTCATATAAAACAATATATTGATTTAGTTTTTGTAAGACACTTTTTGCCAAGGAACACAGTATGCGAGGAGGCGTGAATCACCACTGAAAATGGGCCATTCTCACCTGAGAAGACAATAGAATTGGATAGTAATGAGCTGAAATGACTTGCATATTAATGAGGCATTTCAGTCAGGTAGGCTGTGAAAAAAACCTTCTGTGATGTCTCAAGCTCATTATGATATATGAAACATACAGAAAAATATTATTGAAATATAAAGTAATGGTTTTATATTATACTTTAAAATATAATGTATTTCTGTGATGCAAAGAGTCTGAATATAGGCTTTTAGTTTAAAAGCATGCACATTTGGAGAAATATTGGATTCTCATATGCTTATGTCAATTTTCTATACAGAGGAGTTATTTTTATTTAATATTCATTGTCATTACTATGAGCGCTGGTGTTTTCAATTCATCCTTGAAGTTGGAGGGCGCTCTCTGTGCATTTTTAGTCCACAAATTCATCTAAAAGAAGAAGCGGCTATTCCATGAATGGAGTTTCCAATTCATACTGCAGCCGGAGGGCGCTAAAGAAACAAAAACTCATCTAAAATTCATCTATAGAAGAAAAGAAAACAGGAACTAACTGCATGTCTTCTAGAGATCGCTAACCATGACTTTTACATCCAGATAAACACTTTTCAAGACAATAAATACACGATTGAGACGATGAATGCATGTATTGCCTCTGAATTTGCGTCTGAATAGCGCTGGCTCCGTGGGCGTTGCCGCATTAGCGGATAATGAGCTGAATCACGGACTTCTGACATGGCTCTCTTTTCATACAGATTACATAAACACAGAAGGTTTGTTTTCGATTTGACTTGCATGATTTAAAACCTGACATCTTAACGTTTTTTTTAAACATAAGTGTAATTTTTCTGTGATTAGTATTCACTAAGTTACAGTTAATTTTCTGAGAACTATCAGATTGGACTTTGTTCAGAGGGAGAGGAGAAATCACGCATCATGTTAGTTTTCTTTATTTTACAAAAAGCACAACATTTTGTTTTTACTCTGAGTGTAAATGAATGAGTGTGAATATTCTATAGTTTCAATTGATATATTACTTATGTTTCTATGACAAAAAATGACGGAGTATTTTAAGTCTGTTTTGCTGCAATGTGGAAAAAAACCTGCAAAACGCGCCGGCGCGTTTTCAGACCTCAGAGTGTTAATGCTGATTAAGGCAAGCGCAATCTCCGGGGGCGTGGAGCACGAGAATTTAAAGGGGCCACAGCCTGAATTGGTGCATATTAAATGATGCCCCAAAATAGACATATAAAAAATGAATAAAAAAAAACAACTATAGGGTATTTTGAGCTGAAACTTCAGACACATTCAGGGGACACTTAAGACTTATATTACATCTTGTAAAAAGACGTTCTACGGCACCTTTAAATGTTTATTTGAAAAGCATAATCTAGTTTTATTGAAAATGTTTTATTAAATGTTTGCCCAACGTGCTGGACCATTTTATTTAACCCAATTATTGTTTACAAATTACAATATTGTTCGCTTAAAATTAACCCGATCACTTTTCAACCCAATTTGAGTTGTTTTTAACCCAGTATTTTTTAAGAGTGCATACTGTCCATTGGCCAGTAGATTTTTCTTCTTCCCCAAAGCCAATTTTTACTAGCCTTGTGTTAATTTTGTACCCTCTTTTTTATCTACCATCTACATCAGGTCATCTTGATTTCTCAAATGGTGTCTTTCATTAGTTCCAACTCCATTTTCTCATTAACACTGATTGCTTCATGGCCCGAGGAACAGTAGTTTGGGGAATGTAGAGTGAATGATCGTGTCTTTGGTGTATTTTTAAGGTGGGTCAGTACAGAGAGAGTGGGTGCTGAGAGCCGAGTGAGTGAATGAATGAGTGTTCGCTCATGTCACATGGCTAAAACAGCTCTCAGTGCTGTAATGGATTTCACCGGGTTTCTGCTGTCCGTCACTGCGGGTTTAAAGTCCTGCGCCACAGTGTCAATCATACGGATATCTTATTTCTGCATGCAGTGCTGCTAACAAAAGATAGTTTACCTTTGTACACTGCAAAATCCTATGATTCAGAAAAAATCAACACTTCAAAATGGAAAAAATAAGACTTAAAGCTCCAGTGGAACAACATAAAATATCCTTAGTATTGCACTCAGATTCAAAATAAGTATACAAATATAATTTTTGGTGTTTGGTGTAGTTTTCAGCAAGTTATTCCTACTAAGTACGCTTTTTTAATCCTGTTTCAGATTGTAACATGTACAGTTGTGTCCAAAAATGATTACTGGAGGGGAGAGTTGTTTTTTTATGTACATGCAAGTTTGATTTATATCATTAAAATATGAGGAAAACATTTTTTAAATAAATAAAATATGAGGGAAGAACAAAAAACTAAACTTGGTTTAGGTATTTATCTGCCAAAATTATTTAGCAAACTACAGCTACAGGTTTTCATTTTTCTGTTCATCTTTATTAATTTCCCGAAGGCAATTTGGTTGCAGCACACAAGCATTTCACATAAACATCAAAAACACAATACAAACATTAAATGTTCATTAAACCAGCACAACATTGAAAAGGATAACGGTGACTCAATATAGGATCTATATAACATGCACATCAATGTTTTGTCCACCTGAAATGACCTTAATTTCTGCAAACAATCCAATCTTTGCTGCTCCCTCTTACAAATAGCCTCAGTATTGGGAGAAAAGGACAATTTATTATCCAAAACAGTCCCCAAATACTGTTCAACACTCTCGATGCCTACTCCATTAATGCTTGATTGCTTATCATGAAAAGATTTCCTCCTAGAGTTAAAATCAATAGTCATCTCCTTAGTTTTAGAAACTCTTAGTTTTAAGAAAGTATTTTGACACCACATAAAAGTAGGGCTGGACAATAATTCAATATCAATATATATCGCGATATATTTTTTTTCGATAACGGTGATATGATTTTTAAACACATTTCCGGTATTTCGATATATAATGTACATTACTGCATTTCTCTGAGGCGCAGCGGTTAGAAAGAGCAGAACGCGATTGGCTATTTGCGTGATGACGTACACCACATAGACAGGCAGCCATCAGCCAGTGCTCAGCATATCTATTGGTTAATATGCCTTGTTTAAAATAGCAACGTGGAAAACAGACAGACCGAGTTCAGATAATGTATGTTTCAGTCGATGGATGCGCAAAACATTACAACAACGATAATCAGAAAGCGTGGATAAAACAAGTCACTCTTTGTAAACTTAACTGCGAGTGCCGTCTGCTCTAATGTCCAGTCATTTACCGTCATCACCCGTTGATAGCGCGCGAGTGCAGGTGAGACCTGAACAGCACACGTTGCTGTCTGTGTTTAAACTAACTCATTTAAGCCTTGCTGATTTAAACTTTCAAGAACAAGACGCGAAAGAGAACTCGCGCGCTGTGAGAAAATTTGTGTGCGCTCATCCGACGCGCGCTCACGCTTATTCCAGTCAGCGCGCAAATAGGCTACTGAGTTCTCTTTCAAGTCTTGCGCTTCAGCGGACAAATTCATACAAAAATTATGTCAACATGCCCGTCTTAGCGAGTATCCTAGCAAACATAGTCAGTTATGTCTTAAGACTTAAGTGAACGTATAACAGTCGAGAAAGACAGCGCATGTGTAACAGTATACTGGATCGTGCATGTCTTAAAGGGGAAAAAAAATGTTCCTGCTGCCTGTTTTTAAATGTTAAATCAAACAACAAATAAATCACTCACTGCTCTTGACTGAATAGTTTTTGTAACTTCAATAATGATTCATCTTTATTTATTTTATCCACAAGTTTCCTACGCCCCATGAGGCCTTGTGTCAAACGTGGGAGCGTCTTCCGGTTCGAGGTAAACAAGCTGGACGTGACACTCATTCATTCAACAGTTGACAGTAATTCAAGATTTAACGATCCAAACTTGCGAACGTTTGTTTTTTACTTAAAGATTTAAGATTCCGGCATCAATATTTGAACAATGTTTTACAATAAAAAATGTTACAGTAATGGTAATGTATTAATTTATGTCAAGAGTGCACATCATGCTAAATCTAACTGATATTTATATTGACATAAAAAGAAAACACAGACCTATTCAGTTGCGCCTGCTTCCATTTATTTGCGATCACAAGAATGCAAAAAACAACTCCACTAAGGCTTTTGAATCCAAAGGCTTACACATTTAGAAATGTGAAGTGTTTAGAAGTGTATACTTCACTTTTCTGAGCATTTCTATTTATTTTCCTCTAAATTATGCGATGCTTGCTATGTTTGCGTGATCTCTCCGTCTATCTATCCTGATCCTTTCAGCCAGAGCAACTGAGGGAGCTCATGAGAAGACAACGGGAGTTATGAGTTATACGAGTTAACCGGAGTGTGTGAATCTGTGAAAGATACGCATTTGTCAGGAATCAACAGGCTTAGATTCTCTGCCCGAGCCCGGACTCGGCCCGACCCGACCCGACCCGCGGGCCGGGCCAGGCCGATATTTCCCGCCAACGTCCTCGGGCCGGGCCGGGTCGGGCCGGGCCCTTGATAAAGCACGTCACGTGTCATGCGCAGCGTCTCGTCCACTCGCAGTCTCGCACGCGTGACGCATCACACCTGCTGTGCGTGCTGTAGCCTACTATTCAGTAGCTTAAAGCCTCGTTTACACTGCACGCGTGTGCGGCACGTTACGGCTGCGATGCGGCTACCGGAGCTGATTCGCGGCTACTCTAGTCAATGCTCGTGTTTACACCAGCCGCGCTGCGGTGCGTTTGAGAAGCGTCCCAGAAGGGGCTCACTGCGCCGCTTCGCTAAAGATAGGCGCCTCGCCTATTTTTGACGCGCAGCTCAAATACAAAATAAAGTCAAAATAATCCTATAAACTCCTGCTGATATTTCACATCACTACAATGACAGAAACTGAAGACAAGAGATTCGAAGTTGAAAAACTTGAAATTTCTTTGTTTTTGTTGTCCATAACTGGAATTTTAAGTGTGTTAACTTCATCTGTATGGCTACAGCAAAATAAAGTATGGCATAGCAATAAACACAATCAAACTGGACAAAATATAACCATTTAGCCATTAAAAACATGAAAAATTTAACGAAAACAATGTTGGCCAGGTAAATCTAGTCGTCTCGCGAATCCAGCCGCTTCGCTTCTGAAATGCTTCTGGTGTGAGTTGACACCGCTCAGAGGACGGAACAAAACCTTGTCGGAGCAATACGAACAGTGTACACGAGGCTTAAGTAGGCTACAACATGGAGCTTGAAGCAGCAAAGAAAAAAATTAAAACAGGAGAATTAACTTTGAGCAAGTCTGGAGGAAAATCGGAGGTATGGAAACATTTTAAACTAGTTTTAATAAACAACGCAGTTTACATGCTTCTTCCTTGTCGTAGGCCTATTATTCATTAAGATAATAATAGATGCACGCACAATTATGAACTTGATAAATGTTACAGAGATGTTTACTATGCACAAACAAATGCTTTTCAACTTACATGTGCAAAATTCAGAATTAAATGAATGTGCTGCAATTTGTACAAAAAGAGAGTCTTTAGTCTACGTGTTTTAGCCATTAAATAAGCACATTTAGTTTCAAGTTTGTTAAGTTTTGTTTTGAAGAAATATTTTCTTTAAAGTGAATTTCGTTTAGTATAAATTGTATCTTAATTTTAATACATTTTTCATCATCCAATTACCTGGATTTAATACATAAAAAGCAATATAGCAGACAATGTAATTATGACATGGAGGCGCCGGCGCGCCGCGGTCACACACACCTTTTGAAACTGGTAATACACGCTGTCACCGAATTTACAAATGCACATCTTGCTTGTTGCTCACACACATATTATGTTGAAATAACAATATGTTGAAGTAACATTATTAATAATAATTAATCTTTAAGAATATTTGATTGAATGCTGAATGTTGAGCTTGTTCAATTTAATAAAATTAAAACTTTAATTATGATAATTAAAATAATTTAATATTTAATATTGAGTGGACAATTTTTGCTCATTTATTAATAGTATTTATATAATTTATATAACTGCGCAGCTCCCCCCTGTAGCCTAAATGATCTAGCATAGCAGCACCTGCGTTAAAAAAAAAAAAAAAATCTGGCGCCGCCCCTGGTTATAACGGCCCACATATTAAAAATGGTCGGGTTTAAATCTGGCTCGGGCTCATAATTACAGTGGACGTGTCGGGCCGGGCCGGGCTCGGGTAGGGTCGGGCTTGATTTGTTGGGCCCGATCTAAGCTCTACAGGGAAGAGACAGATAAAACATTAAACCAAATAAATACACGATTATAATCATATAAGAATTGTCTTCGTTCCTCAAGCAGCCTCTGATATTTTCCATAAACGTGTGTATTTATTATTGCAATGGTTAACATAAGTAGCCTTTAGCATCGCATATAGCCTATGACAGTGGAAACACGACTGGCTCTGGCACGCACGACACGTTAGAGGAGTAAAATATCACATCATCTGGCTTTGGTGCATCAGTGACGGGTGAAGTACAGACAGCGGGTTCATGCAGGGTCAGGATCCTCTAGTCATGCAGCAGCACTTTTATGAAAGGTCTGTAAAGTAAAGAGCAATTAAGGGCACGAAAACTGTTTATTGTATTGTGATATTGATGTAATAAACTGAAATGTTGTCCCTGAGCACCGTAACGACATCTCTCATAAAGAGTTGCAACTTTACAAAGTAAACAATTATCCAAAAAACACTTAGCCTCTTCGCTTATTAGCACACAAAACACCATTGGTATGCTGCTTCCGCCGCCTCACCGGAAGTTGTACCCACGTTCTCTTTTACAGTAACGCCCCGCGGAAACAGGTGGATACAGTGAGGATAATATGCAGTGTTATTTTATATTTGATTACTTTATCCATTTTCTGTACCTGAAAACTACTGTTAGATACCTGAAAAACCTGAAAAGCACTGTTTATTTTATTAATTTATTAATATTTGCTTTATTGTACTTATTTGTGATGTTGCTTGTAGTTTGATTGTTTGTTCTTATTTTCTTTATTTTTATTTGACAGTAGTCCTATTTTTATGGTCACGGTTTCGGTACGGTTCAGTATGTGCTAATAGCACGTACCAAAACCGTGACCCTAAAACCGTGATACGAACCGAACCGTGAGCAATTTGAACCGTTGTACCCCTAGTGTCATCAACACTCAACAGCGTCCCTGCCCCAGCAATGTGTTTTTGTTGTTTCTCACTGTTTTTTTCTGTTTTTACTGTTCACAATCTTTATCTTGGCTGAAGCACTTTTGTTTTAATCTATATTAAGGATAATAAAATCAGCCTACATTATAGTTTAATGTTAAAGATATTAATATTACTAAAGTGATTGAGTCTTATGTTTATTTTTATGTTTGCATGAAGGCTAAATACAAATAAAAGCTGAACATAAATTTTTTGTACTTTTTTTTTCTAAAATATTATATAGTTCCCTTTCGTGGGAACTATCGACGCTACGTCGTTGACGTGATGGGAATCCTCTGTGTTTTTGTGTTCGTGAAGCACCACTGTATCCAACCAATGAGAGAGAGAACGTGACGTCATAGGCGGGCGACGTCGCGGACTATAAAGCACGCCCAAAAACAGAGAACGCTAGCTTCTGTTGTCTTCAGTAAGCGCTATCTGTATCTTGTCTGTCTTATTTACTGTTGTCTGTCTACCATCTCGCCAGAAAGTGATCTCTTTGTCTGAGGACAAGAGTTTCTAACAAGTGAAATAGACACATAAAAAAGACATATATATATATAAAATGACGGAGAAAAGCCAGCGTTTCACTAAGTGTGCACCTCCTTGTCCGCGATTCATCGTGGAGGGAGATACACACGAGATGTGTGTGAAATGCCTGGGAGTTGAGCACGCACAGGCAGCTCTTGAGGGGGCTGTCTGTGTGCACTGTGAGCGGCTCACTCTCAGGGGCGCTGCGCTCACGCCGGGCGCTCTTTGAGGGAGGGCGCCGCGGCGAGTGTTCCCCGCGGGTCTGGTCCCGCTGCTGCCGAGGCACAGCGAAGGCTGCACTCGTGGGGTTCTCACAAATGGCTCTAGCAGAGGGGGGAGAGACGGGCTTTGCCTTATCGCTCCCCTTACCTGTTAGATCTAGTGTCTCTTCTTTGGTGGTGGAAGCACGCGCTGCGGTTTCTTCCCCCGAAGAGAGACACCGATACTGAATATATCTTCCTCCGAGGAGGTTGATATTGAAGGTATCGAGGGTGGAGATGAGGACCGTCATCCTCATCTCCAGCCCATGAGGAGCTTGCTGAGGTTATGGCCCGGGCAGTAAAAGTTGAATATAAACTGGCCCGTGGAGGAAAGCGTTCCCAAAATAAAGAGCAAACTGGACGAACGCTTTCTTCCAGCCAGGTCATTGCCTCAGCGTCGGGGACTGCCGTTCTTTCCCGACCTCCACGCCGAGGTGTCGAGGTCGTGGAACAGACCCGTGCAGTACCGTGTCTTCAGCCCGCAAACATCCATGTACAGCAATATTAACGGGCTGAAACAACACGGTTATGGGGCGATGCCTCAGGTTGAAGAGACGCTTGCGAGCTATCTCTCGCCCGAGTCTGCATCGTCCCTGAAATCTCGGACATTGCCCACCAGACCATTAAAGCAAACATCAAATCTGGTGGGCAAGGCTTACTCGGCAGCGGGTCAGGCTGCGGCGTGTCTGCACACGATGAGTATACTGCAGGCATACCAAGCTGATCTGCTGGGGGAAATTGATGAAAGTGGGGAGGTAACCTTTGAGACAATCCAAGAGCTGAGGAGAGCCACGGATTTAGCTCTCCGTGCCACCAAGGAGACGGCCAAGTCAGTGGGCCGCTCCATGGCAGCACTGGTGGGCACGGAGAGACATCTGTGGCTCAATCTAGCTGACATAAAGGACAAAGATAAATATGTCCTCATGGATGCGCCGCTTCTCCGAGGGCCTGTTCGGTGACGCAGTTAATACTGTCGTCGACAGGTTCGAGGAGGCAAAGAAGCAGAAGGCGGCGTTTCAAAGGTTCCTCCCTCGAAAACTCATCCCCCTGAGGCTGCCGGGCGGGGGCAGCCCTCAGCCGACAGCCGGCTCCTCGGGGCACAGACCCCAACAAAAGGCCAGTGTGGCCGCCCGTGCTCCCCGCGGAAAGCTTGGGGACCGGAGCGTGCTGCACAGCCGAAGCCTTCCGGGGGTAGGGCGGATCTGAGGACCGTCATTATTTCCCGGAAGGCTTCCCAAAAGAAATCCTGACGCTCGTGGGCCAGGGTTTCTGAGGGCAGCCCCCTCCGAAGGGGTTCGACGACACCCCCTATCGTTCCCTTCGGCGCCCTCAAGGGACTGTTCTGCCAACCCTGCCACCCAGTGTGCGACAGGGCGCAGCAGTCCCTGTCGATCCTCCGAGGAGGTTCGGCCAGCACGTGATTCGTTTATCTGCCGGTGCGCCGCGTCAGATAAACGAGCCAAGTGCTCAAAAAACACCAGAGACCAGTCTCGAGAGGCTGGTACCCTTAGTAGATCATTCAGAGGAGTGGAAATGTCTTCCGAATGTTTCGAAATGGGTGCTGTTCTTAGTAGAACGGGGGTGCAGACTTCTGTGCGGGTCTCTTCCCCCAAGTTCAGTGGAGTGATTCACACTGTGGTTGCTCCAGAGCAGTCTCTGGTTATGGAACAAGAAGTTGCGACGCTTTTGCAAAAAGGAGCTATAGAAAGGGTTTCTCCTCCCAGCAAAAAATGTCGGGCTTTTTACAGCCGCTACTTCATTGTTCCAAAGAAGGATGGAGGGTTGCGTCCGATTCTAGATTTACGCATACTAAATCGATCTGTAAAGAAGTTGAAGTTCAAGATGCTTACACTCAGACAGATTATTCCACAGATCAGATCCGAGGACTGGTTTGTGGCGATAGATCTGAAGGACGCGTATTTTCACATATCCATCCATCCTTCTCACAGGAAGTTCCTCAGGTTTGCTTTCGGGGGCGAAGCATACCAATACAAGGTTCTTCCCTTCGGCCTATCACTGTCACCCCGCACGTTCACGAAGTGCATGGATGCAGCCTTGGCTCCGCTGAGACTCCGGGGCATCCGTGTACTGAACTATATCGACGATTGGTTGATATTAGCTCAAACGGAACGTCAGGCAGTTCTACATCGAGATGTGGTTCTGTCGCACATGAAAAGGCTTGGGTTGAGGCTCAATGCCAAAAAGAGTGTGCTGGTCCCGAGGCAGGTTGCAAACTACCTAGGTGTAATCTGGGATTCCACCACGATGCAGGCGCAATTGTCCCCTGCTCGTGCGGATTCCATCCTCGGGGCCGTGAAAGGGGTGAAGTTAGGCCAGTCACTCACTGTAAAACAGTTTCAGAGACTGTTGGGTCTGATGGCAGCTGCGTCCAACGTTATTACTTTTGGCCTTCTGCACATGAGACCCTTACAGTGGTGGCTCAGGACCAAGGGGTTTTCCCCGAGGGGAAATCCTTTCGCATGATCAAAGTCACGCGGCGATGCCTTCGTGCTCTGGTCATGTGGAAAAAGCCTTGGTTCCTGTCCCAGGGACCCGTGTTGGGAACTTCATGTCGTCGCGTAATGCTTACGACAGATGCGTCCCTCACGGGCTGGGGAGCGATCATGAGTGGTCGCTCAGCTCAAGGTCGGTGGGATATACACCAGGCCTCCTGGCACATAAATCGGCTGGAGATGCTGGCAGTGTTTCAGGCTCTGAAACACTTCCTATCCGACCTGAGGGGCCACCATGTGTTGATCCAGACAGACAACACTACGGTGGTCTCTTATATAAATCACCAAGGGGGCTGCGGTCTCGTCCACTGTGCGAGCTAGTCAGCCGTATCCTCCTTTGGACCCAGGGGAAGTTACTCTCGTTGAAAGCGGCGTATATCCCAGGGTATCTGAATATGGGGCGGACGCCCTGTCGAGGCAAGGCGCGAGTCCGGGGAATGGAAGCTCCACTCCGAGGTAGTGGAGCTCATATGGAAAGTGTTCGGTCGAGCGGAAGTCGATCTTCTTTGCCACAGAGGAGTCAACCCATTGCCCTCTGTGGTATTCTCTGAGGCACCCAGCTCCTCTGGGGTTGGATGCCATGATACAGACGTGGCCGAGGCGACGCCTGTATGCGTTTCCCCCAGTCTCTCTGCTCCCGGGAGTTCTGGACAAAGTACGCCAGGAAGGGGTGCATCTAATATTGGTGGCTCCTTGCTGGCCAACGAGAATTTGGTTTGCGGACCTAGTTTCTCTCCTTTACGGCTCTCCTCTGAGCTTCCGTTCAGACAGGATCTCCTGTCCCAAGCGGGCGGCACGATCTTTCATCCCCGTCCAGAAATGTGGAAACTGTGGGCCTGGCCTCTGAGGGGGCAAGACTCATAGATTCTGGTCTCCCAACGGAGGTGGTGGAAACCATCCTTCAGTCCAGGGCTCCATCTACAAGGAAGCTTTACATGTATAAATGGAATGTGTTTTCTACATGGTGTAGTCATCTCAGAGTGGACCCGGTCCATTCTTCTATTAGCCATGTGCTTCAATTCCTTCAAGGAAAACTGTCAGAGGGTCTAACGTACTCCACACTAAAAGTGTATGTTGCTGCTATTTCGGCTTACCACATTTCTATGGAGGGTGTCTCGGTAAGTCGAGACCCCTTAGTTGTACGCTTCCTTCGTGGCGCACTGAGGTTGAGGCCCTCAGTGCGCCCAAAATCTCCGACCTGGGACTTGGCCATTGTGTTACAAGGGTTGGCTGAGGCGCCCTTTGAACCTTTGGAAGATGTGTCGGACAAAATGCTAACATTGAAGACTGTGTTCTTATTAGCCATTTCTTCATTGAAAAGAATAGGTGACCTTCAAGCTCTTTCGGTGTTACCATCATGTTTAGAGTTTGCACCAGGTATGGTTAAGGCCTTCCTGCATACAAGGCCTGGTTACATACCCAAAGTCCCCACCAGGGTCCCAGGTCCCATTGTTCTGGAGGCTTTTATCCCCTCCGTTTACTACACCGGATCAGGGGAGACTTAACCTGCTGTGCCCAGTGAGGGCGCTGGATACTTACGTCCACAGAGCTGCCCTGTGGAGAAAATCTGACCAGCTTTTTGTATGTTATGGGTCCCCGAATCGGGGGGCCCAGCCTCCAAACAAAGAATGAGTAAGTGGGTGGTTGAGGCCATCACACTTTCTTATAGAGCCTTAGGGCTCCCGTGTCCTTTGAACATTAGGCGCACTCAACAAGAGGTATGGCGGCATCAACAGCTCACAGGTCGGGTGTTTCCCTGGCTGATATTTGTGGTGCTGCGGGGTGGTCATCCCAGCATACTTTTGTTAGGTTTTATGACCTAAATGTTAGTATTACTCCGGGTGCTTTGGTGCTACAAGATGGCAGCCAGGCACTCGGAGGCACGGCATAGTTGGGACAGCGTTCCCATCACGTCAACGACGTAGCGTCGATAGTTCCCACGAAAGGGAACGTCTTGGGTTACGAGTGTAACCCTTGTTCCCTGAGTAAGGGAACGAGACGCTACGTCATGTTGCCGTACCTCCTGCATGCCTGGAGCGCTTCCTTCAGACATATCACAGAAGCTAGCGTTCTCTGTTTTTGGGCGTGCTTTATAGTCCGCGACGTCGCCCGCCTATGACGTCACGTTCTCTCTCTCATTGGTTGGATACAGTGGTGCTTCACGAACACAAAAACACAGAGGATTCCCATCACGTCAACGACGTAGCGTCTCGTTCCCTTACTCAGGGAACAAGGGTTACACTCGTAACCCAAGACGTTTTATAGGAAGAGATTTCATAGGATTTGGCAAATTCTTTTTTCAGACATTTGTAGGTACAGACATCCATTGTGGCCGTTCTTGGCAGTTTTTCTGAGGCTATTATATAGTTCATATCGATATCGGAATTATATCGTATCGACCGAAATTAAGAATTATATCGTGATATAAATTTTGTCCATATCGTCCAGCCCTACATAAAAGTGCATAGAGAAAAAGCTCACACTGACTACAACATAATCAAATATTAATATTTTGTTGGTTCTCTCTTGTTTTTGCATGTGTTCATAAATAGCCTGGCCAAGAACTATATCCGCACAATTTGGTTTCATTGATTTATCACAAATAAAACAATCGAATTGGTGTGATTGGTTGGTCAATACTGTATTTTGTCATGTTCAATTTACATGTTTCTTTCTTTTGCCTTTTTTAAAAGCATAAACCTCCCAACATTTATCATATAAATCTTTTATTTGTATGCAGTTTTTGTACCATTTTGTTGCTAGAACTTACAAATTATTGCGAATTTCATATTCTTCAGCGATAAAGGCAGCGGAAACATTTGTAATCACTCCCCCTCGAGTGTCTGATTAATGCAGATCTCTAGTTTTTAAGAAAAATTACACTTGTCCATTATCTGTAAGCCCAGATTGCAAATGTTCCCAGAAAAAGCCTCACTGGAATGCCATTATAATGCTAACAAATTGCTCTGTCATTCTCTCTGTAGAAACGCCCCGAAGTCACTGCGCTCAGAACATATCAGGCCTCATTTGTTAGATAAACAAGAAGGCAATTACTGCACTTTATTTTAACGACTTCTGGTACCCTCTGATCCTCGCCGCTGAATGTTTTCGTCTTATAACTGATGCTACACAAACCCAAAGAAACATTTTTGCCTAGTACCATTAGGAGAAAAACCTTTCTTTAGCACTATTCTGAAGGGATTCGTTTTATTAACGACATTTGAGCTGCAATTATTAACAAAGGACGTCTGGATGTGCCCATTATAGAAGTGCTGTGAATGCATCATGAAATAAACAAGACTTACATATGTCTTGTCGCATAATTATATCATTTTTATGTTAAGTATGTAATTAAGGGAAGGAATTACCAATTATCACCAACTGTAATTTCACTCACCTTCATATCGAAGGTGCACCAGGCAGCGTAATGAGAAATTAAGCTTTAGTTACGGTATTCAAGGAAGGTCAAAATAAATGAGGAGAAGTGTAAAAAAATAATGATATACCACACTCACAGACATTTCTATCCGGACGGGATTAGATTTCACAGAGGTAGCGGTAAAATTTAGCTTTTACAGAGGCTGTGCGAGGAAAAACACCGGATTAAAGTACATCAGTGAAACACGAATTTACCCAGCATACTCTGGTCCCTCTCCAGCTTTTAAATAAATTCACGTCCCATCGCTGTCTTTCACCAAACTTCTAACAAAGAGCCTGAAACCTGACGGCAGCACTCGCTTTGACATTTGCTCAACATTTACATTTTTGCCTCCAAAAGGATTGACTCCTGTTCCTCCTAGATATTCACTCTTACGTTAACTGGGTTTGTTCGGTTTCACATTAACAGGATTAATTAGACAGTTGCAGATGTTTAGGAACGTCCCATCGAGCCTAACTCTGTCTAATTAGTGACGAATATGTGTGCTCTTTAGAGAAGAGCTGATTGCATTCAAATTAGAAACCCCGGGACAATCTTACATGTTTTTTTTTAGAATCATTGAAATACTATTGTAGTTTTTATTAATATTTAATAATATTATTTTGATGGGCTCAATCTACTCCATGTTTAGATCATCGCTCTGAATCCAATCCAGACAAAGACTTTGACAAATTGCGATTTTCTCAGCTTTTTGCATGAAATGTTTGGGTTAGGTAGGGACTGCAACAAGCTTCTTCTTGGGTTAGTGACATCACAAACCCTAAAATTTACATAAACCCCGCCCCCGGGAGCATGCAACAAAGAGAATGAGGCCATGTTGGGCTGCTTTAGAGAAGAGGAAGAGTTGTTGTAGTAGAGTGTTGTTGACATGTTGTCATTTTACACCGGACTGCTTCACAAACGAGGGTCAATTCAACACAAAAGATGAACATGACGGCACATGCTAGTGGATGAGTTGAATCAACTCCACAGCAACTACATCAATTTATCCACTAACCATTCAGAAACGTCTAAAAGTCATAACTTCTTCCTGAGTCTCTCCATCAGTGTCGACTCCGGTTTGAACAATGTAAGGTTGAACACCGTTACTGACAATCCTCATTTTGGCTGCGTGAGATTCTCCAGCTTTGTTGTTGTTGAGCTGTTAAAGCTCCGCCCTCTTCTGGAAAGGGAGCCGGGAGCAGCAGCTCATTTGCATTTAAAGCGACACACAAAAACAACAAAAAAAGCTATAATAAATGATCTGTGGGGGATTTTGAGCTGAAGCTTCACAGACACATTCTGGGGACACCAGAGACTTATACTTAGATCCTTCACGCCGTATTAAAGAGTGCCAAAACAAAATTTATTGTTTGAATTTCATAATAAAATCGACAGTTGAGACTTTGTTTCATATTAAAAGTAACAAAGCACAAAGTTTTTTGCGATTATTAGATGGCATGCATGCTAAATGTTTAGTAAAGTTTTGTTTGTGCATCAACAGAAAACAGCACAGACTAATCATACACTGATCATTCTGTGTAGCGCCAGTTCAAGTCAAACAAGTCTGAAACATTTACTTCTGAATGAATCAGCTGTTTGAATGAATCGAATGATCACTGAGACATTTACCACCACCACCTACTGGCAGTTTTAGTTTATTATTTAGAGTCTAACTTTATTTAAAAATAAATTTCATTTTTACATATTAATAATAATAATAATAATTAAAAAAAAAACTAAAGGTATATTTCACCCAAAAATGAAATTTCAGTCATCATTTACTCAACCTCATAGTCCAAAAGTACATGTGTAATTAATTCTGTGACTAATCAAATAAAATATTTCTTTCTGAAGCTACTTTTTATAATGTCTGTTTGATGCTTTACACAATAATAACTGGGTGTAATTTCTCAGACAGAATTTATGTGCGATTAAATTGTGATTAATTTGATTAATTAATCGCCACATCATGTAATTAATTAGATTAAAAATGTTAATAGACTGCTAGCCCTGTTTAAATCATATTTAAATGCACATCAAAAATCGAAACGCGGTTTGGAACCGGTTCTAAAAAGGAACCTGTTCTTGATACCCATCCCTAACCCTGACTGTGACTTCAATGCTTAATTCTTTGTTTCTGTGCATTAGGTCATGCTCTTGGCTCCTTAAAATTCTGTGGAAAACTTTTATGGCTGTAAGTGCAGGGACTACTAATGTTGTGCTGGAGCTGATATGTGACCGATCCAGCGCTAAAGCTTGTGATTTCACCCTAAGCTCTTGGGAAATGTATTTTACTGAATTGTCAAGTTAGATTGAGTGCTCTGCCATTCGTGGTGGCTCTCAGCTCATCAAAGATTAAAGCGTCAGCCTGTTTAGTCACTTAGAGCGGGATGTGTACGGAAGGGAAGCAGAACATGCATGTGTATTTGTTTAGCACACACGCACTGAACATCAAGTAAAGCTTTGCTTACCAGACTGATGAAAATTAATGGTCTTTTTTTCAATATTAATAGACTTTCACTTTCCCAATCTTAAAGGGATAGTGCACCCAAAAATGAAAATTGTCCCATGATTTACTCACCCTCAAGCCATCCTGGGTGTCTTCTTTCAGACACAATTGGAGATATATTTAAAAATATCCTGGCTCTTCCAAGCTTTATAATGGTAGTGAATGGGGGGTGAGATTTTGAGGCCCAAAATATGCATCAAATGGGGTTAATAAAGGTCTTCTGAAGTGAAGCGATGGGTTTTTGTAAGAAAAATATCCATATTTTAAACTAAAATAACTAGTTTCCGGCAGACGACCGTGTCAATGTCATGTGTTGTCATCTCTAAATGACAGAAGTTACGACATGCAGCATATCCCCCATGGATTTTCTTACCTCGTGGTTTTACACATGCAGTTTTGCTTGACATATGAGAACAAATGCTGTCGATTAAAGTTGAGTTTGCTACATATTCCTTTATGTGAGCTGCAAATACTCATACAATCATTTTTGTTAGATGGTTATTGTTCTGCTGTAAGATTGTAATATTATCTTATTACTTCTTTCATTTTATGGTTATTATACTTGTGAAAAATGACTTCAGTGTGCACGAATGTTATTCAGACAGCTGCCTTGCAACACTAAATGTCAGCGTATCTTCTTTCACTGTGTTTTTGTCTTTTTTGTGTGTTGAGTCTACACTTATGGCAGCCCTCTAGGATTACGACGTTTTGTCAGTTTATAGTGGTATCAAAATGCACAAAGAATTCTTTTATCTGTTCGTTTGATGCTTCTCCTGTTTTGTCTGTGTTCAGCTCCCACTTTATGTCACATAAAATCACTTAGTGCGAGATGTTTCCTTTCCCTTTGTGCTCCAATTCTGTCACACAGACTCACAGCAGATACCCAATGGACTTTTTTGTGCATATTTTAAAAGCAGAAAGGCCTTGATTTGGGTTTCATCCTTGATTTTGAGTCATTTGCAATGCTGTTGTCCTTCCAGGAATTGCAGTCATAATTGAATCTCTCATCATTATCTTTTTAATGGCTTGGCTGCTCTCCGTAAGTGCTTGTGCTCTTCTTCAGAGTAGAGTACATGTTGACTTCCCCTAGTTTAATCACATTAGAATGACACTGGAGATGACATTAGACTCACTCCAATTAGTTCAGAAACAGGAAGGATTGTAGCTGAATCACCAACAGGTGCGGCTTTGCTGAATTATTAAAATTGTGGGCAGAATGTTCAGAGTTCATATGATCTTTTAAATCTCAACTCTTTCTCCAAGCGAGCAATGTGATTTAAATGAAGAGCGAATGGAGACCCTAGTAAACTGTATGCATGATTTTCTCTTAATCTGCTTTGAAACAGTGTGGATTGTGTACAAATTAAAATGACTTGACTTATTCTCACGTCTGTCAGAAAAGGCTTAAGCCTAGTCCCAGACTAAAATGCATGTTTGAGCTGTTTTAACTGAAAGCAACTTGCAGTGATATATCTAAAAATTATTTTTTGCACTCAATTATGTTGATTTCTCAGGGTGTGCCAGAAACGTAAGTCTGACCCGGTGCATGCGACATAATCAGGTGCGACTTATTTTCCATAAAATAGGCTAAATTACAAAATTGTGCTTTATTATTAAAAAGGTCATATTTAAAAATGGGAATATATATGCAAATAAAACAATTATATTGTGTTCATTACTCTCACCCACACTGACTTTGGATTTAATCAATGCTATAGGCTAATTATGAGGGGTGTTTGGAAAATTTTCTACCTCATAAGTTTGAGAAAGTTTGGTTTAGATTGTATTTGTGACGAACTGTACATCAGATCACAAAAATCTCGTGCTATGGGCACTGCTATGGATACAGGCATCGGAAAGTAATTTTACGCTTTGCTTTTGCTTTTCGAAGGCGGATGTGTGTTAATTAATAGATTATATAAATTCTCTATTATAGATCAGATAAAGGCATATTTCGTATGCGTCATGTACAAAATATGTTGTTTTAACGAGAATAATGTCGTTTTAACAAGAAAAATTATGTTTTTACAACATATCTCATTATGATGTAATTTTTACAACATATCTCGTTATTACGACATGTTGTTTTTACGACATAACATCTCATTATTACGACGTTTTTACAATATAACTCGTTATTATGGGAAAAGATGTCTTTTTTATGACAACTTGTTATTAAATGAAAATATGCCGTTTTTATGGCACAACATCTCGTTATTATGAGAAAATATGTCTTTTTACGACATCTTGCTATTACGTCATGTTGTTTTTATGGCATAACATCTCGTTATTATGATGTGTCGTTTTTACGGCAGGACATCTCATTACGACATGTTGTTTTTACGACATAACTTCTTGTTATTGCGAGAAAAGATGCCGTTTTTATGACATATCTCGTTATTATGAGAAAAGATGTCTTTTTTATGACAACTCGTTATTAAATTAAAATATGCAGTTTTTATGGCATAACATCTCGTTATTATGAGAAAATATGTCTTTTTACGACATCTTGCTATTACGTCATGTTGTTTTCACGACATAACATCTCGTTTTTATGACAACATCTCGTTATTGTGAGAATATGTTGTTTTTATGGCATAACATCTTGTTATTACGATATGTCGTTTTTACGGCAAACATCTCATTACGACATGTTGTTTTTACGACATATCTTGTTATTACGAGAAAAGATGCCGTTTTTATGACATATCTCGTTATTATGAGAAAAGATGTCTTTTTTATGACAACTCGTTATGAAATGAATGTTTTTATGGCATAACATCTCGTTATTATGAGAAAAGATGCCGTTTTTACGACATAACATCTCGTTATTATGACTTGTTTTTTTATGACATAACATCTCATTATTACGACATGTTGTTTTTACAACATAACATTTCATTATTACAAGAAAAGATGACGTTTTTACGACATCTCGTTATTACATGTTGTTTTTATGACATCGTTATTATGAGAAAAGATGCCGTTTTTACGACATATCTCATTATTACATGTTGTTTTTACGACATAACATCTCGTTATTACATGTTGTTTTTATGACATAATGTTTTGTTATCACGAGAAGATGCCGTTTTTATGACATAACATCTCGTTATTACGACATGTTTTTACAACATGACATTTCATTATTACGAGAAAAGATTACGTTTTATGACATCTCGTTATTACACGTTTTTATGACATATCGTTATTACGAGAAAAGATGCCGTTTTTACGACATAATATCTTATTACGACATTTTGTTTTTACGACATAACGTCGTTATTACGACATGCTGTTTTTATGACAACATCTCGTTATTACGATAACATATGTTGTTTTTACATAAATCCAGGAACCCTTTAACCCACATTCCTTCTCTTACTGTGCTTAAATGAACGACTACTAGTCGACGAGAAAAATCTATAGTCGGGGGCTGTACTAATTGTCTCGTTTGTCTATTTCTAACAGAAACATCCAGGACAAAGATGATACTTAAATGAAGCATATCTGGGACCTCCATTAAGATATGCAAGAGCAATGAATTTTTCTAGTGCGAACAGCACAATTACTCACAAAGTAGTAGTTATGAAAAGGAACGTTATTAATCGCAAAAGTCAAAGAGCGACAGGCTCATCCCACACAGACACATGCCTGCCTAGCAACACCTTTCTCTTTAGTGGAATATCCTCTCCCGTTTCTAAAGGTGATGGCAGATGGTTGGCTGCCTGGCGCAGCTAATTGACGACTGCGTTGTGTTGAATTGATTAGAGCAGGGAAATATGAACTGCTTATGGAGCCAGTCCTGCTCTCTCCAGGGATTCTCCGCCGCGCTCCTGTGTCCACGCTGAGCTTTAAACACTGCAGAAAAGGAGGTTTTCATAAAGATAGCTAATAGACAGCCACTTAATTGGCTGCTTGAAAGAGCTTGGAAAAAACTGAATGCTGCAAGCAGAAGTCGGTCGTTTGTTTACGGAATAGACCGTCACCAGCTGCAGCCTTCCCTTTAATATACACTATTCAAAAGGTCATAGCCTCTTTATTAGTAGATAGTTTCCATGGTTTCAGCAGACCTCATCGAAGGAATTATGTTCATGGACATGTCTTTACTTTTTCAGATGAGCTAAAAATTAAATACTAGACTAATAATTGTCATGACGTTCTGTTCCATTAATGTTTCTGCAGAGAAGCAAACATGCAAATTGCGTAAAAGTTCATTTTTTGTGAATCAGACTAGACTGCACTGTATGGTTTGATTCACTAATAAGAATTGGTTCATAAGAGCCATTTGTTCGTCAATCAGAATAGACTGATTGTGCTTTATGTTTTTGATTCACTAAAAAGAATTTGTTCATAAGAGCCATTTGTTCGTGAATCAGACTAGACTGATTGCGCTTTATATTTTTGATTCACTGAAAAGAATTTGTTCATAAGAGCCATTTGTTTGTGATCAAACTAGACTGATTGCGCTGTATGTTTTTGATTCACTCAAAAGAATTGGTTCATAACAGCCATTTGTTCGTGAATCAGACTAGACTGAATGCGCTGTATGTTTTGATTCACTAAAAATAATCGGTTCATCAGAGCCATTTGTTTGTGAATCAGACTAGACTGCACTGTATGTTTTGATTCACTAATAAGAATTGGTTCATAAAAGTCATTTGTTTGTGAATCAGACTAGACTGATTGCGCTGTATGTTTTTGATTCACTGAAAAGAATTTGTTCATAAGAGCCATTTATTTGTGAATCAGACTAGACTGATTGTACTTTATGTTTTTGATTCACTAAAAAGAATTGGTTCATAAGAGCCATTTGTTCGTCAATCAGAATAGACTGATTGCGCTTTGTTTTTGATTCACTTAAAAGAATTGGTTCATAAGAGCCATTTGTTCGTCAATCAGAATAGACTGATTGCGCTTTATGTTTTTGATTCACTAAAAAGAATTGGTTCATAAGAGCCATTTGTTCGTGAATCAGAATAGACTGATTGTGCTTTATGTTTTTGATTCACTAAAAAGAATTTGTTCATAAGAGCCATTTGTTCGTGAATCAGACTAGACTGATTGCGCTTTATATTTTTGATTCACTGAAAAGAATTTGTTCATAAGAGCCATTTGTTTGTGATCAAACTAGACTGATTGTGCTGTATGTTTTTGATTCACTCAAAAGAATTGGTTCATAAGAGCCATTTGTTCGTGAATCAGACTAGACTGATTGCGCTGTATGTTTTTAATTCACTGAAAATAATTTGTTCATCAGAGCCATTTGTTTGTGAATCAGACTAGACTGAATGCGCTGTATGTTTTGATTCACTAAAAATAATTGGTTCATCAGAGCCATTTGTTTGTGAATCAGACTAGACTGCACTGTATGTTTTGATTCACTAATAAGAATTGGTTCATAAGAGTCATTTGTTTGTGAATCAGACTAGACTGATTGCACTGTATGTTTTTGATTCACTAAAAAGAATTGGTTCATAAGAGCCATTTGTTTGTGATCAAACTAGACTGATTGCGCTGTATGTTTTTGATTCACTCAAAAGAATTGGTTCATAACAGCCATTTGTTCGTGAATCAGACTAGACTGAATGCGCTGTATGTTTTGATTCACTAAAAATAATCGGTTCATCAGAGCCATTTGTTTGTGAATCAGACTAGACTGCACTGTATGTTTTGATTCACTAATAAGAATTGGTTCATAAAAGTCATTTGTTTGTGAATCAGACTAGACTGATTGCGCTGTATGTTTTTGATTCACTGAAAAGAATTTGTTCATAAGAGCCATTTATTTGTGAATCAGACTAGACTGATTGTACTTTATGTTTTTGATTCACTAAAAAGAATTGGTTCATAAGAGCCATTTGTTCGTCAATCAGAATAGACTGATTGCGCTTTGTTTTTGATTCACTAAAAAGAATTGGTTCATAAGAGCCATTTGTTCGTGAATCAGAATAGACTGATTGCGCTTTATGTTTTTGATTCACTAAAAAGAATTTGTTCATAAGAGCCATTTGTTCGTGAATCAGACTAGACTGATTGCGCTTTATATTTTTGATTCACTGAAAAGAATTTGTTCATAAGAGCCATTTGTTTGTGATCAAACTAGACTGATTGTGCTGTATGTTTTTGATTCACTCAAAAGAATTGGTTCATAAGAGCCATTTGTTCGTGAATCAGACTAGACTGATTGCGCTGTATGTTTTTAATTCACTGAAAATAATTTGTTCATCAGAGCCATTTGTTTGTGAATCAGACTAGACTGAATGCGCTGTATGTTTTGATTCACTAAAAATAATTGGTTCATCAGAGCCATTTGTTTGTGAATCAGACTAGACTGCACTGTATGTTTTGATTCACTAATAAGAATTGGTTCATAAGAGTCATTTGTTTGTGAATCAGACTAGACTGATTGCACTGTATGTTTTTGATTCACTAAAAAGAATTGGTTCATAAGAGCCATTTGTTCGTGAATTAGAATAGACTGATTGCGCTTTATGTTATTGATTCACTGAAAAGAATTGGTTCATAAGAGCCATTTGTTCATGAATCAGACTAGACTGATTGCGCTTTATGTTTTTGATTCACTAAAAAGAATTTGTTCATAAGAGCCATTTGTTCGTGAATCAGACTAGATTTATTGTGCTTTATATTTTTGATTCACTCAAAATAATTGGTTCATAAGAGCCATTTGTTCGTGAATCAGACTAGACTGATTGCGCTGTATGTTTTTAATTCACTGAAAATAATTTGTTCATCAGAGCCATTTGTTTGTGAATCAGACTAGACTGAATGCGCTGTATGTTTTTGATTCACTAAAAAGAATTTGTTCATAAGAGCCATTTGTTTGTGAATCAGACTAGACTGATTGCACTGTATGTTTTTGATTCACTAATAAGAATTTGTTCATCAGAGCCATTTGTTTGTGAATCAGACTAGACTGAATGCGCTGTATGTTTTGATTCACTAAAAATAATTGGTTCATCAGAGCCATTTGTTTGTGAATCAGACTAGACTGAATGCGCTGTATGTTTTGATTCACTAATAAGAATTGGTTCATAAGAGTCATTTGTTTGTGAATCAGAATAGACTGATTGCACTGTATGTTTTTGATTCACTAAAAAGAATTGGTTCATCAGAGCCATTTGTTTGTGAATCAGACTAGACTGAATGCGCTGTATGTTTTTGATTCACTAAAAAGAATTTGTTCATCAGAGCCATTTGTTTGTGAATCAGACTAGACTGATTGCGCTTTATGTTTTTGATTCACTAAAAATAATTGGTTCATCAGAGCCATTTGTTTGTGAATCAGACTAGACTGCACTGTATGTTTTGATTTACTAATAAGAATTGGTTCATAAGAGTCATTTGTTTGTGAATCAGACTAGACTGATTGCACTGTATGTTTTTGATTCACTAAAAAGAATTGGTTCATAAGAGCCATTTGTTCGTGAATCAGAATAGACTGATTGCGCTTTATGTTTTTGATTCACTAAAAAGAATTGGTTCATAAGAGCCATTTGTTCATGAATCAGACTAGACTGATTGCGCTTTATGTTTTTGATTCACTAAAAATAATTTGTTCATAAGAGCCATTTGTTTGTGAATCAGACTAGACTGATTGTGCTTTATATTTTTGATTCACTCAAAATAATTGGTTCATAAGAGCCATTTGTTCGTGAATCAGACTAGACTGATTGCGCTGTATGTTTTTAATTCACTGAAAATAATTTGTTCATCAGAGCCATTTGTTTGTGAATCAGACTAGACTGAATGCGCTGTATGTTTTTGATTCACTAAAAAGAATTTGTTCATAAGAGCCATTTGTTTGTGAATCAGACTAGACTGATTGCACTGTATGTTTTTGATTCACTAATAAGAATTGGTTCATAAGAGCCATTTGTTTGTGAATCAGACTAGACTGATTGTGCTGTATGTTTTGATTCACTAAAAAGAATTGGTTCATAAGAGCCATTTGTGAATCATTGGTTTCACTGTATGTTTTTGATTCACGAAAAAGAACCAGTAATTTCTTTCTGAATTTTAATTGACTATATAGTATAAACAGTTTAATCTTAATGAAGAATTTTGGAATGGCACCAGAAGCATTGAAGTCTTTATGATTCCCAGCCCAGGCATCAAGGCTTGTTCTCTTTGTTCTCAGTTTTCTCTTACCTGGAACTCATGAATATTTACTCCTTCATTGTTTCAGTTCGTACACCAGGCCACTTTAATCTTTCATTCCAGCTGAAGTGTTTGATTTTTCGGAAAGAGGAGCGCAGGTAGAACCAGAACAAACGCGGGGATTAGTGCAATCGTTCACCGTAAAGCCCTCGCATCTCAATGAGGAATTAACCCCCGCTCTCCGCATGTGACTTCTGCTCCGTGTTGGAGGCGCCATCAGTGATGCTATTGGCTAGCAGGAGTCCGTTAAGTTTGGCCTTCGGAAAGACTGCTCTGCGTGGGAAACTGGATTAGCCATTAGGCTGCGAGCGCTTCAGATCGCTGCTCTTGTCAGCTGTAGGTGTTGTCAGGGATCATGGAGATTTATGGGTAATCAGTCGTCTATTTGGTTCGATGGAGAGCAGGCAAATACAGCGTGTTATTTAGAAATGTTAATCCCACATGTTGTTGCACTAATCTGAGTGAGAATTTCACACCTTTGTGAGGAGTTATTGATTTATTTTGTCACACTTTTAGGGTGCAATTCTCACTATTAACTACGACTTTTGCCTCAATGAACTCCTAATTACTGCTTATTAATAGTTAGTAATTAGTATATTATTAATAAATAATAATTAATAATAATGGTAATTTTAATAATTATAATAATGGTTGTTATTATTATTATTATTATTATTATTATTATTATTATTAAAGTAAAGTAAAATGAAACAAATTTAAAATAATACCAACAATAATAATTTCATTATTATTATTATTACATAAATTATATTATTACTATTATTCATTTTTATTTTATTTTAATATTATTATTAAAATCAAACTGAATTAATAATGTTAACAACAGTACAACATTGGTGGTGGTTGAGGAGATTCCCCCTACTATATGTAAAGCGCTTTGAGTGCCCAGAAAAGCGCTATATAAATGTAAGGATTATTATTATTATTATAGTACATAATAATATTAATGATAATAAGTTATTATTATTATTTAGTTTAATTTAATTTAATAATATTAATAACAACATCAACTGCCACCATTATTATTATTATTCTTGCTATTATTAATAAAGTAAATTAAAATATAATAATAATAATAATAATAATAATAATAACAATTATTGTTGTTATTAAAATTATTTAGTTTAGTTTCATTTTAATTTAATGATAATAAGTAACAACAACTACAACTTTTATTATTATTATTATTATTAAACTTATTGTTGATGTTGTTGTTGTTATTAAAGTTAATTTAAAATGAAACAAATAATACTTAAATAATTTAAAATAATACTACTAATAATAATTTTATTATTATCAATGATTATTACAATTCTAAATAAAAAACTAAATTATTATAATTGTTGTTATTATTATTAATTCATTTTAATTTTAAATAAATATTATTAAAATCAAACTGAATAATATTAACAACAGTACTTAATAATATTAATGATAAAACGTTATTAATATTACTTCATTTAATTTTATTTTTGCTATTATTAATAATAAAGTAAATTAAACTAAAATAATAACAACAGCAATTAATATTATTATTATTAAAATTATTTAGTTTCATTTTAATTTAAGAAAACAAAATATTTTAACAAAATAACAACTACAATTTTTTTATTATTGTTGTTGTTATTATTAAAGTAAATGAAAATTAAACTAATTTAAAATAATACTAACAATAAATGTTTTATTATCATATATAATAAATGTTTTATTATTAAATAAAAATCTAAATTATTGTAATTATTAATTCATTTTTATTTTAAATTAATTAATTATTAAAATCAAACTGAATTAGTAATATTAACAACAGTACTTAATATTAATGATAATAACAGTTATTATTATTATTATTGTTTAGTGTATTATAATTTCATAATATTAATAACAGCAGCAACAACTGCTACCATTATTATTATTGCTATTATTAATAATAAAGTAAATTAAAATAATAACAATTATTTAGATAAGTGTCTTTTTAATTTAATTATAATAAAAAACAACAAAATAATATCAACCTTTATTATTATTATTATTATTATTATTATTATTGTTCATGATGTTATTATTATTATTATTATTAAAGTAAATTAAAGCAAACTAAATAATAGTTATAATAATAATACACCTCCAGCATTATGCCAGTGAATTTTGCACAGAGCTCCTCTCACATTTTGTTCATAAAATGTAAAAATCGAGTTAGTTTTTTCCACGGCGGGATTGAATGCTGTGGGTATCCAGGCTGTGGATGACAGCTTCAGAGCTCCTCTGGAATAAATATGAAACACCTACTCTTAGACACTCATGTGCTTGATGGTGAAACATCTCAGAAAGCCACTCGTATTGAGGGCGCTTTTTGGTAAAAATATGCAACCTCTCTGGTGCTCCTCGTACAGTGTTTTCATGATGATTTAGCCAGCGTTTACTTCCCTTTGAATTATCTTCAAGTTGTTCCAGTATTAGAGGGTCTGTGAGATGTTCGTTTAATGTATTCTGGATGTTTCCGTTCCCTGTGACGAGTGGATTTACAGTGTATGTTCTCCTTCACTGGGCTGGGACCTCTTGGACAATCACTGCCCTGGACTGCAAATGTCACGGGACGCTGACTGTTAATGAATCGCACCAACTCAACGTGGCTATGTACGAGAGAGACGTTTTAAAATATGCAAACCCATCAGATGCACCGTTAGCAGCTCCCTGTGGCTCATGCATACGCTTCATTCGTACTCCGTTAGTCCCGCTTCAGAGCTGCAGTGTGCTGTCTGCTTTGTTTTTGAGGTGCAACAGTGTTGATGTCAATTACCGAATACAATTAAGCTCTGTGTAGTCGTAGCGTTTCTCGGAGGTGACCTTTGGAATTCACATGGGCATCTATTAAATGTCTTCGAAGGTCACAACATCTGATGAATCATGGCCCTAATTTGACAAAGCTGTTTTTTATTCTCCTCATCTTGCTCTTTGCGGCATTTTCATATTCATTTTGAATGGAAAAGCACTTATGGCTTTGAGAGCTGTGAAATGGTACATATTTATGGAGGTGAAATGCAACGCCCTCTGGAACACATGGTTATGACTTTCATACATATTCACGTCTTAGCTGATTGACTCTTAAATGGGCTTATGTAACATTCTTAAAGTGAGTCATGGCTGCTGCGCCGTAATTGTGGCATAATAAACTCTGGCTGTGTTACAAATGGTAGTCCTGATTTCATTTTATTTTATTTTTATTTTATTTTACTTTTTTTTATTAAAGATTTTGAGAGATGCTTTTAATTGATTAATTAATTATTGTTTTATTTTATTTTATCTTGACAGATGCATTTATTTATTTTTTATTTCAGTTCATGTTTTAGTATATTTTCCTTGGAAATTAAACCCAAGACCAAGCCGTTATTTTATTTTATTTTATTATAATGTTTTTTATTAAAGATTTTGGCATATGCATTTATTTATTTATTTATTTATTTTCATTTCAGTTCATGTTTTAGTATATTTTCCTTGGACATTAAACCCAAGACCAAGCCGTTATTTTATTTTATTTTATTTTATTTTATTTTATTTTATTTTGTTTTTTATTAAAGATTTTGACAGATGCATTTATTTATTTATTTATTTTCATTTCAGTTCATGTTTTAGTATATTTTCCCTGGGAATTAAACCTAAGGACAGGCTTTTATTTTTATTATTATTATTTTTTTTTAATATATATTTTATTATTTTATTAAAGATTTTGACAGATGCATTTATTTATTTATTTATTTATTTATTTTCATTTCAGTTCATATTTTAGTATATTTTCCTTGGGAATTAAACCCAAGACCAAACCATTATCAGTGCAATATGCTTCCTCTACCATTAAAATATATTATTATATTAAATATATATTATATATTTTTAAATTATAATTCGATTTTTATAAATAATTTTATTTTGCATTTTTATTCTAATTTTGTGTCAAAGTGCTTTATCATTCAGCAGTCCATCGATGTGTATGTGTATTTCACATTTTAGAGATTGCACACTTTTCACAGTACATACAGAACTATATATGCAGCAATAGTAATATGTTATTCCAAACATAACCTCTGTTGTTCAAAGAGGGAGAATTACACCGCATTCGCAGCACAGATAAATGAGCACAGTGTCATGGTGATTGAAACGCACCCGGCCAGAAAATAAACTCTGCATAGACCTTAAAGATTAAGATGGATGGACACACTGTGGTGCGCGTTGGTTAATGAGATGCTACAGTTTGAGCGAACTAACTGAAGCCGAAGCATGCATCATGAGAAAATGAAATTACGGAGAAGTTTTATTTGCATTACTTTGTATCTTATTATGGACTCAAATCACACGCGCTCCATTTGTAGGCTATGAAAGAGAAAGAAATGCAAAGGTTTTGTGTGAAATTCGATTTGGTGCAGTGAAGGTGATCCGTTTATGTGATGCAAACCCTTTATCACACAGGCAGGGGAGCTGAGGAAGGACAAAAACGCAGTCTAAATGACAACGCCACTAAGTGCCCTCTCCTCTCCTCTCCAGCCATCTGTACGTCTCTTGAACTCCTTTTGAGGTCAAACGCTCCAGGCTTGTGCAACACGCTGCCCCTGTAGGGGAGAGTATCCCAGAATATCAATGCTGCATTCACACATTTCTCTCTATTAGAGGTTTTGAGGTGAAGGTCGGCCGAAGTATATTGTATATTTGATGCGATCGTCCCATCCGAAGGACCTTGTATGAGCCAAGTTAAATGGGTGGTTGACTATGATTTCACTTTTTAACTTTAGTTAGTGTGTAATGTTGCTGTTTGAGCATAAACAACATCTGCAAAGTTACAACGCTCAAAGTTCAATGCAAAGAGAGAGATTATCTTTTACAGAAATCGCTGTTTAAGGACTACAGCTTTAAGCTTCTTCCTGGGTTAGTGACATCACAAACCCTAAAATTTACATAAGCCATGTTGGGCTGCTTTAGAGAAGAGGAAGAGAGTTGTAGTAGAGTGTTGTTGTCATGCCGTCATTTTACACCGGACTGCTTCACAAACGAGGGTCAATTCAACACAAAAGATGAACATGACGGCACATGCTAGTCGATGTGTTGAATCAACTCCACAGAAACTACATAAATTTATCCACTAACCATTTAGTTGTAACTTCTTCCTAGTCTCTCCATCAGTGTCGACTCCGGTTTGATCAATGTAAGGCTGAACACTGTCGTCATTTTGGCTGCGTGAGATTTTTTCAGCTTTGTTGTTGAGCTGTTAAAGCTCCGTCCTCTTCTGGAAAGGGGGCGGGAGCAGCAGCTCATTTGCATTTAACAAATGCAAGGACACACACAAAAAATTGAAATAGCCTTTTTAATGCTGGGTTAACTCTCTGGAGTCCGTTAACGCGCCGGCGCGTTTTGCAGGATTTTTTTCACATTGCAGCAACACAGACTTAAAATACTCTGTCATTTCTTGTCATAGAGACAAAAGTAATATATCAATTGATACTATAGAATGTCTTCTTTTATTTGTGTACACTCACAGTAAAAACACAATGTTGTGCTTTTTGTAAAATAAAGAAAACTAACATGATGCGTGATCTCTCATCTCCCTCTGAACGAAGTCCAATCTGATAGTTCACAGAAAATGAACTAACTTATGAATACTAATGACAGAACAATTACACTTATGTCTAAAGAAACGTTGAAATGTAAGGTTTTAAATCATGCAAATCAAATCGAAAACAAACATTCTGTGTTTATGTAATCTGTATGAAAAGAGAGCCATGTCAGAAGTCTGTGATTCAGCTCATTATCCGCTAATGCGGCCACGCCCACGGAGCCAGCGCTATTCAGACGCAAATTCAGAGGCAATATATGCATTCATCGTCTCAATCGTGTATTTATTGTCCTGCAAAGTGTTTATCTGGATGTTAAAGCCATGGTTAGTGAGCTCTAGAAGACATGCCGTTAGTTCCTTTTCTTCTTTATATGAATTTGTGGCCTAAAGTTGTACAGAGAGCGCCCTCCGGCTGCAAGTATGAATTGAAAACACCATTCCTGAAATGTCCTCTTCTTCTTTAGAATAATTTGTGGACTAAAGGTGTACAGAGCGCCCTCCGACTGCAAGCATGAATTGAAAACACAGAATCCAGCACTCATAGTGATGACAATACTGAATAACTATTACTCCTCTGTATAGAAAATTGACAAACATATAAGAATCCATCAATATTTCTCCAAATGTGCATGCTTTTAAGCTAAAAGGCTATTTGAAATGCCATAGAGGTAGCATAATTGTTCAGATACTTTGCATCACAGAAATACATGATATTTTAAATAATATAATAGAATGCCATTATTTTAAATTGAGCTGAGACATGATTACAGAGGGTTTTTTCATAGCCTACCTGACTGAAAGGCCTCATTAATATGCAAGTCATTTCAGGTCATTATTATGCAATTCTTTTGTATTCTCACGTGTAAACGACCCATTATTCATGATCATTCACGCCTCCACGCATACAGTGTTTCTTGACAAAAAGTGTCTTACAAAAACTAAATCAATATATGAAGAGTTTGGTTCCAAAACGCAATAACTCCATTTTGATTAATTTGAGTAAAAAGGTGTTTTCTTTACCAAGAAAGTGGCAAGATGAAAACCACTATTTTCTGTTTCAAACTTTCACATAGCATCTTTTGGTTATAAAAACATTAAAAATTCAAATCTACATTTTGATTTTAAAAAGTTTATTATAAAAACGTATTATTTTTTTCCCAAAATGCAATTAATCCATGACATTTTTTTTCCCAAAATGCAATTAATCCATCAATATAAAAGTTATTTTTCAAATTGAAAATAAACAACAAAGCAAGATTATTCACATATATGATAGAGTCTAAACTTTGCCAATATTTATTTTATATACAGGCATTTTACTAAAAATACATTCAGCCGTTGCTCCCAAAATGAATTCAACGGATCATCTTGTTAATGTTATAAATTATTTGTCATCACCGATTAACGAGTATCTGGCGCCACCGCACGGCTAAATAAACACATTTGTCGAGTACATTGGTATTAAAACGGCTTTTTAAAAAAAGCCTTCAATGTTTACAGTGGGTGGAATGGTGCGCTGTGATTGGTTGAGAGCGGATATATCGCGTTCTGCAGAAAAAGGAGACTGGCGTTTGTCGCGTTTTGGAAAGAAAGGGAGAAAACATGACAGAATAACATGACGGATATCACATTTTGCGCAAAATTGATAAATGACTTTTCAATACCGACCAGATACAATACTGATTTTGGCGGAAACTCAATTTTTTTGAAAATGGCGTTTATCGCGTTTTGGAACCAAACTCTTCATATTGTTTTATATGAAGGAGTAGGCAGCATAATTTTTACATAAATCTGAAGCAAAAACTATAGTCTACAAACTCAAATACCCAGAAGTCTTATCAATACAGATTTACTATACTTTTTTTGGCCTTATTTCAGTGACTTAAGTTTTTTGTTTTTTCAATAACCACACATAAACATTATTCCTTCAAAAACACAAACATGTACATACATGTTCCTCACATATTATTGTAGCCTAGTTTGTGCTGAATACAGTGTAATGACACTTGGGTCATTAATATGTTTATGAACAACTGAAAAAAGCACAAATGTCAGGGCATGTCAAAACCCTCTCCAGGCCACAAATCAGCCTCAGACTCCAGAGGGTTAATATTCTTATTTGCATATTTACAGAGTCAGTATCATTGATTGGACGAGTGCAGGACGTGATATATTTATGTAAATGCATTGTGCATTCTCATACAGTATATTGCAGATCGTACTTTCCGGCTACACCACGCATATCAAGTAAGGGTACCGTTGCCGGTGAAAACGCAAGCTGGATCAGGGTTTACCATTCGGAATCATACTGTACTTTACCGTACTGCTCGGTGGAAATGAGCCATTAAACACTTGGAGACAATTAGCAACCGAACACCAATGTTTTGGTAACCACTCACAACCCTTAAGCACTGTGGTGTTGGATTTTGCACGGGCAGTCAAATCTAGTATATCCAGTGCATTTTTTTTATATCTGTATGAGAATTGGTGAGTGGCTTTGGAGCCGTTTCAAACCCAAGCACTTACAGCGAACATTTGATTTGACCATAAAATGTTACCCATGATTCAATAACAGATGGTCTGTATGCATGCTGCCATTTGAAGAGTAAAACCTCTAAGTGCCTCCAGCCTCACAGATCTGCATTTTGATCATGTGGTTGCATAGCACTGAATCATTTAAGACAATCCTGTGGGCCAATTAGTGGTGAATTGAATCAAGGCAAGAGCAGCTTTGAGATCAGCAAGATCTGAGCTGCCTAGGTTGTTTATGCAAATACAACACTGCAGCCATCATATGCACTCGACTATTTGTTGTTTACGGCGCCTTGCACTGCGGTGGGCTGGCAGGCTCGTTTTCCTGTGTGCTTGACCACAAGAGTCCAATTTTCCCTATAACTCACTTTGTTCAACGTGTGATTGCATGAAAACACAGGCTTTGGAATAAGAATCTGTGAACCCACGAGTCACTACAGCTTTGTTTGTATGTCTTGTATGTTTGAGGCACTTTTTGTCACGCCTGTTGGTCTGAATGAGTGTTTGTATTACAGAAAGCGATAAAAACAATTATCTTCAGTTTTGTATGTTTGTGAAATAAGGGCTTTTCGTTTTAGTTGGACTGTTCGGCACTACAGAAATGTGCCCGCAGAATTTCATCCCCTGCACAGATTGTGTGGGTAGGAAAAGCTATATAATTTCTTCATCTGAGTAAGTGCAGTTGCCAACACTCGGTGTTACCTCATAACAAAATCACATCCAAATGCCGAGCAGGCTTATTGGCATGGATTCCTCATCTTGTCTGTATGTGCATACAGGAACCTGGCTTCATTCATTCTGCATGGCTTCTGAAGCTAGTGCATTTGAAATGATTTGGTTCAATGCCAGTTTCCAGGTTCAGTGATTTACCCTCATGCATAACCATTTAGGCATTTAAAGGGTTAGTTCACCCAAATATGAAAATTGTCATTAATTACTCACCCTCATGTCACTTTACACCCATAAGACCTTCGTTCATCTTTGGAACAGAGTGGTTCAACCTTAATATTATAAAGCGACGAGAATACTTTTTGTGCGCCAAAAAACAAAATAATGACTTTATTCAACAATATCTAGTGATGGGTGATTTCAAATCACTGCTTCATGAAGCTTCGGAGCTTTACGAATCTTTTGTTTCAAATCAGTGGTTCAGAGCTATGAACTGCTGATTCGAAACAAAAGATTCATAAAGCTTCATGAAACAATGATCTTGTTGGCAATGGGGGCCTCACTGAGCCATCAGATTTAATTTGTTATCCGAAGATGAACGAAGGTCTTACGGGTGTGGAACGACATGAGGGTGAATTTTCATTTTTGGGTGAACTAACCCTTTAAAGGGTTTATATTCTAAAAAATTGGAAAACATTCTACTTTGGTTGTGTCACAAATGTCAGTGATACATCCAACTGGTGTTGTTTTTATTAACTAAAACTATTAAAGGAGTCAAAATTAAAATTTCCTGATAATTTACTCACCTCCATGTCATTCAAGATGTTTCTGTCTTCCTTTCTTCAGTAGAAATTTAAGTTTTTGAGGAAAATATTCCAGATTTTTTCTCCATATAGTGGACTATAACAGGGACCAACGGGTCCAAATGTCAGTTTCAGTGCAGCTTCAAAAAGAGCTCTACATGATCCCAGGTGAGGAATAAGAGTCTTATCTAACGAAACAATCTGTTACTTTCTAAAAAAATATATATATAATTTTTAACCACAAATGCTCGTCTTGCACTGCTCGGCGATGTGCCACGCATTTTGTAATCATGTTGGAAAGGTCACGCGTGACGTAGGCAGAAGTACCGCGGTTGGGCGAAAAACCCCATTTCATTTTCTCCTCCAACTTCAAAATCATCCAACATCATTGTTTTACCTTTTTTTTTTTGTAAAGGGCATTTGACTTAGTCTTTACACATTCACTTAGTAGTCCCTGGATCGGTACTTCTGCCTACGTCATGCGTGACCTTTCCATCGTGATTACATAAAGCGTGGCGCATCACAGAGCTAGACTGCAACCTCTTCATTCAACCCACTTACCAAATACCTTCATAAACATTATTAATTTTTGAATATTCCAGAAAGCTTTTATGTAATTAGGCTAGTTTATGTGTTTGGAACATTCTTTGTTATTTGGGATGTTTAAAAACATAGAAAGCAGCATTTTCTGTAGAAATGGTGTCTTGGTAGGCATCTCACTAGTTTCTGAAATGCAGCCCATGGGTCAGTTCTCATAATTGTGGTTATTTGATGTGATGAGTTCTAGGACAGGCAGTTTGGAGCCAAATGGGTTTCATATAAATCATGTATGAACACAGAAGTGTTTCAGCTTCCTCTGTGAAGAATGTCTGATACAGATGTCTCAAGCTTTCACAGCATCTGTTAAAGTTACCCTACTATTAGGGATGGGCATTTTTCGAAAATATTGTATTTGAATATTTGGGTTTGTAAAAAACAAATATTCGAATATTTGTTTATTTAAATGACGTTAAAAAAGAAGTTAACCATTTCTGAACAAGCTTACGATTAGGCAATATACACAACAAGCTTACGTTTTAACTTAAGCTTTTCTTTTAGTTCAAAGCATTAAACAATATGTGCAAAAAAAAAAAAATATATATATACATAAATAACAAAAGCATTTAAGCTCAAGCAGCACAAACGAGGAAAACGCTAATAGAGCTACCAACCAGTTATCGTACAAAACGTTCATAATACACTCGACCTTGGTTATCATTTTCATATTGTTTCACATGTTCATGTTGAGAAAAACAATAATATCCACATGCTCGGGTGAGAAAACGAGACGCTACAGACATTGCAGAAACAAGATAACGATAATGCATAACGATGTGCTAAGCGAAGTTTCTAACAGTAGCACTTTGTGTTTTCTGTTCGCAAATATATCTCCCTCGACGAAATTTAAAGGAAGCATATGTCTCAAAATCATTGCTATCAGTTCAGTTCTTCTCAGATCACTTGGGTTATAGCTGTGCTTACCTGTCGTGAATAGGGCTGGGTACCGAACTCGATACTTTTTAGGTACCGATCGAACTGCCTCGATACTACCGAGTATCGAAAAGTGTCTTGTCATTCGGTACCAAATTTCGGTACCTCAGAATGGAGCCGATCGAGGAGAGGCGCGGAGAAATGCTTTCGCTGTCTCGTTGAGGAGCAAGTAACATTGCGCTACATTGTTATTTATATCCAAATATATAAAACTATACGCGCGAGAGAGACCCTATGTGCGAGAGGGCGATTGAATCAACGGTTTCGTTTTCAGTTTATCTCCGAATGGACGGGTGAGAAACGGCTGTTTATGTGAACAGCCGGTTCACTACAGATACTGTTAACAGAAAACAAAAGTGTAGCACTGCCTGCAGAAACAGCGGGACGCGCAATGTTTATTAGACTAGTTATGGACAGGTACAACACACAGCAGCTTTACATCAGCGTTCGTCCCTCAAGTCTATGGAAACTCGCGACCGGTTCGTGACAGACTCGTTCGCCTGCACGAGCACAGGCTCTGCCTCTGGCTCCAGAACGCAAACAATTCTGCTGAAAAAGGGGTATCAGCGTCCTCCTGATACTGCGGATAATTTGCGGGTCGGGCCAAGTAATAAAAAAATAACATTCAAATTAATTGCGGGTGGATGAGAGATGAATCATTAATGTGTTGATTTTAATGAAGACACAGAACTCTTATTTCACGGTAAGACGCAACGAACTTGCGTCACTCTTACTTCCGCTTTGATCTTGTTAATAATAATAAATTTTTTGAAGAACAATTGCTGAGTGATTTAAAAAGAGCCTCACATACTTAATTTTTTGCATTGAAAACTAAACTTTATTAAAACTATTTGCACTGATTTATTGTGTTGGGTAAATTTTGTTAATTTGTGCTTTTTTTGTTCCCCGCAGTGGCTCAGGACAGGAGATGAGTCTTTGAGTCTGATAAAAAGTCAACAAAGTTAAAATATAAAACCAAAGATTTTTTTGAGGTTATGTAATCTTGTTTAAACAGATTTTTTAAAACTGGTACCGAAAAAGGTATCGTTTAGGTATCGGTATCGAAGTCAAGGTATCGGTATCGTCTCGGTATCAAAAATTTTTGAACGATACCCAGCCCTAGTCGTGAATGCAGTGATGGACAGCTGTCTTTCCTCATTCGACTGGTGTTTTGATTTCATGTGCTTTCTCATTATGGTGGTGATATTATGATAACTCTGTTTCATTAATTAATTTGACCAAAAGTAATTCCATTTTGTAACATCATTTTCATCCAGTAATTCCAAACTTCGCAAGGCAGACGACGTCATTATGTGATCAAATAAAATAAACTTGTTAAACACGCTCCACAGCGCCACCCGGTGCAAAACTGCGAGTTTTAGTACTTAGGATTTATCATGGATTCACAGCATTTACGGCCAGCAAAGAAACATAGTAAAATTCAAATGGTATTTTTATTTTTCGAATATTAATAACAGGTCGAATATTCGACTATTTGTGCACACCCCTACCAACTATATTACCTTAGTGTCTAAAATAGCTGGTTTGTGAAAGTAAAAGGTCTGCAAAGTTTTAAAGATCAAAGTGCATGACATTTAAAGTTACTTCATGTTACAAACCTGCGTAGTTTTGTAGCACAATGGTCTTCATTGGCTGGCGGCGAACAACGACTCCTTTGCCCTGCCATCAAACACTGTAATTGTAGCTGAGAGTTTGGTTTGTGTTGTCAAAATGTCAAGAAGATGCTGTTTTCAGCTCTGCGAATCCACTTTGTTGCATTTCTAAAGGATGAGACTCTGGCTGGAAATACGTTAAAACTGACGCCATCGTTACTGTTCGTATCAAATGCCGAGGAGCTGAAATTCAGATATGCTAATGAGCATTTGGTTTCCAACACATGCTCTAAGCGGTCAACCAATCACAACAGACCAGGCCGTCTGACCAATCAGACCAGACTCTCGGAAAGGAGTTTAGAGAGACCAAATCCTTTATTGAACTGTTCCAGACACTGTGAGAAAAGAGCTAATTTTACAATGTATATTATATTAAAATGAGAGTGTTTTTGACCTTGGATGGATGTAGCTCTATTGTAAGAGACCTAAATACAAAATTAGGAGCCTTTTAAATAGCATAATAGGGGCTCCTTAAGATGCCAGGACTGTTATAGGTGTAAGGAGGCACAGTTCATTCACAGATGGTTACATGAAGCACGTGAATGCGATTGCAGGACATGGCTGAGATCTCACACCACAGAGAACGCAACGCTACTGCACCTGTGAAAAAGATGTGAGAGAATGAGACGTTTCTACCACAGTCAGCAACATGCGGGACTCAATTCCCTCCCCCCGTCGTCTGAAGTTGGCAGGAAATAGATTAGTTTGAATCCAGCCTGGCCAATCACATTGCCTTCTCAAATAAATGCGGCTCAATGATAAACGCTGACCAGTTGTCAAGTAGGTCTATCATACTTGGGGAAACTGTCCACTAGCATTTACATCCATCTCAAGGGAAGATGCACACGGTCCCAGGCCCTTCACTCGTAACTGTCCTGAACTCTGACGTCAAAGGATGTTTTTTGCTGCGCCAAAAACAGTTTGTTCATCTGTTTTTCACCCTCTTTCCGACCATTAGAGTCACAATACGGTGCAGTTTTATATTGTCTACATAGAACACCAAACTCTTATTTCAAAAGAGCAAGAGAAATCCAGATGACCTTTTAAACGGTGAAATGACAGAAGTGTGAATTGGGACTGAAACATGTCAGGCCAGAGAGCCTTTACGTCTCTTGGTCTTAGCCAAACTTACAGCCGAGGGAGAGATAGACGGTGATAAAGTGTTTATTATTATACACTAACCATCTGGAGGAGAAGTCCATAGGTCAGACCTTATACTGGAGGACAGGAAAAGTGGCTGGTTTACACTTTATTTCAAGTGGACGTGACCTGCCTTCCTTGTGTTTCATGAAGCTTTTAAGCAATTACTTTCTGAAGGCTTTCACAAAAATGACTTTACTGTGATAAATGCAATAGGGCTGCAACTGTTAATAAAAATATCAGTATATTAGAATGATTTCTGAAGGATCATGTGACACTGAAGACTGAAGTAATGATGCTGAAAAATCAGCTTTGATCGCAATAATATATTAAGCAGCAGTGATCTGGGTTCAAGCGCTTTAAGGCCTTTAAGCACATGCGAAAAAAGGTATTATGTCTTATTTAGCAAGCATGTAACTACTTAAAGAGCATTTACAGCCAATACAGACAATTTACCATAGTAAATTTATGCTTTATAAAGCTTTTTAACAGTTATCGAGGTTGAGCCAAAAACCTATGATTAGTTCGCCAAAGTTGGTTTTTGAAATAATCTCCAATATTTAACGAATGATTCGATGGACAGCAGTGGTCCTAGAGAAAAAGTTGCTCAGATTGAGGAGTTCTACCATGTGGTACAAATGTCGTGGGTGTTCGCAAAAAATTGCGTCATATACAATCCTTTACAAATTCCTTGAAAAACTCAAAGGCGCCCCCCCGGTGGCCGAATTCTTTTGAATTTCTCTCAGGCCTCTTGGGCTGTGAGTCAAACAGGCCCAGCGAGTTTCGTTCCAATCGGCCTCTGTTAACCTTGTCTGATAGCTGCTCAAACTTCATTGGCCGATGGCGGACATGTTTTTTGAGATACGTCAGTGTCCTCATAGACAGTCATGGCACCTTGGACAAAGACACTGCATGCCAATTTTCAAATCGATTGGTGAAGTAGCTGTTTTCAATTTTTTTTTTTTGCTGTTATAGTGCCACCAAGTGGCCAGTTGCCTCCGCCCACTTCAAATATTTTGGCAGAGTTCAGACTGCACGATTTTAGCCCTGATTTTGGCTCGCCGACAAATGCCCGAAATCACAGGCAACAATCAACTTACTTCCTTAGGGACTGTTAATCGAAATTTCAACTTTTTTTTGATAACTATGGACAATCAGAATCTCACTGCACTGATTTGGTTCCGTTCGGGTCTAGAAACCAAAATAGTAATTTTTTCAAAAATTTGAAAATACCCGACAATTTTGCCAGAAAATTCATTCTTGTCCGTTTTGAGCCAAGGATTCCAATGATATAAGATACTTGAGCCTATGCCTAACGGTTTAGGAATATATGAGCAATTTCCTACTTTTGACTAGGGTTGTCACGATACCATAAAAATGTCTTACGATACTATACCAGCTAAAGTATCACGATACCAAGTAGTATCGCGATACCATGCAGTATACAAAATGAACCAAACTTTCATAAAAACATGAAAACAGACCAGATTTTTCTCTGAATACTTCATTAATGAGAATGAATAAAAGGCTTTTATTACCAATCAAATGAATCATTGTAAACAAAATTCATCTTAGCACTGCACAGAAGCTGTATGAACTGACATTACGATGTAGCGTTTATGCATTTACACTTCAATTACAATTGCATAAATAATGTAATGATATTAATGTTTCAAATATAAAAATTTGAATATAGAAATAAAAATGTTGGCGGAAAAAAATGATAGAATAGACCTACTTTTAGATGGGAAACTAAAGTCGCCAGTAGGTGGCAGCAAGTGTTAATGATTAAGTCAATGAATCATTCAACCGATTTGTTCAAAATGGCTGATTCATTCAGGAACGAAGCAAATGACTGTCTTAATGAATGGATTAGTGAGTCAGTGACTTGTTCAAAAACAGATTCATTTAGAAACGAAACAAAAACAGCGTGTCACGAACTATCAGGAGCATTTTTGCCAGCCTATCTTGAAATATCTAACCCTGACTGGAGGGCAGTATGTATATTAAAACATATAATACATTTATTATTATAAAATCACGATTGATATGATTGATAAGAACCGAGTGCAAACCCGCTATAGCTTATTGATGAATGGAATTGCATTTGTCTGAATCGTGTTCGCAAAGATGTTTCTAGAAACAAACTATTTAATCTTTTCCAGAAGTGCTTGATGAGCAGAAGAGACTTAATTCAAAAACATTACAATAATTTCATACCAACCTCAGACTTTTGGACAGTAGTATATGTTATTGCTGATAGTTGCAGCTCTAAAATAGCACAAAGATGTATAGGAAAGCAGGGGAATCAGATAGAGAAATGCAAATGAGCTGAAATCAAGTCAGCGTACTCCCGTGGTGCCGTGCTGATGCTTTACACCTGCGCGTTATTCTCAGGTTTCTCACAGGATGGTGTTAATTGTGACGGGCTTCTCAGGAAATGAGTCTTCCGATTTAATTTGACTGACGTATGTTATATGATAGGGCACACTTCGCAAGTTCATGAGAGACGTCAGTGCTTCTTTAATATTCAGAAATGAATATTATGTTTTGATTTGCCAAATTGCAATTTATGAATATTTAATTGAAAACTGGGTATTATCTTTGGAAGCAAGAGTTTGATATGTCACAGAAATCTGCAATATGAATGACACCAACATTATAGGTGAACTTGAAGAAAAACAGCATCCATTTTGAAGTGAATAGCTTGGAGAGTGTATCGCTGCAGACCTTTACAGCCACATCTGTGGTTAGAAAACAATAATACCTCAGAAAAGCAAACTCGATGTCTCCAGCTCACGTCTCTGTGGTCTGAACTGTGTAGCCTCTTCTCTTGTGTGAGCCGCTGGGAGAAAACAGAGCTAATTGAGTCGGAGCTGCAGGAAAAGGTGGATAGTATGTGTATGGAGAGGGGGGTTGTGCGCGACGTGGCAGCTAAAGCTCGTTTTTTTGTTCCCAGAGGAGGAGTGTGTGAGTGTGTGTGTGTGTAGGGTACACTGAGAGGAAGTGAATGCTTCCAGCTGTAATGCTCTTCACGGCAACTGAAGGCCCGAGGTGCTCTTCTCCCAGAGTTGAAGGTCAGACACCGCATCCTAGTGACCTATGTGGCCACCTTCACGCCGAGGAGAGAGAGAGACAGAATGAAAGGGGAAATGAAGCGAGTGAAATGTGTAGAGCTGTAGACGTTCATTCAGAGGCCTTGGCTGCAGTTTGTGTAGAATGTGAAATACTCCACACAGGATTGAAAGATTCTCCAGCTTTGTTGTTGTTGAGCTGTTAAAGCTCCACCCTCTTCTGGAAAGGGGGCGGGAGCAGCAGCTCATTTGCATTTAAAGGGACACACACAAAAACGGCATGTTTTTGCTCACACCTAAGTTGGGGCGAATTTGACAAGCTATAATAAATGATCTGTGGGGGATTTTGAGCTGAAACTTCACAGACACATTCTGGAGACACCAGAGACTTATATTACATCTTGTGAAAGGGGCGTTATAGGTCATTTTTGGCTTTATTATGCTACATTAAGCTCATTTTTAATTCAGCCAGTAGCATCTAGTCATAATTTCACCTTCCTGTCTACATTGAATACAACCAATGATGCAATAATTTGCAAAGCTGCATGTCATCTTAAAAATGCTCATTAACACGGACCAATCTATGCTCTGTGAGACAGCAAAATTATGCATTAAAGGGATAGTTCTCCCAAAAAATTTAATTCAAATTTACTCACCTTCAAGTTGTTCCAAACCTGTATGAAATTCATTCTTCTGCTGAATACAAAAGAAGATATTTTAGAATGTCGAAAACCAAATGGATGTATGGTTGATGGACCCTAATGGGGTGCATCAACTGTTTGGTTAACCATATTCTTCAACATATCTTCAAAACATTGCTTTGGTTTCCTATGTTTCATCATCTGTGCTTCTGGTCAGAATGTATGTGACATGGTGGCTGAAATCTACAGCAGCCTGAATGTGGCTGCAAATTCAAACTGACATCTATAACGAGCAGCTCTTTGGCTCTGTTTTAAACGTTTTCTGTTTATTCCTCAGGCCTTGCATTTGAATTTCTCTGCCACTCTTGATTAAGGCAAATAGAGGTGCCCCTGATAGTAATTCAGTGGTATTACTGTATGCTGATGGCGGGGCTGAATGTTGCCATCCATCAGAACAGGGAATTCATTTCTGCGGCTTTAACTCATATATTTAAATACATTTATGGCTTTACATGAAAACATCACATCCAGCAAGCATGTTCAAGCCATTCCGACATACTTTCCAGAGGTATGTCTCATTTACATCTCATGCAATATCCATGAGGTTGATATGCACCATACATTATCAACATACATTTCTGGTCCTGTGGATGTGTGCTTGTTCAGAATGGATTGCTAGTACACTTTAAAAAAGATGTATGCAATGATGGAAGTTTCAAACAGTAATATTGTACCACCTCATAATGTTGCATGTATAATTTGGGGACACTGTTTAAAAAAGAAATGTAGCATTTTCAGTCCAATTTTGTGTACACTAAAAAATGCTGGGTTGAAAACGGACAAACCCAGTGATTGGGTTGTTTTGTCCCAGCGGTTGAGTTAAATGTTTGGCCAACATTTGACCAACTATTGTTTAAAAATGACTATATGTCTTGCTTAAAATGAACCAAAAATAAATCAGGCACATAGTTTCAAGAGGCAACAATAATAATCAAAAGGTGAATATATATTAATCAATTAAATAAATGTTTTTTGTTTAATTATTATTCACTAAACTTATTAATACATGCTCATTTATTAAACATATTAATAACTTTAATAATTTCCAAACATATTTTGGGTTCATTTTAAGCAAGCAATACAGTAATATTTAAAAATAGTTACCCAGCAGGTTGGGCAAACATTTAACCTAACTGCTGGGTTAAAAAAGCCAATCCTCTCGGTCAAAACAACCAATTCACTGGGTTAAAACAACCCAATCACTGGGTTAAAACAACCAGTTTGCTGGGTTAAAACAATGCAATAGCTGGGTTAAAACAACACAATCACTGGGTTAAAACAACCCAATACCTAGGTTAAAAAAGCCAATCCTCTCGGTCAAAACAACCAATTCACTGGGTTAAAACAACCCAATCACTGGGTTAAAACAACCAGTTTGCTGGGTTAAAACAACACAATCGCTGGGTTAAAACAACCCAATTCGCTGGGTTAAAACAACTAGTTCTCTGGGTTAAAAGAACCCAATTCACTGGGTTAAAACAGCCTATTCGCTGGGTTAAAACAGCCAATTCGCTGGGTTAAAACAACCAATTCACTGGGTTAAAACAGCCCAATAGCTGGGTTAAAACAACCAATTCGCTGGGTTAAAACAACCAATTCACTGGGTTAAAACAGCCCAATAGCTGGGTTAAAACAACCAATTCACTGGGTTAAAACAACCCAATAGCTGGGTTAAAACAGCCAATTCACTGGGTTAAAACAACCAATTCACTGGGTTAAAACAACCCAATAGCTGGGTTAAAACAGCCAATTCACTGGGTTAAAACAACCCAATTCACTGGGTTAAAACAACCCAATAGCTGGGTTAAAACCACCAATTCGCTGGGTTAAAACAACCAATTCACTGGGTTAAAACAGCCCAATAGCTGGGTTAAAACAACCAATTCACTGTGTTAAAACAACCCAATAGCTGGGTTAAAACAGCCAATTCACTGGGTTAAAACAACCCAATAGCTGGGTTAAAACAACCAATTCACTGGGTTAAAACAACCCAATAGCTGGGTTAAAACAGCCAATTCACTGGGTTAAAACAACCCAATAGCTGGGTTAAAACAACCAATTCACTGGGTTAAAACAACCCAATAGCTGGGTTAAAACAGCCAATTCACTGGGTTAAAACAACCCAATAGCTGGGTTAAAACAACCAATTCACTGGCTTAAAACATCCAATTCACTGGGTTAAAACAACCAATTCACTGGGTTAAAACAACTAATTCACTGGGTTAAAACAACCCAATAGCTGGGTTAAAACAGCCAATTCACTGGGTTAAAACAACCCAATAGCTGGGTTAAAAACGGCCAATTCACTGGGTTAAAACAACCCAATAGCTGGGTTAAAACAGCCAATTCATATTTTTTAGAGTGTATAATCACAGATAATATTACTTGTATTCATTTGTCACTCTGGAAATGGAATATCTATTCTAATGCATTGCAGTATAGGATAGAATATTGCATGTAATCTGGTTGAATATTTTGATACAGTAAATGCACTAGATCACTGGAGTATTGCATGCATACTTTACACAAAATATGCAATGTTTTTTTCAAAAATAGTTAGCATGCCATTCTGAGCTTACCCGTACTGATCATGATAGATGTAGAATTGGATCTAGTGTACATTCGAGTGTTAATTAAGCTAGTATTTCTGCTGTGGTTGCGTATGTGAACTGCATTGCTGCCTCACCTGTGGTTGTTATTGAAGCTCATTTATTCATTTGCATGCAGACAAGTCTAAGCATCTGATGCATAAAATCGTCACAGAATTAACAGCGTAGCCACAACCTACATACTGTCAAAGGTCAGGAAAGTTGTGCCGATGAAAGTAGCTAATGTGTCGACTGTAACTTCAGCAGCGTTTAATGAGCCCCCGTGTTCCCATCACAGCTGACATTGCTAAAATCGCTATAGTGTAAATGCGCCTCAAAATGGAAGCAGTGAAATGTGCATTTCCTTCATGCAGACTTTTAATGAGACTGAAGTTAAGTACTGCAGATGTATCCGTGTGACTGTTCCCGTCAGACAGACCTCAGGAAAGTATATGTTCTCGCTCTGGATAGAACACGGGTGTTAATAAGGCCGCTGCTGTGTTTCACGGTTGGTTGCAATCAGATTGTTCATGTGCTGGTTTCACCCTATGGTGAGTATAGGAAGTAATTAGGAACAGTGCTTTTGACAAGGATCATATTGTTAGAAAAAAGGCTAAAATCACTCCCTTTTCATGCATTTAATGCCTGTTGTAGATAACATGATATTAAGTGTTGATATTCACACACCAGTAGGGTTTAAGTTGGGTGAGTGGATCTGATAGGATCATGGATAGCACAGAAAATGCTAAATGCGATTAAATATTAAAGGTGAATGGTTAATCGTTAAAAGATGGCGATCTCGATTCATACACCCACACAATCTTATTCCTAAATGAAAACCATTCTCGTGTCTATTAAACCTTTGACAAAATCACACTGGATCAATCAGATCTGTGTTTTCGCTGCAGCTGAGCCAGAGAGAGTACTGGGATAAAAGTTTATATTTCGGATATAAACACTGACGTCTACGGAAGCGATCAAAATAGAGTAAATCACCTTTTGAAAGGTGACACATCAAATAAAGATTGTATCAGTTACATCGTTACACCAGTAGGTGGCAACAAGTGACTGTTAAAAATGTATTTGTCATTCAAGTGATGAAAACGCTGATTTATTAAGTATTTGAGTGAGTCATTGAATCATTCATTCAATTGTTTTTTTTTTTTTTTAATAATTCATTCAAATTAATTAAACAATTTTAAATAGACTGCAGCGATTTACATTTTGCCAGAACTTCTAGTTAATTACATGTTTTTTTGTTTAGTCATCTCTTTAAAATCTTGGAATAATCGCGATCTCTATTAAAAAAAAAAAAAAAAAAAAAAAATGCGATTCTCAATTTATCCAGAATCGTGCAGCTCTAGTGTATGGGTCAATGACGAATATGGTTTTTAAAAGTGTAAACAACAAAATGATGTGGTTTTTATAATCAGTTAACACTGCTTTTGTCATTTTTTACAAGATTGACAAAATTTATCACCAAAAAAGTTATTCGGCTTAACCAAAATTTCGGTTTTACCGAATTACACTTTTGGTTATACCGAATATACAATATTTTCAAACAATGCTAACAGGCTGATGTCTAGCTAGCTAGCAAAAGGACAATCAAACATTTATATTTAGTACAAGTTTTTAAAATATTACAACATGTTTTATAGCGGTTGTACCGAATAACCTGATGTTTCGGGAGATGCATATGATCAAGTGAAAACATGAATTTTTCACGCCAAAATGATTATTGAATGGAGAAAAATGGACTTGAAGGATTTCCATGTTATCTTTACGCAACCATTCAAAAGTTTTAAGTTTAGTAATAAGTTTGTTTTTTAAAGAAATTAATACTTTTATGCAGCAAGGATGCCTTAAATTGATCAAATCAGCATATAAGAATGGTCATGTGACACTGAAGACTGGAGTAATGATGCTGAAAATGCAGCTTTGATCACAGGAATAAATTGCATTTCATAATATATTCAAATAGAAAATGGTTATTTGAACTTGTAATAATATTTCACTATTTTTACTGTATTTTTGATCAAATAAATGCAGAGATGAAGCAACTTCTTTCAAAACATTAAAAATTGTCCTGACCACAAACTTTTGAACGGCAGTGTAAAACTTTTCATTGATGACTAATCTAAATCATGGGAAGAACAGGGAACCGGTTAGAGATACAAAAAGTTGGATGAGAGAGAATTTCAGATTTGTAGATCATATTAGAAATATTTAAATTCAAACCATTAATTCACACCAATGTATTTATTTATTTATTCGTTAAACAGACTGCATTCAATGCTGACATTCAGCTTTAATTTATAGTGTTGTTTAAAAATGCATTTAAAGTGCCGCCACAAGCGCTCCTTTTCAGCCAGTGTAATTTGTTTTAAATGCAAATGCGTTGACGCATTCGTACCCAGACGCGCTCACAGTGCATGCGCTGTTGTGTTGATGGCGACTACAAAAGAATCTTCCAGATTTGTCCCCAGTAATTATGAATAATCTGGCTACGCTTTTATGCCTTGTGAGATTCAATCAGTCCGCTCTCAAATAAAAGACCCAGTGCTTCCACGGGCACAGCAATTTCAAGAATCTGGGACGTGAGTCATGCACATCAATAGCACTTTACAGAAACAGCGTGCTGGTTTCAGACTGCAGCCACATTCAGTAACAGCAGCTTTATTGATTTACCTTTTGCATACATTCATTAAAATGTATTTCCCCCCCTCGTATTCGAGAAATACAATAGACATTAATGCAAGCGCACAGAGAACTCGTCCCCCCTCGCCTGTGAACAAAATTTTTGCTCAGAATTCGGGCTAGTGATTTGAACAAACCCCTACAACAAGTGTGCAGGTACTTTTCTGAATGATGAGACCTGGTAATGGATAAAACAGATCCCAGAAGAGAATATCATAGAGACTTGCGTTTGCATTCACATTAAATCATTTATCAGGCACTTCTTATCCAATGTGACTTAAAAATGAGGCCTTTTTGACACCAACACACCCTTGCAATCACAACTGTTCGTTTTGCATGGGCAAGCATTTAGTAAAAACTAATATAAATCCAAATCTATTATGCCTTAATAATAATGTCTTAATTAAGGGGTTGTGTTAATGTCTAATCATAAATACTGTGGTAAAGTGATGCTTTTGCAAAGCAAATGCTCTTGCATTGCGTTGTAAAAATGAACTGCAGACTAGATATTTTTCATACTGTCTGGGCCAGAATTGCATCAGGTATGTGTAACCTTTTCATAAACCAATCGAGTTGGAGGACAAATCTCGATTCATGATCCCAGTGTGTTCTCTGTTGGTCATGTAAGGAACTGCAGCCAGATATTTTTTGGTTTTCCTGTGTTTTGTCACTGCACACACCATTTACGTGTATTTAACGTATATCTTTTTGCTGTTTCAAAGACTATTTATATGCGATACACAAAGCAAAGGTATGTATCAGTTTAGGATTTTTCTGTGTTGTCAGCTGTTAACACAAGGTGGCGACAAAGACTTCATCCTGAAGGCTTTTGTGTTGGTTCTTGTTGGATTCTTTCATTCTGTCCATTGTTTTTCAAATCCGGTCTTTCCACACTGTCACTTGTAAGCGATTAAATCAAGCCGTTGTGCGTTCAGGCGGTATAGTTATCTTCTGGGATGCATCGGTTGCTATAGTAATGATGTAGGCGTCAGCACACTGCCAAGTGACTTTTTGCCACAACTGGGTAATGCAAGCTGGCGTTTTGGAAATTTGCTGTCTTGCTTATGTACATCATGGCATCTAGCCATGGTGAACCTAATGAACTCATGAGATGACATCTCTGAAGCTGCGATGTGCCACTGATATTGTGCTGCCTGCATCATTAGGTGTGTGATGGACACGCACACACACACATGAATATCATTGTCTAAAAAAAAAAACATATTATATGTAATGAAATCACGTTATTTAACATTAGTTTTTAAAATAATTATATATTTAATTAATATACTGTATGTACCTGTCAAGAGTTTGGAAACATTACATTTTTTAATGTTTTTGAAAGTTGGTTCTGATCATCAAGGCTGCATTTATTTGATCAAAAATACAGTAAAAACAGTAATATTGTGAAATATTTTTGCAATTCTGTTTTCTATGTGAATATATTGTAAACTGTAATTTATTTCTGTGATCAAAGCTGAATTTTCAGCATCATTACTCCAGTCTTCAGTGTCACATGATCCTTCAGAAATCATTCTAATATGATGATTTGCTGCTCAAAAAATTTCTGATTATTATCAATGTTGAAAACAGTTGTGCTTCTTCACACACACACACACACACACACACACACACACACACACACACACACACACACACACACACACACACACACACACACACACACACACACACATGTTTGTTTTTGTGAATTGTGGGGACTTTCCATAGACTTCAATGCATTTTACACTGAACAAACTGTACATTCTATCCCCCTACCCTGCCCCTACCCCTAAACCTAACCCTCACAGGAAACTGTGCAAACTTTTACTTTTTCACAAAAACTCATTCTATATGATTTATAAACCCATTTACATTGTGGGGACCGCTGGCTGGTCCCCACGATGTAGGTGAACTCAGGTTTATATTACATCATGGGGACATTTGGTCCCCACAATGTAATATAAACAAAAGCACACACACACACACACACACACACATATATTATAAAGATGACAAAAGCACATATCAAAATTACAAAAGCTTAAACTAAAATAATTACATTATTTGGCATTATTTTTTAAAGAAATTTTATATTTAATTCATATTTATATATGTATCTTATATATTTATTTAATAAAAAATAAAATACAATAAAAAACAGAAAAAAATATAAAACTTTTTTCTCCCAGTGGGAATTTTCTTATTTGGCATTATTTTTTAATGCAATTATATATTTCATTTATATTTAATATTTATATATTTAACTATATATTTAATTAAAAATTTAAAAATTGTATAAAACTTTTTTCTCCCAGTGGGAATTTTCTTATTTGGCATTATTTTTTAATGCAATTATATATTTCATTTATATTTAATATTTATATATTTAACTATATATTTAATTAAAAATTTAAAAATTGTATAAAACTTTTTTCTCCCAGTGGGAATTTTCTTATTTGGCATTATTTTTTTAATGCAATTATATATTTCATTTATATTTAATATTTATATATTTAACTATATATTTAATTAAAAAATCTTTGACTTTTTCATACCATTTCCTTTGTCAAGAAAAAGTATGCTGCCCCCCTTCCAAAAAATAAAAAAAATAAATAAAAATAAAAAATAACAACAAACAAGTAACGTGATTGGACTTAATTAGATTCATTTCTCTTTCTTAATTACCATCCTCACACTCGGGATCTTTCACAGGCTCATTGTGTCCCGATTCATGCATTTGAAATGAGCTCATTAACTCAATCATTAGCATGGAATTTCTAGGCAATTCTAAAGTCGGTCTAGATTCAGTACAGTTCTCTGGCAATGCAAATCAGTTTATAATAAACTCCCCTGTTTGTTTTCCCTGAGCAAATGAATTGTGTTCAGGCTACTTTGATCTTTGTGCTGATTATGTTGAAGTCACAGTACAGTGTTTATGAAAGACATTGGGCAGGTTTGAATAAAGTGCTCCAGGATGTGCACAGTTGCATTTTGCAAATGTTTTCTCTCCTACAATCTGTCGCACCAGTGGGAGTTTCCGCAACTCATTCTCCCTCACTCAGCTTTTTTAGATATTATTATTATTCAGTATTCCACATCTCTTTTATGATTATTTTAATCAGAAGACCTGTAATATTTAGATTCTAATGGCTGATTTTTTTTTTAATTTATTCATGCATTTATTGCATGCATAGTGGTAGACTGACATGTTCATCGAATTTAAACAATTTAATGTATATCTCTCTGTCACATATGTAGCCTAATTATAAAATGGCATGATTCTTCAGAATTTCAGTCTGTTCATCATATAAAGCTATCGTATAACTTCAGATGAGTCATATAGCCCTCTTTTATGGTGCTTTTTTCATTTTTCATTTTTTATTTTTGTGTGAGCCTTTAAGAACTGAGTTCATGACATTGCGGACTATTTAAGCCTATCTAATGTTGTCTATACACAGCTGTCTTTATTGGCATGAACGAGGGGCCATTTGATCCACTTCATGTTGACCTCTTGTCATATTATGCTACAGAGTGACCTTGATATGAGACATGCCACACGTAATGAGATAATCTCATTCATACAGACCCAGAGCTCGTGCTGTGGCTCTTTCACTTGATTAATCATGTTTGACCTCTACTATGATCTTCACTAGCTTAACACAGACACTCCTGATTCAATCACAAACACCTGTTTGAAGACGTCAGTCATTTCATCGCTTTAGTGGAGTTTTTGGCACAATCACATCGGATTCACGTCGGCCGGTCGTGTTCTCACGGACATAACTCGTCATTCTTAAAGCTGGCGTCTATTAGCGGATATATTAGGGATCCGCTGATAGACACCTGGTTTCAAAGTCTCCCATGTGTACAGGTATTTGTATAAGCGCTCGGTGAAGAGTGTCAAAGATAACTATTTACAACATGTTTTTGAAGCGTTGATCATTGTAGCCAATTGCAGACATATATGTTGAGCATGTGAACACAACGGCATATCAGAGAAAGTATGTTGAGTAGGGGTGTAACGATACACTCAGCTCACGATACGGTACCTATCTTGATACTGAGTTTACAATGTGATACGTATCACGATATTTTGAAAAAAATGAAACTGAAATTCAAATAAGATTTATTTTAAAAACATTAACAAATTTCAATAATTTTCCTTGTTGTACATACAAGATCACATTTCAAGGTTTAATAAAAACCTTCTGTATTATCTGTATTCAAATTAACAGCTGAATAGGTCTGTCTGTCACTGAAAACAAAAAAAATTAAATTTAACGCAAACTTAGAATTCCAAGAATCGCAAACATATTTTGCTTTTCTGTGAGCACAGCTGTTGCCGTGGCACTGTGGTAAAAGAAAGCCACGACTTTTCTCACGCAACCAAGCAAGAGACTGATGCGAGAAACGTTTAAACCTGTTTGCATGATTCGATGTGTGCGCGAAACACTTACTGAGCTAGAAAGCTGATTGAGACGAACCCTGCGTTTTGCAGTATTTTTTACATTGCAGCAAAACAGACTTAAAATACTCCGTCATTTCTTGTCATAGAGACATAAGTAATATATCAATTGAAACTATAGAATATCTTCTTTTATTTGTGTACACTCAGAGTAAAAACACAATGTTGTGCTTTTTGTAAAATAAAGAAAACTAACATGATGCATGATCTCTCATCTCCCTCTGAACGAAGTCCAATCTGATAGTTCTCAGAAAATGAACTGTAACTTAGTGAATACTAATGACTAAAAAATTTGACTTATGTCTAAAGAAACGTTGAAATGTCAAGTTTTAAATCGTGCAAAGTCGAAAACAAACATTCTGTGTTTATGTAATCTGTATGAAAAGAGACATGTCAGACTCCCGTGATTCAGCTCATTATCTGCTAATGCGGCCACGCCCACAGAGCCAGTGCTATTCAGAGGCAAATTCTGAGTCAATACTTGAATGCATTGTCTCAATCATGTATTTATTGTCTTGAAAAGTGTTTATCTGGATGTTAAAGCTATGGTTAACGACCTCTAGAAGACATGCCATTAGTTCCTGGTTCCTGTTCTTCTTTATATGAATTTGTGGACTAAAGGTACGTACAGAGCACCCTCCGGCTGCAAGTATGAATTGAAAACACAGTATCGAGCACTCATTGTGATGACAATAAATATTGAATAAATATTACTCCTCTGTATAGAAAATTGACAAACGTGGGAATCCATCAATATTTTTCCAAATGTGCATGCTTTTAAGCTAAAAGCCTATATGAAATGCCATAGAGGTAACATAATTGTTCAGACACTTTGCATCACAGAAATGGATTATATTTTAAAGTATTAAATAGAATACCATTATTTTAAATTGTAATAATATTTCACAGTATTGCTGTTTATGATGAGCTGAGACATGATTACAGAGGGTTTTTTTCACAGCCTACCTGACTAAAAGGCCTCATTAATATGCAAGTCATTTCGGGTCATTATTATGTGATTCTTTTGTCTTCTCAGGTGTAAATGACCCATTATTCATGATGATTCATGCCTCCACGCATACTGTGTTTCTTGACAAAAAGTGTCTTACAAAAACTAAATCAATATATTTTTTTATATGAAGGAGTAGGCAGCATAGTTTTTACATAATTTTGAAGCAAAAACTCTAGTCTACAACCTCCAATACCCAGAAGTCTTGTGAACACAGATTTAATATATAATTTTTGGCTTTATTTCAGTGACTTAATTTTTTTTGTTTTTTCAATAACCAATCATAAAAGTTACTCCTTCAAAAACACAAACATGTGCATACATGTTCCTCACATATTATGGTAGCCTAGTTTGTGCTGAATACCAATAAGATTAGACTGCCGTCATATCGTAAAAGTATCGCCACCACTCAACAATACATATCGTTACATTTTTGCATCATGAAATATCGTACTGCGATATATCGTTACACCCCTAATGTTGAGCGTATCTGTTGAGTGCGTGAACACAGCGGCCAATTAAAGGTATTTAAGATTCCATTCAACAGTGCTCAAAATGTTAGAGAGAAATGCTTCTGGCTACAGAATTTCCCAAATGGCTGCTCTGCCACTTTCCTTTAAATACCCAGACCAGAACAAAAGAGTTGTAAATTTACTACACAAACACCTGGTTGCGGGGGAGAGGAGAGGATAATCGGATATCTTGAAGAGACACCACACAAAAAGGAGAACAGAATTATCCTAAGTTTTCAGTCTTTCTCATAATAACAGTGACTGCAGTGAAATTAAGACATTTAAAATGATACCAAACATGAAAGGGAAAACACAAGATGTGTCATTTGTGGAGTATAGGCATTCCTAGTGAGCTTTGACTGACTTGAATAAGGGGGAATAAAGGGAGTAGGGAGAGGGGGATGCATTGATAAACGAGGAGAGAAGTTTGGGAAAGGCTCTTTTTATACTCTTTCTCTGAGATCTTCTCTCCAGATTAGTGAGTTTTATTGCTTTATTGCAGGGTGTTTGATCTCAGCTGTTTGTCTTAGCAGGAAAACCAAGTCTCTTTATATATATCACACAGGTTTGAAATATACTTGTGGTGGTAGCCGGGTGAAAAATCCTCCTATTACCCACGGCACAAAAATGGTCTACTACATGTGACAAACAAATAATGTGTGATTTTTAACAGTATTTTTATTTATTGAAATTAATTTTAATTACATAGCATATTACGTTTAATCACATACTAATATTATGTATTGTAAATTATGCTAAATTACAATATTTAAATAGTTCACCTTTTTCCTATGTTCTCCTTGCTGTCATATAGTGTCTCTCAGTGAATGGGACACAGATTTTACTAGTAAAATTGATTAAAAATGAATAATATATGTGTAAAATAATGTTCTTAGTCTTTTCTTCCTGTGGAGGTGACTACAATAATTTACTATGAATTAAATGGAAATCAAATTAAATACAATTTATTGTGTAACTAAAATACCAATAATGCCCAAAAGAAAAATATTTTTTTTTTTTTTTTAAATTTTAATTATAAACAAGCCTGAAATACACCCGGACTCTTATTTTGAAATGTATGTACTATTGCAGGCTGATCCTTCAGATTCTTACAACCGTCTAAAACATTTTATATAAAGGCCGTGAAGTAGACATTGTAATAATTCATCAACTTGAGTTCATTAGCAATCGCTTGGCATAAATCTGCACTTTTCATTGATTGAGAATCACTTTGAAGTAGTCTGAAGCGCTGTTGCGTGAGCTTGTAGAATGCCCAACAGCGCCCCCTTGTGACTTTGCAAAATGCAGCGCCCATGGGAATGTCAGTGGGAGTAAAAAGTTCTGACGCAGACATAACGAGTACGAAACAACTAGTTAATCGGATATAAATGTATAAGAGGATAAAAATAATAAAAGCAAAAATGTGTCTCCAAATATACTTGGGCGGCCGTTATTTTACAGGTCGGCCCGCCAAGTAAAGTCTATGTGTGGGAAGCACTGTATATTATTAAAATATATATAAATCTATATGTTTTTTTAATATGTACTATTAGTAATATGTATATTAATATATTTAATAATATACAAGTAATATAATTCATGCTTCATTTTAATGGTTTGTAACAGCTTCAATTACATTCTCTGGTAATGCATGTGTTTATAAATTGTCTGTTCACATCGAATTAAATTACAGCATCAGTGCCATCTGTTTTATATATTTGCTTTTAATACAAACATCTTTTAAATTTGAATTGATGATGCCAATCATTAGATCTCATTGTTGCTCTTCCGTCCTTCATTTATATACACATGACACACATGCCACATTATCTATGATGCCTTTCACTTTGAGGTGCACATGATTATACGAAGCATCCATCACATAAAGACTCTGCACATTTATTCTATTCATTTTCCAGCCCACAGACAGGCGGGTGTGACGGATAAATGAGAAGTGCGGATGAAATTGCCCCTGCTGCCCTGTCTGTGGTACAGCTCCTCTGATGTATTTACAAACGCCGCTGCTGGGAGAGGCCGGTTTATTCAATAACCAGCATAATGTGTTCTCAGTGTTGTGTGTTGGTACACAGACGGGTGAGTCTCCTCCTCTCCGTGCGCACACAGCCCTCTCCCCTCCCTCGCGCGCTCTCACCCCCTGCAAACACATGGAGATCGTGCACACGCTCTTTTTCCAGTCTCCCAAACCGTGCCGGAGCACAGCCTGGCTTTTGCCTGTGTTAGGAATTAATAGAGAAACTCCGGGTTTGACCTCCATGGAGGAATGACTTCTCACCTTCTCAGTTGCCTTTACCGCAACTTTCTTTTTTAACGGATACAAACAGGAAGAAAGTGACACTTTGGTTTCCCAGGAATGGCTCAGCCGGGAGGCAGCCAGGACACCCTGGCGGTCCCGCCGAAACAGCTCCATGACGGGGACCATGTGGGTTTGAACGAGGACCTGGTGCGCATCCTGAGAGAGAACCTGCTACAGCAGGAGCGTCCGCGCCGCCCCAGGGACCGGAGATCCCCGTCCTCCATGTCCCCCCGCTTGTCTCCGATCACCCTGTCCCCGCGAAACTCCCCCAGGCTGCTTCGTCGCATGCTGCTTAATAACAACAGCCACAAGCAGCGGCGCTTCACGGTGGCGCACACCTGGTAAGGGTCCGGATACTGTGCTTTACTGTCCTAGCGATTCACACTCCAACATGTATGTTGGGAAATCCCAGTATACTTTACGGTGGTGGCTGATGCTATGATGGCGGCTTCTGCTTGTCTCATTGCCATAGTTACACTTATCCTTCATCTGTCACACAGGCGTTGAGAGTCAATAAGTGAATATTGATTCAGTGGACTTTAAATGTTGAATTAAGTGAAATGTTTAATTAGCCGTAGATGTATTTTATATTGAAAACAGTTAACTTTCACCACAAACTGGGCATTTTATGCCAGTGATTACTTGTTGTTGTTCTTCACAATTTAATTCGATTCTTTGTCATATTCACCTTCCCCGTGTTCATATGTAACTTTAATCTATGTTGAAGAAATGTTGGCTAGTCAAAAGTACTGGTCAAAAGTTTGGACGCATTACTATTTTTAATGTCTCTTCTGCTCATCAAGGCTGCATTTATTTGATCAAAAATACATAAAAAAACAGTAATATTATTAAAATTTAAAATAATGGTTTTCTATTTTAATATACTTTAGAATATAATTTATTTTTGTGATTCAAAGCTGAATTTTCAGCATCATTACTCCAGTTTTCAGTGTCACATGATCCTTCAGAAATCATTCTAATATGATGATTATTTGCTGCTTAGTTTTTTTTTTTTTTAAACCTGTGATACCTTTTCCAGGATACTTCGTTGAATAAAAAGTTAAAAAAGAACATTATTTATTTACTTTAAAAAGTTAGTAATAGAATGAACAACAAAGTAACATTACACATTACAGAAAAAGTGGCGAGTCTATTATTTTGCGTTTACACTCCAAGACTTAATGCACAGATCATTTGACATACAGTATCGGATTGTTTTGTTCTATCCATATGATTATCACAGAATATTTGAAATGTTTAGTTAGAAGCATGAAAAATACAGTAAAGACTATCTATGCTTTGCAGTGAATCTCTTATTGACATTGTGTTTATACTTTGTTAAAACAAAAACTGTGGTGTTTTGAGCAGATTCTGACTAGCTCAAACACATCTGATTGGCCATTGCATTCATAGATATGTCTGTGATTGGCTACCAAGCTCAACTCTGCAAAAACATGTTGTAAATAGAAACCTTTGACGCTCTTCACAGAGGGTTTACACAAACACTCACGGGAGCGTTATGAAACAGACGGTTATCAGCGGGTACTGGTACACTAGAGCAACAGATATCGTCACGTTAAATGATTGAACAAATCTTTGGTGGGGCAAACGCCCTATTTGGACGGTAATTGTTTCTCATGCCGACGTTTTTAAAAATAAATTTGCATGGCACCTCAGTGAAAAAATTCATGCATTCAGATTTTGCTAATGCATTCGCATGATTGTCTGCTGTAAATATAATAATATGAATAAATTCATATTTCATTTAATAACAGGAAAATAATATCCTGTTTTTTTAAATCTCCTGTTTAAAAATAGGAAATGTTGAAATGTTTTTCTGCCTTGTGTTTTATCTTAAAATGATAGATGTCATTTTAAAATTATGGAAATTAGCAGAAATAAGTTAAACATAAAGTTGCTTGGTTTATATTTTGAATGTATATAATTGTATAGCTATAATGCATTTTAAAACTACACCGCTGTAACGGCCCATTTCAATGCTTTTTTCCTCTTTCTCCAGGTGCAGCGGTGATAAATAAATACTTCCTAGCATTTCAGTAATAAAAGTGTACATATTTAAAATGCATGCAAATTACAGTGAAGCACAACAGGTATCATACGGTGTTCTGCGGTGGTCAAAAAGGATATAAACTGAATTTTGAATTGATCTGTTCTTGTAAACTCAGAGATGTGCATTTGGATGGCAATTAAATTACCACTCAACCTTGGCGTTTGTCAAAAAACAGTAGGTAATTCAACCGAGGATTTTGTGGGAGAAAAACACTGACATTCTGGATTCGGACGATAATAAAATCACTGACTAGCTCCTATAAATGATGAAAATACATTACATCACTCTGCGAAATAATTACCGTCTGAAAATAATGCCAAAATATTTTCAATTCCTGTGTTGCATGCTCTTTTTTCTTTCTCGCCACATTTAAATGCATGCCTGTTTAAATCAACACAAATGTACCTGCACATCAGAGAGCAGGAAGAGATCGTACTGTACTATGAGTGTTGATGCTGTGTTGTCGTCTCATGAGACCGGCTGTTCCTGTATTAATCACCATCCATTTGTGAAAAACGTGCCTAAGAGGCCGACGGCAGCTTCGGTTCAAACCTTTCTAATTCATATGCATTCAGATTCCTTTTGTTTCTAGCTTGTTAATTCTCAGATGACGTCTTGTGTGAGCCGTCTGGTATAATTTCCGTGTCCTCAGCTTTAATTGCATAACAGACACCTTTGCTTCATTCACAGATGTGGTACCTGGAGAGGCTTTCTGTACCTCACCTGCTCAGGTCAATGAGGTGGCAATAAATGCAAGTAATGCAGTCTGCAAACCGATAAGAATGCAGTGCAAGAGATGATCGTTATGGTATTTTTTTTTGCATTTGTGTCTGATAATACCTCAGCGGTACGTCATTGAAAGCTGACAAGCTTTGGACGTCCTTTTTGCATTGAATGAATCACAGATCACAGACTCAATCATACTCGTTTCGGCCCTTTGAAACTGTCACGCGTCTTCCGATACTGCGTGCGATAGCGTTTGATGTTTAACTCGGCCTTTAAAGGAGTGCATCTCCTGAGAGAGGCGTCGGTTTCTCCTTTGCTCTAATTTGGAGCATGTATTTGTGCTGCTGTAGTTTATTACCCCTTTAACTCTCAGAGCATTGATGTTTCTGGTGCAGCTTCACTCATAAACATCTGAACGTTTTTTTTCTTTGGAATTGAATTTACTTCAGTATTTCATGTCAGAAGGCTTTGTTACAGAGAACGTATGTTCTTAATTTGAGAGTGAATGCATAACAAATTTGAATACAATATGGGTCAAAAGTTTGGGGTCGGTAAGATTTTATTTGAAATGTTTTTTAAGACGTCTCTTATATGATTAAAAATGCAGTAAGAACAGTAATATTGTGAAATATTACACAAAGCTGAATTTTCAGCATCATTACTCCAGTCTTCAGTGTCACATGATCCTTCAGAAATCATTCTAATATGCTGATTTTACGATAGTCGGTGTTGACGTGTTAGTGGTGTTCAGCTTTTAGTGGTGTTCAAAGTGCATGTTTTTGAGAATGATACCATTATTGTAAATATGAAAAATGCGAATTTGTAAAAACGATGACGTCATGTGCATGCGTCATGTGCATGAGATTCAAAAAATAAGTACCATTTTGGCGCTGTTTAATGTGGCGTGACGGATCACTTTAGCGCCTCAGTTAAAGAGAAGCATGTGATCATCCTCTCCTCTGCTTTAATACAAGTTACAGCGAAATAATCATGCATGAACATCTGAAGGTACGTTAAAATATACAGTACAACTTACTGAAATCCGAATCATGTCTCGTGTAATCGCTCAAACTGTGCTTCAACCTCGGAAAGACGTCAATAAAACAGCTTCAGTGTCACGTAACATCACATTTACCTCAGAAAAACATATTCAGTGACCATAAACTCATTAGTCAGCTAGAAAAGTGCTCTAGAGAGCAGCATTCTGATAAATATAGCTACACTCTAAAAAATTCTGGGTTAAAAACAACCAGAGTTGGGTTGAAAATGGACAAACGCAGCAGATTGGGTTGTTTTAACTCAGCGGTTGGGTTAAATGTTTGCCCAACGTGCCGGGTAGTTTTATTTAACTCAACTGTTGTATAAAAATTACTGTATTGCTTGCTTAAAATGAACCCAAAATATGCTGGAAATTAACATTTATTAATATGTTTAATAAATGAGCATTTATTAATAAGATAATGAATAATAAACAATAAACATTTATTAAATTGCTTATTAATAAATGTACACCTTTTGATTATTATTGTTGCCTCTAGTAATTATGTGTCTGATTTTTAATTTCTCACCTATTTTGGATTCATTTTAAGCCAGACATATAGTCATTTTTAATCAGTAGTTGGGTTAAATAAAACTACCCAACCACTGGGCTAAAACAACCAAATTGCTGGGTTTGTCCGTTTTCAAACCAACTTGGGTTGTTTTTAACCCAACATTTTTTGAATGAATGTTTATATTTAAAAAAAAAAAACCCCGAATTGGAGTAGAAATATGATTATGTAATTCTAAACTTTAGTTATAATAAAAACATCATTGAGTGTAATTTAAGTGTTTGTATATAAATAAGTTCATTTAACCGTCAATATTATTATAGTAGTACCAGCTGACTCTCATGTGTAGTTTACAGCATTAGTTGAGAGATTTGCTGCGTCCCAATTCGCCTACTTATACTACGTCCTAAAAGTATGTACTGTTTTTGTAAAGAAAAAGTACATACTTTTGAGTGTGTAGTAGAAGAGTATGCAAGTTTTGGGACATACTGCGTCTTTAACGGACGTTCTGTTGCTTAGTTACTCAACCTGTAACTGTTTAAACTACCCTGTCAATCATCTTGTCACAGTTAAAATCCTCCACATTGAATTAAATTTATTTTCCTACCGTTTCGGAGAGAAATGTAGTCGCACGTTGATCAGCCAGTCATGGGTCTTTCATGCAGAGAACTCTCCTCATCTTTGCATAATGATGCATTTAAAAGTTAATGACCAAACACATCGTTATAAAAGTTCACAATGCTGTTGCAGATTAAATATAATGTGGATAACATTTAATAAATATCTTTTTGTCAGGTTAGACACTGCTTATTAATCATTCAAGCCCTTTTATCTTAACTGTCGTACCTCGCACGTCCGTCATGTTTGTAGTTTTTAAACACTTTTTATTCGTATTTGTAGTTCTAATCGAATCCTCGTCCACAGCGCAATGTGTTATGGGCAATATTAGCCGTTAGAAGTGTGCACGGATCTGCACTTCGAATTCTAACCGGAAAAAGTACACCATCCGGGTATCTTTGGAATACTCATTTCAACATACTACGATTTGGGACATACTAATTCTTTTTTCGAATACTATTTAGGACGCATAGTATGCGAATTGGGACGCAGCAATTGTTTTCCTATAGAAAATGTGCAATGTACTGAAACTGAAATACTACATCCAAAATAATCGATATTGAAAACGTAATCGAATCGAATCAAAAGCATGTGAATAGTAATCGAATCGAATGGTGAAAATTGCGTCAATTCCCAGCCCTAGGTTTTACTGTCACTTTTGACCAATTTAATGCGTCCTTGTTGAATAAAAGTATTAATTGCAAAAATCTTTCTGACCCCACACCTTCTGATTCTGTGGTGACTTGCAGATCTGACGTCAGAAAGCAGAAGTTAATGTCGCTTGTGTTCGCAGGTGACTCTTACCTCGGCATGACCGAGCAAACAGGGAAAATTACTCACACACGCCGTACACAAACACACTGAGGCACACTGCCATTATTTTACAACCACCAACTGATATTTTCCCGGCCATGATCGCTCATAAAACCCTCAGCACAAAGCTCACGTTTTCTCAGCAATAGGCTTCACTGTGGTGCACAGTGTTATGTTGTCTGTTTTCTCACGAATTAAAGCACTTTTGCCAGTGAAGACCACATAAAAGACATTTGGTTGGCGTCTCCAGAATGACTCAGGCCTGGCTTGAGAAGACGCCGCACATGGCATACACTCATCCAAGACATCTGGCTCCTGGCACATTCGACTGACTTTCACATGAAATTGCATTTTAAAACACTTTAAAGGCTGAGCCTGAGAATTAGTAACAAAAATTGTCTGAGTTTAATTTGAGAAAGCCAAATGTTGACACAAATCTAGTTGGCATTGTAAGACACTGGAAGAATTAGTCAGGCTTTTGTTTGTCTGTTCCGTGTTACTCATTGTACAGATATTTAATCAGTGCTAGTCAACATCTCTAATGTTTTTTTGCTCATGCTTCAGTGCCACATGAAGCCCCAGATCGCGGCATGCAAGCTTGTGAGACACGTTCTGGCTAGTTGTAGACGCTATAACAGTTTTCAGACCTCTTGGTGATAATCTTCAGCATTGTACAAGGATTTTTTTCAAAACTTCTAACCCTCTTTTACATTTTGGCCGTTATCTTGTCTGGTGTTGTCATAAATGTTACTTAGGCTGAAGGATTTTGCATGACGGATGATAAAATAAGCAAAAAAAAGTCCCACGGACTCAGACTGCAGTTCAAAAATTTATGGTTGATAAAATGTTTTTGAAAGAAGCCTCTTCTGCTGCATTTATTTGATCGAAAATACAGTAAAAATAGTGAAATATTTTTACAATTTAAAATATATGTTCATTATGTGAATATATAGTAAATTGTTATTTATATCCTGTGATCAAAACTGAATTTTCAGCATCATTACTCCAGTCTTCAGTGTCACATGATCCTTGAGAAATCATTCTAATATGATGATTTGCTGCTCAAGAAACATTTATGATTATTATCAATGTTGAAAACAGTTCATATTTTTGTGGAAAATGTGATAGACTTTTATTTTGCATTTATTGTATATTTTATAACATTATTAATGTCTTCACTGACACAATTTATTGTGTTCTTGCTGAATAATATTACTAATTTCTTTAAAAAACAATACTGACCCCAAACTTTTGAACGGTAACCTAGCAACCGCATAGCAATGCCCTACCAACCACCCAGAATCCCCAAGCATTGTGTCTCAGAAAATATAAAAATCTAGTTATTTTTCGCTCACGGCCTGTCAGTTTGTGGAGAAACATGTTGTCTCTGGGTAGGTATAATGTTCAAGTGAAGTCTATTTCAGCATGTGTCCCTGTTTGATTTGTTCTCCAATTGCCAATAAATCATGTTGACAGCCTTCCCAGAGATACACCGATATGAACGCTGCCTGTTGCAGCGGCTGAATATGCACTGTACGTTTTGTGTATATTGGGATTGACAGAGCGATCTGGGATGTTCTCTACGGGTTTCTCCGCTTACGTTTCATAGAAAACAGGATAAGAAATAGATCTGTCCAGACTGATTGATTGTGCCGAGAGAGCGAGAAATAGAGAGAAAAGTAACCTTTTTTAATATTAAAGGAGTTTAAATAAATATTAAGCTCTGTCAACAAAATATGTGGCATGTTGATTATCACAGATAATAATTTTAAGTCCCAGCTTGTAGATTAACAATAGTAAATCTACAAAAAGGAAATGTGTTTTTACACACAAATATTAATCAGCACAACTGTGTTCAACATTGATAATAATCATAAATGTTTCTTGAGCATCAAATCATCATATTAGAATGATTTCTGAAGGATCATGTGACACTGAAGACTGGAGTAATGATGCTGAAAATTCAGCTTTGATCACTGGATATAAAATACATTTTACAATATATTCACATCAAAAGCTGTTCTTTCAAATTTTAATAATATTTCACTATTTTTACTGTATTTTTGATCAAATAAATGCAGCCTTGGTGAGCAGAAGAAACATCTTTCCAACCTCAAACCTTTGAAAGGTAGTGTATATTTAAGTTTTTTTATTTATTATTTATCTATATATTTTAGTTTTCATGTTAGTAATTTCGTTATGTGCTTTTGCCATTTTATTTGTTTTTCTTTTTTTTTTTCTTTTTTTTAAATATTGCTATTTAGATTTAATTTAATTTTATTACAGTTTATTCATTTTCAATTAGTGCTTCAACTTAAATTGATTTCATTTTGTTGCCAACTAATATTTATATTTTATTTCAGCTTTATTTCAGTTAACAGAAATAGTTTTAGTTAACGATAACAACCCTGTTACAGAGAGACTGAATGGTGCATGTTGTCGTGTTGTACTTCAACACACAATCAAAGTGTTTACAGTGAACATTTTCTGTATTTATAGAGAAACACTGATGACATTGAGCCAGTTGCTTCAGATGACTGAACGCGTGATTAATTGACAATTGATAAGCTCAAACAATCCTCGCTGAAACACGAGTACATAATTTCCTGATATGGAAAGAGTTCAGAGCTCATGTTTCATTTGAGCATGAGAGATATTAAAATGCACCAGGTCTCTAATGGGAAAGGGTTCAGTTCATTTAGCCTGAGTTAAGCGGCTGCAAAGGTGCTCGGGGAGTGAGATATAAAGGTAGCATGCAATCTTATCTCTTACATATAGCCAGGAGAGAGAGCGTGATGGTCTCCTTTGAGCTATCACACTCCAACCTGCTTCATTTCAATATGAAAGTGGACAGCTGCATCCAGCGCCGTATCCCAGCTCCCATTGCACCAGTGGTCTGAATGGAAACGGCCCCTTCAGAATGCATCACATCATTCATGTCTTCTCTTGATAGTCCGCCTCATTAGCATTCCTCACGTCAGAACATGCAGGCTTTATTTGCTATTACTTGAGCTCCAATGTGCATCTTGAGATACGACTCCGCTGTTATTATTCAGAGCGCTTTTTTATATATTTATTTCTGGCCTCGCGGATGACATCTTTGGCATTTATTTCCTAGGCAACGGCGTTTTCCATGAATCCCTCGTGCTCTCTTTAGCCCGAGGTCCTAATAGCCCGGCACACTCAGTGCACTTTAATGGCCCGGCCGCGGCCGACTGGAAGAGGGGTTGTAAGTGCGTCCGCGAATCGATCTGCCCGCGGTGATGTCATCAGCGCACTCTCTGCAAAAAACACAGAATTGGAGCAATGAGGGAAAACTGGCCTGCAGCCATATGAAAAGGACAATATTTACTGTCTGCTAAGTATGTGTGCGGCAGTGCCAAAATTAATCATAATAGAAAGGCTTTGTGGTTTGTTTTTGTTGCCTTGAGCGAGATTTTTTAAGCGATCGGAACCACCAGTTTTTCCTGCTCCTACCTTCTGTTTTAGCAATGAAGCAGCTGCTAAATTAGTCCTAAATACAAATTATATTTTAAAGTGGACCTTTAATACCCCTTTTACAAGATGTAATATCAGTCTCTGGTGTCTCCAGAATGTGTCTGTGAAGTTTCAGCTCAAAATACCCCACAGATAATTTTTTATAGCAAATTTGCCCCTATTTAGGTGTGAGCAAAAACACACCGTTTTTGTGTGTGTCCCTTTAAATGCAAATGAGCTGCTGCTCCCGCCCCCTTTCCAGAAGAGGGCGGAGCTTTAACTGCTCAACAACAACAAAGCTGGAGAATCTCACGCAGCCAAAATGATGACACTGTTCAGCCTTACATTGTTCAAACCGGAGTCGACACTGATGGAGAGACTCAGGAAGAAGTTACAAATTTTAGGACGTTTCTGAATGGTTAGTGGATAAATTTATGTGGAATCAACTCATCCACTAGCATGTGTCGTCATGTTCATCCTTTGTGTTGAATTGACCCTCGTTTGTGAAGCAGTCCGGCGTAAAATGACGGCATGTCAACAACACTCTACTACAACAACTCTTCCTCTTCTCTAAAGCAGCCCAACATGGCCCCGCCCCCTTTGTTGTGTGTTCTTTGGGGCGGGGTTTATGTAAATGTTGGGGTTTGTGGTGTCACTAACCTGGGAAGAAGGTCATTGTAGTTCCTAGCAGCCGTTTGTTGTAGTCCTAAAACAGCAAAGTCTTTAAAAGAAAATATCTCCCTTTGCAATGAATTTTCAGCGTCGTAACTTTGCGTAATTTTTTTAACTAAAGTAAAAAAAGTGAAATCATAATCAACCACCCCTTTCATTTTTTCCACACAACAAATTTATTTTTGTGCTTATCATTAACAACACATCACGATAAACATTTAATCGATTTGCAATTCTGACATTAATTTAGTAACCACTCTGACAGTCTTTTTGATTGATTCATGAAAAGAATCAGCTCGTAAGAGTCATTTGTTTGTGAATCATGTTGAACTGCTTTTAGAATGAACTGGGCTGTGTTCCTAATCATCCCATGTACCCTTATTCACTATTCCCTACATTGGTCCGCTAATATAGTTCACTTGATGGAGTGAAGGAAAATGAGTGAGTGAACACTGAGTGTGTTGAGTTTGTGCTTGCTGTTTAATAATCATTTGAAACTTGGCAAACTGGCAGCTCCAGTAGTACTGAAAAGAACTCTGTCATGTATAAAACAATTTAATAATCAATAAAAAATGAATTCATACCTGTATGATATTACGCTTGACCAGTGGTTTGGAAAATGCAGGCGCCATCTTCTTGATCTAGAGCTTAGATCAGTTGTACACTCATTGCAGTGCATTGTGGGATTGAATGAGTGCACGTCTACTATGGTTTCGGACAGCACTACAAATGGCTGCCCCCTCAAATAATGCACTATTTAGGAAGTAAAAATGCTCTCAAATTATCGGTTTGAGTGAATCAGACAAATTCTTAACCATTTTAACTCACTACATCAGACAACATCTGAATTACATCTGAAAATTAATCATTTAATAATACCAAGTGGCAGCATAGCCTATATATTGAAAATAACAGAGGGCCTAACACAGATCCTTGTGGCACTCCATAATTTACTGACGGTAGTAATAGTAAAAGAACTGATAGTAAAAACTTATATTGTTAGAAAATATTTCTATTTTGAATAAATGCTGTTCTTTCTAAGATTTTTATTCATCAATAAATCCTGAAAAAAGTATCACAGGTTCCCAAAAAAATATTTTTTCCAACATTGATAATAACTAGTATCAAATCATCATATTAGAATGATTTCTGAAGGATCATGTGACACTGAAGACTGGAGTAATGATGCTGAAAATTCAGCTTTGATCAAAGAAATAAATTATATAGTACATAAGTATATTAAAATAGAAAACCTTTATTTTAAATTGTAATAATATTTCAAAATGTTCTGTATTTTTGATCAGCCTTATTGAGCAGAAGAGACTTCTTTCAAAAACATTAAAAATAGTGTTGTGTCCAAACCTTTGACCAGTACTGTGTGTATGTATAGTATATATAAATACACACATATACATATGGAATATATAAAATATATTAATTATACAACATTAAATCAGACAGTCAGTATCATTTTACAGTCTTAGTCCTGGCGAGCACACGCACTGTAATTGTGTGTTTGTGTCGTGTAAACATACAACAGAAAAGCTCGGCTTCATTCATGCTAAGCCAAACATCACTACTGGAAACAATTTTCTGGCACACATGATAAACGGCTTTCACTCAGAAGTAATTGGTTTTAATAGTGGAAAAATATCCACAGCATGTGTTTATCTTTCTGCGAGGGCTAGTTACCTAATCAGACCTGTTAAAACCTGCTGTCATTTAAAACCATATGAGATCTTTTTCATTACTGATGTTTGCTAGGTCAAGCATCAATATTAATATACTGCCTATACTTACGGTTAAGCATTTTAACAAACACCCTAAATTATTTTTATTACATTTTGGCATATAATTCAGAGAGGTTTTCGAGAAAGGGACCCAAACCACATCTACAGACCTGTTTTAATAATAGGCTTCAGATGTTTATTTCACTATTTATATGGCAAACATTGACTTTTATTGGGTTATATGATGGTGACACACAATCTTTTGTCTGTTTGTTGTGGTAGTTGCACATTTGTGACCACTAGGGGGATGCAGTCTACAGCAGCAGTGGCTTAAATCCTTATTTTGGCTGATTCATTGCCATGCACTTTTGACATGCTTTCAAATTAAACAGTGTTTGCTATGTAAGCTGCGGTCTTTAACCCGAAAATGCAGTTTCAAGCAGTCTGTCCATTCACCATGGTGAAATAATGACGTGACATGCACTAAATGTGCCCCCTAATTTCTCCTGTTCATTCTGTACCTTTAGAGAGCAGAATTATTAGGACATGAAAGTGAATTTGTATGCATCAGCTGAGGTGAAGTCGTGCGTGGGCTGTCTGTCGGGCTAAAGTGCTCCGTTAAAAGCAGATATGAGCCCTAATTACAAAAGGAGCCCGAAATAAATGGGACACAAGAATGATTTTTCACCCATTAATGTAAAAAAAGTCGTCTTACGCTTCTCAAAACGAGACCGTGACAATCAGCTGACACAGGCTGTTGAGCGTCAGTTTCCTCATGTGTTTTTAATGGTATAGGTCACTCTCTTTGTGTTCCTTCGTCACGCTGTTTGCGCTCGTTTATGGCTAATTGTGTGTTAGCTTAGAATGCAAACAGCCTCCATTTACCGTGAAATGTTACATTGTGTAAATATGTAAAGCCCGTGACCTTGTGGAGGGAAAAATGTAAATATTCTGACTGTTGTGAATCTCTACAGCCCTTTTTATTTGCTCATTAAAATTCACCATTGTTCTTCCATATGTCATACATTTGTAGATCATGGTAGGTTTATTGTTGCTATTTTTATAGTATATTGATTGTTTAAAATTGTTTTGCCAATATCTTTATTTTACCTTGTGAAACTTTTATAGTTTTTTTTTGAGTATTTTTATATTGATTATATATTGTCTGATTATATCTATATATTGTATTGCCAATATTTGTTTTTATACTTTGAGCTGCATTTCATGTATGAAAAGTGCTATACAAATAAATGTTTATTATTTTATGGTAACCACAAATAAAATCACGCAGGGCTCGTCAATTTGACTGTAAAAATTAACTGTATGGTTTAGTTGTAATAGGGTATTTGTTACGAAAAACAGTACACATTTAGTATAAATATAAATGCAAAAAAACTGTAATATTTCATTACTCCTGTAATACATTTAATACATTATACATGACTAGGGCTGGGTATCGATACAGATGTCCCAAATCGATTTGATTCCGATTCCAAGATCTTAATTTGATTCAATTTTCGATTTGATTCAGTTAATTCAATGATTCAATTTTCACTGGCCCCACCACAAAAAAAGTAATACATTAATTAAATATTTATTGTTTTTGTTTCTGACCCATGATTCTTGTATTGTAATAAATAAGATTATGAGAATAATTGAATGAAGTAATAAAAAGTAAAATGACTATCTTCTCTGTACAAATTAAATAAAGGTTAATCTTTATTAAAATGACAAAAATGTTAGTCAGTGAAGAGCAGGGAGTGATTTCTTTGCTTTTTGATTAACATTAAAAATATTAGCAATATTAGGCTGCTGTCACTTTAAGACTAATGCATGGAACCAATATAATAATATGCGTTCTTTCTATACTGTTTACTTAAGCCATAACTGAATATGTTTATTTGTAGACTAGCAAAGGTGGGCATTTTGAGATAAATTTGTGTGCATTTGTCCATTTTAGCGCAAGGAGATGTGAAAGAGAATTCATTTTATTATTTGAGATTATAATGTGCATGAGTTTTTAAGCATTGCGGTTTTAAAAAAAAGTGATTTTAAACCGTTTAAGTGCAATTAGCAGTGAAAGACAACTCATTTCAGCATATACACGCGCTCTCTGAAGAAGCGCCGTCGAGAGACGTGCGATGTGAAGCCACTGCTCATAGAGCGCGTGAGGACTGAACTGAGTGCTTTTTGATGCCTAATTGGGCTTGAACGGTTAAATACACATACCTATGTGCCAAAATGACCATGTATTTGCAAGTAAACAGAGCCGTTTATGTCTTAAAGGGTTAGTTCACTCAAAAATGAAAATAATGTAATTTATTACTCACCCTCATGTCGTTCCACACCCATAAGACCTTTGTTAATCTTCAGAACACAAATTAAGATATTTTTGATGAAATCCGATGGCTCCATGAGGTCTGAGCAATGACATTTCCTCCCTCAAGATCCATTAATGTACTAAAAACATATTTAAATCAGTTCATGTGAGTACAGTGGTTCAATATTAATATTATAAAGCCACAAGAATATTTTTGGTGCGCCAAAAAAACAAAATAACGACTTATATATTGATGGCCTATTTCAAAACAAAAAAGCTTGAAAAAAAGCTTAAAGCTTGAATCTATTATTTTACGATTGTTAATATTATTATTGTATTCAGTCTGTATTTGTCCATCACTGTCAATCAGGCTCCATCCACTACCAGCAGTTTTTTCCATTTTTTATTGTGTTGTGGCTGTATAATGTGACCGTTACACCATTACACACAAAACAAAGATGCGTCACAGTGGATTTGTGTTCAGTATTTACTCTGTTACTATGGAGTTCACCACATGAGTGAGTGTTTGTGTTTGTAAACCACATATTTGGCACCGACTAGGCATTTTAATATTGAATATTGCCAAGAGACTGTGTCTTGTTTGCAAATTGACTGACATAGCGCAATGATATAATGCCCGTCCTATCGTAAATATCATAAGATCATCCCTCTAGACAAGCAGATACTTGTGTACACATGACGCACTCTGCCAACAGTCGAAAAAGCGCTAAAGCATGTGACATTTGCCGCACGGTTTGCTTTAAACGCATCGAGGCCTCAGAGTCAAACTTTAACAGTGTCTTTGAACTCCAAATGTGTCTGAAAACTAATTTGCTATTCGTCAAATTACAGCTCTCATAACGAATGCCACAGTACCAGATTTGCTTGCTTTAAACGTGCTTCAACCAAAATCAAGTATTAAAAGATTTACGGCTTCATTTATGAGAACTGGGTGCAAGGTTTACAATCACCGTGTGGTTAGCATGCTAAAATGGATTTCATATTCAGTGGCTTAGCTTTGATCCGAGCTGTGCGTGGCATCTGGCCCGGCCCGTCTGACACTGCTTTGGCTCTGTAAAGTTATTTTATACACTTAACGGCCTGTTTTCTGACGCAAGCGGAGGCCAGCATACACCAAACCTCATTATAAAGCTTGAAATAACAGTCAGGTTGGGCCTGGTGAATATGTACATAAGCAAGATTATGCATTAAAAATATGTTTGCAATTAGTTGTGGGCTCATAACATAATATGAGACACCTTAGAAAAGGATAGTGAAATTAAATGCTTTGGGAGCTTGCTGACAATCATTTTTCTTAATCTGTGTGATATTTGTTTTAGTAATAAAAAGTACTTTTAGTTGTTTTTTGTTGTTGTTAAATTATTTTTTCCCCCAAATTAATTTAATTTTAATTTTTTAAATGTCTTTTTAATTTAAACTTAAACAAAATAAATATAAATACATATGTTTATGTACATAAAAAAATAATTAATTATGTACTAAAAAATACATAATTATTAAAAATAAACAAAACAATTATTTTGTAAGTATTAAATACATGTAATACATATAATCTATAAAATATATATCTCTATAAATATGAATATTTTATATTTTTGTCTTTTAATTATGTTTTATAATATTTTTAAAAATATTGTATTATATTATAAAAATATGTAATAAATTATAATATAATATATAATTAAATAAATTATGTTTATGTGTGTATAAAATATAATTAAATTATGTGTGTATATATATATATATATATATATATATATATATATATATATATATATATATATATATATATATTTATAATAAAATAAACTCTAAAAGAAATTAAAATATATAATATAATATATATATAATATATAAAATATATAATATAATATAATATCTATATCTATCTATCTATCTATCTATCTATCTATCTATCTATCTATCTATCTATCTATCTATCTATCTATCTATCTATCTATCTATCTCTCTCTCTCTCTCTCTCTCTATATATATATATATATATATATATATATATATATATATATATATATAATGTATATATTATATATAAATATGAATGTTTTATATATAAATAATATATTTTTGTTTTAATTATATTTTAGATTTTTTTTTACATATTTTATTATATTATAAAAATATGTAAGAAAATGATACAATTTTATATATATATATATATATATATATATATATATATATATATATATATATATATATATATATATATATATATATATATATATAATATTTTTATAATAAAATTAAAAACTAAAATAAAATATATAATATAATATAATATAATATAATATAATATAATATCTGTTATAGTCATTTTAGTGGCTGTTTAGACACTCTGGTAATTAAAAATAAACAAAACAATTATTTTGTAAGTATTAAATACATGTAATACATATAATCTATAAAATATATATCTCTATAAATATGAATATTTTATATTTTTGTCTTTTAATTATGTTTTATAATATTTTTAAAAATATTGTATTATATTATAAAAATATGTAATAAATTATAATATAATATATAATTAAATAAATTATGTTTATGTGTGTATAAAATATATACCATTACAATCGGCCCATTACAATCTTTCAGACTGCCTTCAGTGCATTATTGCATGCTTAGCGCGAAAATCCGAGTTTTTTAATTGACCCTGGCAGACTATGAAAGGCCTATTAAAACGCACCAATCCATGTCTGGAAAGTCATTTCAATCCGCTCCCACAGCTCTTTGTTTCTGTAGCTCTGCCGTGCGAGGACGGATTAGTCCAGACTCCCACCCCACCCCCCTCTCGGGAGAAGGGCACGGTGTAGCAGGCCGCAAACGGAGAGAGAGGGAACGTGTGAGGGAATTATTGGGAGCAGCCTGTTTGCGCTCCTTTATGGCTAATTGTGTGTTAGCTTAGAATGCAAACAGCCTCCATTTACCGTGAAATGTTACATTGTGTAAATATGTAAAGCCCGTGACCTTGTGGAGGGAAAAATGTAAATATTCTGACTGTTGTGAATCTCTACAGCCCTTTTTATTTGCTCATTAAAATTCACCATTGTTCTTCCATATGTCATACATTTGTAGATCATGGTAGGTTTATTGTTGCTATTTTTATAGTATATTGATTGTTTAAAATTGTTTTGCCAATATCTTTATTTTACCTTGTGAAACTTTTATAGTTTTTTTTTGAGTATTTTTATATTGATTATATATTGTCTGATTATATCTATATATTGTATTGCCAATATTTGTTTTTATACTTTGAGCTGCATTTCATGTATGAAAAGTGCTATACAAATAAATGTTTATTATTTTATGGTAACCACAAATAAAATCACGCAGGGCTCGTCAATTTGACTATAAAAATTAACTGTATGGTTTAGTTGTAATAGGGTATTTGTTACGAAAAACAGTACACGGAGAGAGAGGGAACGTGTGAGGGAATTATTGGGAGCAGCCAGGATGCCTGGACTCGACTGACGCAGGCAGGGCGGCCGATGACGTGGGGAGTGAGAGACTCCTCTGTGCGATCCGAGCCACGAGCTTCTGCGCTCCAAAGCCGCCGCTGTGTTCCAGAAGCAGCAGAAGCATCTGCTTCTACTTTCACATCAGCATTTTTATCCCTCCCTTCACCCTGTTCATTAGGAGATATTTCCCCACCTGCTGAAATTCAGACGTCATCAGTCAGCACTTTGTCAGATGAAGTGTTTGTCTTTAATTCTCCCACACGCACATGTTGAAGGTGTGGATGGAGAGCTTTATTTGTTTTGATGTGCCACCAGGAGCTTTAGGCTGAAAATGTCACAGATGACAACCAGCAGAGAAGTGTAACCTTGTTTTATTATTTTTATTATCATTTATTAAATTATTAGTGCTTATGCTGTGGTAAACTTTTAACCAACTGGTAATCTTTTTTATAACCAGTTTTTATTTGTACTTAAAAGTACCTGTATAAATATTCCATGTATATCATATACGTGCAATATATATATATATGCATTACGTGTAGTAGTATAGTAGTGTGTATATATATATATATATATATATATATATATATATATATATATATATATATATATATATATATATATATATATATACACACACACACACACACACATAGTGTTGTCAAAAGTACCGACTTCGATACCTAGTCGGTACTGAAATGTAAAAAATGTGACGCTTTCAGCGCGGTTGAGTGGATTCGTAAACATCTCTGATTGGCCGTTGTTTTCACGGCTCATCGGATATGTCTGTGATAGGCTTCGATGATCAACGCTGTAAAAACGTTGTAAATAGTCATCAATTAATCTCTTCACTAAGCGCACAGATACACACAGGAGCGTTTGAAAGCAGGCGTCTATCGCGGATCGGTCCACTGTTAGACGCCTGCTTTCAATCGCTCGCGCTCCCACTTTTAAAACACTTTCAAATTCAAACACCTCCGTGTGCTTTCAAATGCTCCCACGCGTTGATCATTGTAGCCAATCACAGGCATATCCGATGAGCGCGTCAACACAATGGCCAATCAGAAATGTTTACGAATTCGCTCAACAGCGCTCAAAGCGTCACGTTTTTAAAATTTCAGTACCGACAGGTACCGAAGTCGGTACTTTTGACAACACTACACACACACACACACACACACACACACACACACACACACACACACACACACACACACACACACACACACACACACATTATGAATTATAGTTAGAACTCGTATTACTTTTTATTTGACAAATAACAATATAATTAATAATAAATAACAAAATAATTTTATGACGTTACTATCTGCTATTTAGACCTAATACTAAATTTTTGTGACAGACTACTGACAGTAATTTTAGTCATTTTGGAGGATATTTGCTTTGCTCGTAGGGTTCTTGGTTGTGTGATGCAATACTTGCAGTGTTTAAACAGGAAGAAATTCTTTGGAATATAAACGTGTGTTTGGGTAAAGTGACAAGTGATGTATGCTCAAGGAAATGCTGTTGGGTTTACTATTTGGGTGTGACAGACACTAACGTATGCAAACACACACGTACACACACACACACACACACACACAACAGCTGGTGGAGATGCACTTCCACGTGAACGTCCTCACCTTCAGGATTGTCACTCACTGCAGTCTGTTTCAGTCACTCTGTTGCCAAAAGGCTTATGAATTTGGACAAGTCTGTTGCTGTCCAAAGCAATGAGTTGTTGTTGCTGTAGTGTTTTGAATGGTTGTTAGTTGATTAGTATGTGGTTGCTAGGATGTTCTGGGTGATTTCTAATGTGTTGCTTGGCCTCAAGAGTCAAAAAAGTCAAAAGTGCAAAGAAAGTCAGCACAATCTCTAGATATAGCTCGAGTCCTTCTTTCACTGGATGACTGGGATGATTTTATGCCTTATTTGTAAAATATATGTTTAAAATATATATTAAAACCAGCATAGGAAATAAATGTAAATTATGTTATTGAATTTGGATTATCATTTTGCTCAATGTTGCACATATTTTATAGAAAATGTAAGAAGTGCATTGGCATTTTGCACCGTGTTCATATTGAATATTGCTACCCAAATCCATATTTTGTTAGAAGAGCGAGACATTAATTAAATATGAGGAGCTGATGGTGCATGTGTGTTTAACTGAGAGGACATGCATGATGCACCTTTTATTCACAAATGTCACCGCCGCTCAAGTGTGAACACCAAACCCCTGTGCTACGCTGTTAACATCCTAAACATTATTTACCTCATTGTCAGAGTTCAACAAGAACAACTACAAACCCGATTCCAAAAAAGTTGGGACACTGTACAAATTGTGAATAAAAACAGAATGCAATGATGTGGAAGTTTCAATTTTCAATATTTTATTCAGAATACAACATAGATGACATATCAAATTTTCAAACAGAAAAAAATGTATCATTTTAAGGGAAAAATAAGTTGATTTTAAATTTCATGGCATCAACACATCTCAAAAAAGTTGGGACATGGCCATGTTTACCACTGTGTGTCATCCCCTCTTCTTTTTATAACAGTCTGCAAACGTCTGGGGACTGAGGAGACAAGTTGCTCAAGTTTAGGAATAGGAATGTTGTCCCATTCTTGTCTAATACAGGCTTCCAGTTGCTCAACTGTCTTAGGTCTTCTTTGTCACATCTTCCTCTTTATGATGCACCAAATGTTTTCTATGGGTGAAAGATCTGGACTGCAGGCTGGCCATTTCAGTACCCGGATCCTTCTTCTACGCAGCCATGATGTTGTAATTGATGCAGTATGTGGTCTGGCATTGTCATGTTGGAAAATGCAAGGTCTTCCCTGAAAGAGACGACGTCTGGATGGGAGCATATGTTGTTCTAGAACTTGGATATACCTTTCAGCATTGATGGTGCCTTTCCAGATGTGTAAGCTGCCCATGCCACACGCACTCATGCAACCCCATACCATCAGAGATGCAGGCTTCTGAACTGAGCGCTGATAACTTGGGTTGTCCTTGTCCTTTTTAGACCGGATGACATGGTGTCCCACTTCAAATTTTGATTCGTCTGACCACAGAACAGTTTTTCATTTTGCCACAGTCCATTTTAAATGAGCCTTGGTCCAGAGAAAACGCCTGTGCTTCTGGATCATGTTTAGATATAGCTTCTTTTTTGACCTATAGAGTTTTAGCCGGCAACGGCGAATGGCACGGTGGATTGTGTTCACCGACAATGTTTTCTGGAAGTATTCCTGAGCCCATGATGTGATTTCCATTACAGTAGCATTCCTGTATGTGATGCAGTGCCGTCTAAGGTCTCGAAGATCACGGGCATCCAGTATGGTTTTCCGGCCTTGACCCTTACGCACAGAGATTGTTCCAGATTCTCTGAATCTTTGGATGATGTTATGCACTGTAGATGATAACAGTTTTTCTCTGAGAAACTCCTTTCTGATATTGCTCCATCATTTTTGGCCGCAGCATTGGAGGAATTGGTGATCCTCTGCCCATCTTGACTTCTGAGAGACACTGCCACTCTGAGAGGCTCTTTTTATACCCAATCATGTTGCCAATTGACCTAATAAGTTGCAAATTGGTCCTCCAGTTGTTCCTTATATGTACATTTAACTTTTCCGGCCTCTTATTGCTACCTGTCCCAACTTTTTTGGAATGTGTAGCTCTCATGAAATCCAAAATGAGGCAATATTTGGCATGACATTTCAAAATGTCTCACTTTCAACATTTGATATGTTATCTATATTCTGTTGTGAATAAAATATAAGTTTATGAGATTTGTAAATTATTGCATTCCTTTTTTATTCACAATTTGTACAGTGTCCCAACTTTTTTGGAATCGGGTTTGTACAACCTTGACGGTCCACGATGCTCATCCCGCTTTATTTGAATGTGCAGCAAATTTCAGACTGTTTGCTTAGCACTATGATCTGCTTTTATTCTTAGCCTCACATGCTCATTACGCTCAAATCAGTTTTGAGTTGAAAGCGAGAGCGGTACGTGAAGTGAACTGTGTGCAGAGCTGATTAATTTAGTGTTAAGAATATTAGGTGCGGTAATGATGCGGAATGGGTTAGGGAATATGAGCACAATCCAGACTATTGACGTCAGCGCACCGCGAGTCTGGGTCTCATGGCATCCGACAATTATTTTTTTCTTTGAGGGAGTGTAACAACTTGTTTTGACATGCATTTCTTTTTTCTTTTTTTTTTGACACATGCTTTTTAATAATTGTAGATTTAACAGAAGTTGGTTTTACCTCATGACGAACTTATTAGAGCAATGAAATAGAAGCATTATTATTTTTATTATTAGTAAAACAAATCTCAGATTCACAGAAGCATGCAAGGCATTCTTGGAAAGCTGTGGAAAGGGGAGATTTTTTAATTAGATTTTTATCCATACACACACATAAATCAAACAAAAGATGCAGGCGATTACCTTGCATTATGTAACACGAATCACAAATGAAGCTTATGTAAGAAATGGTAAGTTGAAAGACAAAGAGGCTTTTCATTTCTAGCATTAATTTTTAGGGATTTACACAGGACCGGCCCATAGTTTCACCTGGAAGCTGGATTCCTTCTGTAATGAAATATGGGATTTTAAAGGCAAAAATTAATAGTTCAATGCATAAATTAAAAAAGACCACAACATTTTTTTTACATTGTGTCTAATAGGCCGATAATGTGAAGCAAGAGCTGTAATGGAGGGTGTTTGTGAGTTCAGCCCTCGATAAAAGACCTTTTAGAGCCTCAATACATTATTTAAGAGATGCGTCTGCAGTGCTTTCCTCACAATGTTCTGCTTGAGAGGAAGTGGACAGGCAGTACTAAAAGGACAGCAAAGAGGGAATTGCTCAAACTGAAGGCGTCATTCGTTGCTTTCTGCATTATTTTAGCACCTGACGCAAACGGTGCAAACACACCCAAAAATTGCACAACACAATTCCAGATTTGAGCACGAGCTTGTCCAGGTGCTATTACAACTATAAGACCAAATACGATGTTAAATATCAAATGTAATTCCACATGTCCATCACTGTCTTTGCATTTATACTACCATTCAGAAGTTTGCTGTCTGTAAGATTTTGTAATGTTTTTGAACATTTTCTACCATCACTAAAAGTGTTTTTGCCTGTTGAAATATTCTGAATTAATATTTTTCTCCATTTTTGTCACTGATGGAGTTTGGGTTCTTGCCTCTGTCACATTTTGACTTGCTTAGTTTGGGACACTTAATGTTTGGCAGTATTATTCACAGCATAATGCACTGACACTATTGGATGAGAACTGAACTGGCTGATGACAACATCACTGCTTTATAGATTAATTAAACTAATTTCATGACTTTACACAGTTATTGAACCAAATTGAATCAACACTGAACTGAATTCAACTGAATAATGACTGTTTATTATTGTCTTTAAGAGCTATTGCATTCTGTTTGCATCATTATTTTCATGTTTATCACTGTAAAGCTGCTTTGAAACAGTCTGTATTGTATAAAGTGTGATAGAAAGAAAGGTGACTTGTCAATGTTTCCATAATTATTTCATGGAAATGTGTTGTGAAAATGAAGTGATCCAGCCCCAGACATTAATGCTGATGCAGTGTTTGTGTGTGTGTGTGTGTGTGTGTGTGTGTTTGTCACTAATTACGTGCAAAGACTGTGAGTAACACACTATAAATAGAGCTGTCTGAAGAGCTCAGGAAAGACAGACAGACAGAGAGAACGACAGAAACAGCTTATTAGAGAGAGAGTGATTGTGTGTGTGATTTTGTCCTCTCGAGTCAGTCTTGTCACACATTATCAGGTCATTTCACAGTATTCAGCACTGCTGTGCTTGTGTGAAAGTTTTATGGGGACCTATTATGAACTTTTTCAAAGTCTTGATTGTGTTTTTGGGCTCTAAAACAATTGAATGTTGATTATTTTCCTCATATTCTCCATTGTTGCAGCTCCTCTCTTCCCAGTCTGTCAGTAACGCTCTGTTTAGTTCCTGTCTCTATGAAGCCCCTCCTTCTGAAAAGCACAATGTGCTCTGATTGGTCAGCTGGAGCAGTGTGTTGTGATTGGTTATTTGGGAAATGTCCCGCCCCTTACCATAATCACCAGTTTCAACACGCTACTAACTAACTCAAGCAGGCCCCGCCTCTTTATTCTGCGTATTAATTATTTAAATGAGGAATATTGTGAACTGTTCGTTCTTGGAAGAAACTCAAGACTACAATGGAGGCGTTTCAGGGAGTTCAGAAACACTGATATAGAGAATAACTCTGGAGGTGCTTTTTCCTGCTCAAACAGTGACATTACACACTAAAGACAGAATAATAGTTTAAATGTGAATATTCTAGTCCACATCATTCACACTGTTTTCTCTTCTCTTTTCTGTTTTAGGTAAGTAACACTGGTGAAGACACATGCTGATGGTAAAACACTGTTTCAGTTCATCATAACCAGCCTGTTTTAGAGCAGAAATCACTGAGAACACAGTGAGTTCAGACTGATTCATACTGTATGGAGTAATTTGGAATAATGGATTTGCTTTTCTCCTTATTTAATGGAAGGAGTGTTTGTTTGGTCTAAAAACAGGGTTATTGGCAAATGTGGTTGTTTTTATTGATATTAAAGGGTTAGTTCACCCAAAAATGAAAATAATGTAATTTATTACTCACCCTCATGTCGTTCCACACCCGTAAGACCTTCGTTAATCTTCAGAACACAAATTAAGATATTTTTGATGAAATCCAATGGCTCAGTGAGCCCTGAGCAATGACATTTCCTCTCTCAAGATCCATTAATGTACTAAAAACATATTTAAATCAGTTCATGTACAGTGGTTCCATATTAATATTATAAAGTGACGAGAATATTTTTGGTGCGCCAAAAAAACAAAATAACGACTTATATAGTGATGGCCGATTTCAAAACACTGCTTCAGGAAGCTTCGGAGCGTTATGAATCTTTTGTGTTGAATCATGATTCGAATCGCGTGTCAAACTGATGAAATCATGTGACTTTGGCGCTCCGAACCGCTGATTCGATACACTGATTCATAACGCTCTGAAGCTTCCTGAAGCAGTGTTTTGAAATCGGCCATCACTATATAAGTCGTTATTTTGTTTTTTTGGTGCACCAAAAATATTCTCATCGCTTTATAATATTAATATTGAACCACTGTACTCACATGAACTGATTTAAATATGTTTTAGTACATTAATGGATCTTGAGAGAGGAAAAGTCATTGCTGGCTAGGCCTCACTGAGCCATCGGATTTCAACAAAAAAATAATTTTTGTTCTGAAGTTACAGATGTGGAACAGCATGAGGGTGAGTAATAAATGAAATTGTTTTCATTTTTGGGTGAACTAACCCTTAGTTTTAGGCCTTGTCTACACTAATAGGGTGAATTCAGGTTGATTGGGACACTTTTTCCCAGTCATCTCAATGGCAAAATCTGTCCAATCAACCTTTACTCACCCTACGTTTTCGTTTGAAAACGCTTCTTTTTCTGTCCATTTTGGCCTTCCGTCCACACTGAGACAGCGTTTTTGTCAAAGAAAACAGCTTTTTGAAAACACTCTCTGAAGTGTATAAGCTTGTCGCGTTGTAGTTTGGATGTCGAAATCAAAGGCATTTGGCCTTAGTCATGTGATGCATATTGTGCCCATAGATATCTATATTTATACCCAGACTGCATTTTTGTACCTGCTCTTCACTGTAAGATAAATGTTCCTTTATAGAATCTTCGTATTACATTCCTGCAAAGATGACAGAGAATTTACTCACATTTGCTGTCTGTCAGTTGCGTTTTAAACCATTTGAGTTTGAGTTTGTATTGGTACTTTTGACATCCTCGCTCTCTCTCACACAGAAAAACAGACCCGCATTAGCAGCTGCTCGATAACCTGTGTAATGTCTCTGAAATAATTGATGACTGGTAAATACTGTAGGTTACGGTTCGGCTCTTATTTAATTTCTCAGATCAATGCGGCTCAGACAGAATCAAATGGCACAGGATGGGGTTTACCTTAAGGTTACTGCTAAAATGAGACGTAAAATCAGACATTTTCAACCCGTCAGCATAAGCCGATTTCCTGCAGACAGATTATTGATCTTTAAACATAAAGCCTGAGGCTGCCATTTCAGAAAGAGAGAGGAATAGACCTGAGTCAGAGCAGAAGTCATATTTAATTTGACCAGAACAAAAATACGGCCCAGAGTCTGTTCAATTCAGCGTCGAGTCAGAGGTCAAATCTCATGTATACACTTCTTGTTTTTGGGAACTGTTTGCACTATTTTTAGCTTTATTAGTATTTTGTTAATGTGATGTCATGAGAATGAGTCATTTTGTGAGCACTGTGGTCTGATTTTATGTATGTTCGCTCAGTGCTTCCCACAGGTTTGAAATATACTTGCGGTGGTAGCCGGGTGAAAAATCCTCCTATTACCCACGGGACAAAAATGGTCTACTAAATTTGACAAACAAACAATGTGTGATTTTTAACAGTATTTTTATTTATTGAAGTTAATTTTAATTAAATAACATATACATTTAATTACATACTAACATTATGCATTATTATGCATTGTAAATTATGCAAAATTACAGCATTTAAATGGTTCACATTTTCCTATGTTCTCCTTGCTGTCATATAGTGTCTCTCTCAGTGAATGCGACACAGATTTTACTAGTAAAATTTATAAAATGAATAATATATGTGTAAAATAATGTTCTTAGTCTTTTCTTCCTGTGGGGGAGACTACAATAATTTACTATGAATTAAATGGAAACCAAATTAAATACAATTAAACAAAATACCAATAATGCCCAAAAGAAAAAGAAAAAACTTAGTGTGTGACTTTTAATTATAAACAAGCCCGAAATACACCGGGACTCTTATTTTGAAATGTCTGTACTATTGCAGGCTGATCTTACAATCGTCTAAAACATTTTATATAAAAGCCATAAAGTAGACATTGTAATAATTCATCAACTTGAGTTAAAAAAAAAAAAAAAATCTGCACTTTTCATTGATTGAGAATCACTTTGAAGCAGTCTGAAGCGCTGTTGCGCGAGCTTGTAGAAAGCGCAATAGCACCCCCTTGTGACTTTGCAAAATGCAGCACCCATGGGAATGTCAGCGGGAGTAAACAGTTCTGACGCACACGTAACGAGCAGGTATGAAACGACTAGTAAAACGATCGCGGATGGTTTCATTATCTTGCGTGGATATAAAAGTATAAGAGGGTAAAAATAATAAAAGCAAAAATGTGTCTCCGAATATACTTGGGCGGCCGTTATTATACGTGGGCGGCCCGCCCAAGTAAAGTCTATGTGTTGGAAGCACTGTCCACTCAACCGGCCTTCACAATTCTCAGGCTGTCTGTTCATTTTGTTAAAACGGTCCCCATTTCTTCAAGCTTTTTTGGGACTCATTGCCACAGGGCCTGCAGGACTTCTTGAATTTGTGTGTGTGTGTGTGTGCATGTGAGTGTGTGTGTGTGGGAAAGAGATGTTTTTGAAGAAAATGACAGGCCGTGTTTTCCCATGATTCTGACCGAACCACAGTAGCCTCACCCACACCAAGTGGTGAAGATGTTCATAAATAAACACAAGGGAGATAGCAGCGGGTTCAGCATCTTGAACCTCATAGATCTGCTTCATACAATAAGCCGAAGAGACGTCAAAGCTGGTTTTTCAGTAGTAGGGCCCTATGATTTACACGATGCAGAAAACGCGTCCCAAATTGCGGATTCCAGTCATAAAAATGGAATTTACTATATAACGTGGAATTTGTCAAATTTTTGATGAATAAACAAAAAGTAGGTCAGTACATTTCAATCAAATCACGATATAGACTAGTGTCTGGGAATATTAAACCACAAAAAGACTATTTACATATGAATAATGTATCTCTGTGTGAATGAATGGCACTAAAGCACATGTGACGCTCGTGTTTTCAGCCTCTGTCGCCTCACTATACGAGGACATGAATGCATGAACTTCATTTCCAGAATCACTTCATGAGCATTTTACCGTTTAATTTGAGAAAAAAAAAACCTATCGTCATATTATAAACACACAGAAACTCAAAGGTCTTCATTACAACCCGTCAAAATAAAAGTCTGGTTTAACTTGAAGAAATTGTGACAGAAATATATTACTGTTGTACAGAAGAATTTAGCTACATCTCAATGGAATATTAATACTATTACTACTAATAAATTATTGTTAAAACTTATTTTTTTATGGAATAATCACAATTTTTCTTTCATATTTTAATTTTAACAGTAACTGTTGTGCAGCACTTTGACAAAAGTTTAGTTTCATATGATTAAAAGATAAATGAATGTTCCCTTTCAGTCGGTCACGTTCGACGTACGTCAGTAGTGACCGATGAATTGAGATATCGCTTAGAGAGCCCTATCATCTTCATGTAAACTAAAACAAGCCAATGGAATTGGCGTGCGATATTTGCATAATGCGCACCGCCCCCGTCAGGTGTATATAAATAGGAAGCAGATGCAATCGCACTCTGTCTTTCGCTTCGGAGCCATTCACTGGTGTCCTGTTTAGAAGACTCCTTTCTTCGTTTGTTTATTCTAAAACTTTGCCTAAACAGAAGAGGATTTACAGCGAGCTTTCAGTGCTGGTGAAAGGGCACTTTCAGCGAGGTCGCGAGTCTCCGAGGAGCTGAGCTATAAGCTCGAAACTGCTGTTTTCACAGCAACACAAAGAGAGTGTGCGTGTGTAGCGATTTGGGCCGGTTCCTCTGTGTGTCAGGGAGTGGTGTACCTGACACATCGCGTCGCTCCCTGGGTGCTTCAGCACGAGTGAGTTGACTTCCCCTTCTAAAAGAGCTTTACAGACGAACCCTGACAGTATGTCATTTCGTCTGTGCGTTAATGGGTGCGGTCGTTCCCTGGTCCCTGCTGATGGGCACAATCGCTGCATCTCGTGTTTGGGCATTCTGCATGCTGAAGCAGCTTTTGTGGATGGTTCATGTTCCCATTGCGGGAACATGACTATCGCGGTACTGAGGTCAAGGCTCTCCTTCCTGGAGTCTCAGGAAGCGGGGGTCCCCTCTCCTATGCCGCGTACGACCGTTTTTTCCGGCCCGGGAACCGGAATGACGGTACGGCGCTGTATAGGAAGGGTGACCTGAGGATTACGGTCAGGGCTTCCCCGCCGAGCGGAAACGCTCCTCGGGGCCCCTGCCGCCTCATCAGCACCGCAACCCATCGTGCCACCGTTGGTTTCCGCTGGGCCCTCTACGGACTGTCCAGCCGTTACCTTTGGTGTGCCGGCGGCGGATCGGATGTCGATCGCTGCATCGGAAGGTGAGCCTGAGTCCTCGGGGGAGGAAGATTCGGACGCGCTGCCGCCCGGGACGGTAGCGTTGCCCGAGTCGGATCCCGAGCTCACGGCTGTGCTCTCCCGGGCCGCCTTGTGTGTCGGGCTTGAGTGGAACCCTCCACCCTGTCCCGGCCCATCTCGGTTGGACGATTGGTACCTGGGGGGGGGTCGCGCTGGTCAAATCCAGCGTCCCGCCCCAATGCCTTTGTTCCCGGAAGTACACGATGAGGTGACCAGGTCTTGGCAAGCTCCGTATGGGGCTCGTACAGGGACTGGTCCCTCGTCCGCCTTCACCTCCCTGGATGGCGGGGAAGCCAGGGGATACGTGAGGATCCCACCAGTCGAGCGGTCTGTTGCGATGCAGTTGTGTCCAACGGCCGCTGGCTGGCACGGTGAGCCGCGTCTCCCGTCCCAGGCCTGTGAGTTCTCAGCCGGTCTGACTGAGAAAGCTTACAGTGCCTGTGGGCAGGCTGCCTCTGCCCTGCACGCGATGGCCCTTTTGCAGGTCTATCAGGCAAAAGCGCTGTCGCAGATGCCCCAGGAAGGTCCTGACCAACAGCTGCTTGGGGAGCTGCGCACTGCCACTGACCTTGCCCTCCGGGCAACGAAGGTGACAGCGCGTTCTGTTGGCCAGGCGATGTCTACTCTGGTAGTCCAGCAACGCCACCTCTGGCTGACCTTGGCAGACATGAGTGACACCGACAAACATCGGTTCCTGGATTCCCCCGTGTCTCCGGCCGGCCTTTTCGGCAACGCGGTGGAGAGCTGTGCCCAACAGTTCTCCGCTGCACAGAAGCAGGCTGAGGCTATCAGACATGTCATGCCACGGCGGTCCGCTGATGCCTCCACCCAGCCGCCCGTGGCTCAGCCTCAGCCCGCTCGTCGCCGAGGGCGCCCGCCTGCGTCTTCCTCCGCCTCTGCTAAGTTGGCAAAGCAGCAGCCTACATCAGCCAAACAGCAGGGTGCCGGTCGCAGACGTGGTGCCCAGCCCGTCTCTGCCAGCCAGGTGGCAAGTGGTCGGGGAAAACTCGGCCCTGAGACGGGCGACCTGGAGCGGAAGGTTCCTGCCCTTTGGGAGAGTATTCTACTGCTCTCCCACCCCCGGAGGAGGGCCGGGGGGGATTTTGTGGCGGCTGTCCATACCACTTTGCCACAAAAAGAGCAGTTTCCTCAAACTCCAGGTCACAACAAGGGGTGTCTGCCAGTGTGCCAGGCTCCGCCTCGCCGCTGACAGCTCCCTCCCCATTCGCCAGCAGGCGGCAGTGTGGTGGCGCAGACCGCGTCCCGTGCGCTGTCTCCCATGCACACTGCTGCCTCGCAGAGTCCGACCCCACTCCGGGCCGCTCCCAAGCCGTCCGAGTCGGGTCCCTCTCTGCCTTGCTGCCCCACCCCCGGTGCGTCTGTGGTGCCTTTGGTCCCGCTGGCTCAGTGTCTGGAGGCGTGGATAGCGCTCCCCAGCCTGTCCAGTTGGCTCATTCGTACTATCAGACTCGGCTTTGCAATTCAGTTCGCCCGGCGTCCCCCGGTCTTCAGGGGCTGTCCACTTCACTCCGGTGTTGTTGGACAGTGCACCTGTTCTCCGGGTGGAGATTGCTGTCCTCCTGGCGAAGGATACAATCAAGCCGGTCCCTCCAGCCGATATGAAGTCGGGGTTCTACAGCCCCTACTTCATTGTACCGAAAAAGGGTGGTGGGCTACGGCCAATCCTGGACCGTCCCCAGGATTGGTTTGCAGCAATAGACCTGAAGGATGCGTACTTTTATGTCTCGGTTCTGCCTCGACACAGACCCTTCCTAGGTCGGTCTGCGTTCGAGGGTCGGGCATGTCAGTACAAAGTCCTACCCGACTTGGTTGTAGCTCCCAGCCGGTTGGGTCTTCAGGTCAACTGGGACAAGAGTAAACTCGCCCCCGGGTAGAGGATCTCTTGTCTCGATCTCGAGCTAGACTCGGTCGCACGGACTGCGCGTGTCCTGGGGCATATGGCATCTGCAGCCGCGGTAACGCCGCTCGGATTGCTTCATATGAGACCGCTTCAACACTGGCTCCGCGGCCGGGTCCCGAGATGGGCGTGGCAGTGCGGCACGCTCCGTGTCCCCGTGACACCGAGCTGCCGTCGCACCCTTGTCCGGTGGTTGGACCCTTCGTTCCTGTGGGCCGGAGTACCCCTCGAACGAGTGTCCAGGCATGCTGTGGTCTCCACAGATGCCTCTGCCACGGGATGGGGGGCCACGTACAACGGGCATGCAGTGACAGGTCTTTGGCATATCAATTGCCTCGAGTTGCTAGCGGTTCGTCTTGCGCTGGCCCGCTTCAAGAAGCTGTTGTCAGGCAAGCACGTTCTAGTCCGCTCACACAGCACTGTGGCCGTTGCGGGTCTGCGCAAATATGCGTTTCCCCCAGTGAGCCTTCTCGCACAACTCATGTGCAAGGTCAGGGAGGACGGGGAGCAGGTTCTGTTAGTGGCTCCGTACTGGCCCACTCGGACCTGGTTCTCAGACCTCATTCTCCTCGCGACAGCACCTCCCTGGCCGATTCTTCTGAGGAAGGACCCCCTGACTCAGAGACGGGGCACCCTGTGGCACCCGCGTCCCGATCTGTGGAACCTCCACGTGTGGTCCCTGGACGGGATGCGGAGGTTCTGAGTGATCTCCCGCAAGCGGTCGTAGACACCATCACTTCCGCTAGAGCTCCTTCCACTAGGAATCTCTATGCGTTGAAGTGGAACCTGTTCGTCGAATGGTGCGCCTCTCGCCGAGAGGACCCCCTATCATGTTCCGTCGGATCCGTGCTTTCCTTTCTGCAAGATGGGTTGGAGCGAAGGCTGTCTCCCTCCACCCTCAAGGTGTATGTTGCCGCTATTGCCGCACATCACCATGCAGTTGAGGGTAAGTCCCTGGGGAAGCACGATCTGATCGTCAGATTCCTGAGGGGGGCCAGGAGACTGAATCCTCCTCGCCCTTCCTCCTTACCCTCTTGGGATTTGACCCTGGTTCTCACAGATCTCCGGGGTCATCCCTTTGAACCTTTGCAATCAGTCGACCTGAAACTAATGTCTCTTAAGACGGTTCTTCTGGTTGCATTGGCTTCCCTGAAGAGGGTGGGGGATCTGCATGCATTTTCGGTCGACGAAACGTGCCTAGAATTCGGGCCCGGTGATTCTCACGTCATCCTGAGACCCTGGCCCGGATACGTGCCCAAGGTTCCTACCACTCCCTTCAGAGATCAGGTAGTGAACCTGCAAGCGCTGCCCTCGGAGGAGGCAGACCCAGCCATAGCTTTGCTCTGTCCCGTCCGCGCTCTGCGCGTTTACGTGGATAGAACGCGAAGCTTCAGGACCTCAGATCAGCTCTTCATCTGTTACGGAGGCCAGCAGAAGGGAAAGGCTGTCTCCAAGCAGAGGATGGCCCACTGGATAGTGGATGCCATCGCCTTGGCGTACGAATCCCAGGGCGTGCCTTGCCCGCTCGGGTTGAGAGCCCACTCCACCAGAGGGGTGGCCTCTTCCTGGGCGCTGGCTCATGGCGCCTCGCTGACAGATATCTGTAGAGCTGCAGGCTGGGCGACACCAAACACGTTCGCTAAGTTTTATAGCCTACGTGTAGAGCCGGTATCCTCACGTGTACTCGCATCCACTAGTCGGTAGACGTGTTGTACCCACTCTAAGTGTCGGCTTGCAATGCCATTCCCACCACTGGCCGGATACGTGCATACTTTCACTCCAGTCGTGTTCCCCGCTTGGCGAACCCTGTCGAGTTCCTCCGCCTCCCCCTTCGGCTCGGACATTGCGGAGTGTCTGATGCCAGGCCTACATCCGTCGCTGACGCTGTCTGTTGGCTGGGGCCCATATGTCGTGACCCCTCTACGTGAGCGGTCCCATATGTGTATTTGTACTTACGGGTTCGCTTCCCCAGTGTGTCTAGTTTACTTAGTGGGTAGTTGTTAGACAGCAGTAGACTCTCTCGGTGTAAGCTCGCCCCCTTCACCGCCAGCCGGTGCTATGGACGGCTGAGCTTGTGCTAGGCACTGGAAGGGGTTTCGTAACTGTGCCGCTTTAGTTGGGATCCCAATTCGTCGGTCACTACTGACGTACGTCGAACGTGACCGACTGAAAGGGAACGTCTCGGTTACGTATGTAACCCTCGTTCCCTGAAGGAGGGAACGGAGACGTACGTCCCGTTGCCACAGTTTCTGTACCCTCGCTGTAGCACGGACACCAGTTGTCTCCTCAGCGAAAAACAGAGTGCGATTGCATTTGCTTCCTATTTATATACACCTGACGGGGGCGGTGCGCATTATGCAAATATCGCACGCCAATTCTATTGACTTGTTTTAGTTTACACGAAGATGATAGGGCTCTCTAAGCGATATCCCAATTCGTCGGTCACTACTGACGTACGTCTCCGTTCCCTCCTTCAGGGAACGAGGGTTACATACGTAACCGAGATGTTTTATGCTTTCATTTGAAATACACAACACAGAATTACTGAAAAAACAAAACACTTCATAGAAATGATTTTTTATTAATTAGACATGCGTTTTGATTATAAACATTTAATTAAACCATTAAAATGGATTTCAGAAAACTAGTCAAAAATAAAAATTAAATAAAAAAAAATAAAATTCATTTTATAGGGCCCTAAAAAATTTAATTTTTGTTAAACTGTTGTTAAAATGTAAAATTGTATTATTTCAATTAATTAGACATGCTTTTTGATTACTAAAATGTTTAAAAAAAATTTAAATTGAAAAAAAAAAATTCTCCATTTTAATAAAACCATTAAAATGGAGTAAAAACACACACACACACACACAAAAAAAACATGACATGCAAGGAAAAAAGTAAATAGTGCGCACAATTTAGTAAATCAAGGGAACAAATTAGTTGCCTGGCAAGGCCAGACTGATATATCTTCTACAAGATTTATCAGTCTGGTCAGTCCGCCCTCCGTCGCGATTCGAGTCAACTCCAAACCGTACCGTGCAATCAGATTCGTTTATTTCAGTGACGCAAACAGTGTCACTCTAGTGCGGCGAAAGTCCCTTCAAAATCAACAAAGATTGCGCACGGGAGACCCGAGAGTTTGTTCTATTCAGCCGTGAATTCAGTTTTAAATGACCAAAAACACATTAATTATTTACTTTTCGCTGTTGACTCTCTTGTTGCTTTGCTAACGTTATATCCGCCCTTCTCTGATTGGTTTACTACGCTTCCTGTTTGCTCGGATTTGCTCTGCCCTTGAAATTGAATTGATTCAATGGCCGACCAGACTCATCTGCTGGTACAGCAGTGAGGCTGGATTTTCCAGGCAAACAAATTAGTAAATCATGTGCAAAATTTTTTTTCTATTTTTTTATTCTACTATTTTTTTTTTTTCCCAACATGTCATTTTTTTTTCATAGAGCCCTACAGTAGAGCTTGAAAATGTGGTTCTGGAAGAGAAAATGGTGAAAATCTCCTTAACAGGACAAACAAACATATGCACCATAATCTTGATGGTTTAGAAGCCACATTCATAATGTGATTTCTAATGTTAAAAGATGCTGAATTCACAAGCCACAATCCTGAAGTGAGATCTAGGGCTGGGCCATATGGCCCAAAAAATTATTGTCAGAAATATGTTCAAATCTATCGATATCGATAATTATCACGATAAATGTCAAATCTTTCATTGAAGTTTAGTGTGTGCTGTTCATCTCCAGTCATTTGCAGTGGTGAGGATCTGCAGCATTGGCAGGTATTTCCTGTTAAGTGCACTGTGGGTTGTAAATGAGCAGGTAGATGCTTTTGCATTTCCTGTGCAGTTAGTGATGCTGTGGAGGCAGTTCTGGGATCAGCCCTGAATGATTGATGATGACAAAGTGCTGCTTTAGTGCTGGTGAAAATGGCAGGCAGGGGTTTTCTCCAGTCCACCTATTGTTCCGGCCCTTTAATTTGCAGTGCATTGTGGGTTGCTTGCCATGGAAGTGTCACTAATGTTGTATTAAAATGGCTAAGACATGTGTTAAGACACTCTTTCCAGCAGTGAACGATCATGTTAAATCTTAAACGACGGCATGTCATACAGTATATTGATACCAATCAGGATTGATTTAGTATAAACAACTAATTTATTTTTATTTATTTATTTACTAATTTATTTATATCTTATTCATTCACAACCAGTTATTTGATCAAAAATATGTTGTAGTTTTGGACAGTCTGCTCTTGAGCTGCTGTAATGTGAGTTGTGCAGGTGTTGTCCTGCAGGTCAGTGTGTAAACGGTGAGTCAGACGACGGTTTTCTTTTTCTTTCATCTTCTTCATGCAGCTGAGCGCCGCTGAATCACATGTGCCATTAAACGGCTCTTACCCTGAGAGGAAGTCTCTCTTTTTGTTACTCCAGATAATAGACTCGAGGCTCTTGACACGTGGCACAGAAAACACACTACCATTTTGCTAAAATAGCTTTCTCGCTTTTGATAGGAAATGAACATGGGTTTGTCTTCGAACGCTCTCAGATCCGGAACTCAACCATGTTTATTCCTGTTTGAGAACTTTATGTGAGTGTGGGATTTTTCCATGCTGGTTTCATCATCTGTGTCCAATGCTTGAAGGCTTTTTTGGTTTTCCAGCTGTGATCATGACCAGGACCACACAAAATATGTAATATATACTCAAAAAGTAGTTAATAGGTAATATATATATATATATATATATATATATATATATATATATATATATATATATATATATATATATATATATATATATTAATTGCCAAGGGAACATTTTTAATTTTAATTTACTCTAGTGTCCAAAAGTGACATCCAGCCTAGGAAAATTGACATGTTCACCCTTTGTTCAAATATTATTAAAACTTTGTTAAAGATTTTGTAATCATATTGCACAGTTGGAGTTTTATTTGTGATAAAAACGCAATGAAACATGACAAATTGTGCCGACATAATTTTTGCCAGACTGTCATACAAAGAAATGATGAACACGTACAAAAACAAGAGTGAACCAACAAAATATTAATAACTGATTATGTTATAGTCAATGTGAGCTTTTTTTTTTTTTAATTTTTTTTTTTTGTTGCATAGTAAAATAAAACCTGTAGCTGTAGTTTGTGTTTTTTTGCCAAATAATTTTGCTAGATAAATACCTAAACAAGTTTAGTGTTTAAATTAAAGTATTTAAAAAAATATTTTATATTTTGATGGTTAAATCAAACTTGTAGGGTCATTAAAAACAAATATCCCCACCGGACATCACTTTTGGCCACTAATGTGGTTTGTTTTTCATCTGAAATTGATAATTTATTTTATTTCAGCAATATTCCAATTAACAAAAAAATGTTTTAATAGTTTTAGTTTTAGTTAATGTCAATATTCCTGCTTTAGCGACGTATTTTAATTCATAATGTAACAAGTTTCTGTCAAGATCAACACTTTTGATTTCATGTCAACTTGAAGTAAAGCATGCGGGATGCTTTGGACATTAACGAATGATGGCCTCCAGAAATCCGTTCCGCTTTTTTCCAGGCTGTAATCGTGAGCTGAAACCCTCTGACTGACAGCCTTGACTTGAGATCAGCAAACTGACAATTGCTTGTTGCAGGCTGAGTGAGTGAGATTTACATAGACGTTCTCGCTCAGAAAGGCCAAAGCTTCCATCGTGACAGGCTTGTGAGCAGAGCGCTTCTGAAGGTGGAGGCCAGCGTTATTTGACATCTTAATTGCTGGAAGGTTCACGGCTCCAAACTGCCAGTGCTGGGTGCCAACAGAAGTGGGCTGCCCATCACAGCGGCGCTCCACGGTGCATGCTAATGAGCCACGGCGAAGTGATCGGTGTGCGTAAATGTCACCCGCGCTGCTGGAACGCAGACCTCGCTGACGCTGCTGCGCGTGCCTTTGTGGTGCTTTGAGTTCCCCACATGCATTTAACATTCGTGTCGTGGCTCATGGATGAATGCAGGTCTCTGGTTCGTCTTACTAGGGTACAGTTGCCGTCTGTGACGTCGTGCAAAGAGATGACATGATCTGATGTCATGACATTTGAGAACTTATTTTCCGTTTACGACAACTTACTGTAATTTCAAGACAGGTGGGAAATAGGCAGGTAAGTGTGTGTAAGGGTAGTGTCACAGTTTTATTAAATTAATAGGCAAAACAAAAGGACAAAACACAAAATATAAACAAACCACAACCAGGAACTCTGAACAGAACCCGACTTACAGTCATCAATAAAAAATATAAATCACTGTCAGACCCAGGTTCCTGAAGATTAGTATGTACTATTTCAGATTATGTAACTCCAGATGAATCACACTTTATTCACAGACATGCCTAGCACCCGAATTCATCAAGATCTCTCAAGGAACATCCCGTCCAGTTGGACCTGTTTTCTGATTTGTTTTTTTTGACAGATGGCGTTGGACTTCTTGCAGTAATTCACAATGTATCTGTAATTGCTTCATCTGTTGTGAGTCTGGGGTAATGAAACCATTCATCTCCACGGATCATTCATTTCCTCCTGATGCGTGAGGCCTTTCCTCCCACATTCCTTATTATTTCTCTGTTCCGCCAAAAGTGCTGTTAATACTATACAACAGGGTTATATAAATGAGAGTTGATGAAAACTGTTTTTTAATAAAATTAAAATGAACGAATAATCAATTACATTCAATTTGAGAAATAAAATCAGTACAGAGCCCTGCACATGACATTCAGGGGAAAAAAAAGTAAAAAAAAGTAAAAAAAAAGTAAATTGTGCTCACACTTTACTAAGCCGTTGCCTCAATTTACTAGTCGCACACGATTTAGCCAACTGTTTTTTTCTTGCATGTCATGTGCGGGGCTCCATAAATCAGAATCGCAAGATATGAACTTGCAATTGCGATTTATAAAGTCAGAATTGTGTGATATAAACTCACAATTCTGACTTTCTTGCAATTGCAAGTTATAAAGTTAAATTATGAGGAAAAAAATGTGTTTTTATCTCACAGTTCTGACTTTATAACTCCTAATTCTGACTTTATAACTCGCAATTCTGACTTTATATCTCGCAATTCTGACTTTATATCTCGCAATTCTGACTTTATAACGCAATTCTGACTTTATATCTCGCAATTCTGACTTTATAACGCAATTCTGACTTTATATCTCGCAATTCTGACTTTATAACGCAATTCTGACTTTATATCTCGCAATTCTGACTTTATAACGCAATTCTGACTTTATAACATGTAATTCTGACTTTAAAACTCGCAATTCTGACTTTATATCTCACAATTCTAACTTTATATCTCGCAATTCTGACTTTATATCTCGCAATTCTGACTTTATAACGCAATTCTGACTTTATATCTCGCAATTCTGACTTTATAACGCAATTCTGACTTTATAACATGTAATTCTGACTTTAAAACTCACAATTCTAACTTTATATCTCGCAATTCTGACTTTATATCTCGCAATTCTAACTTTATATCTCACAATTCTGACTTTATATCTCGCAATTCTAACTTTATATCTCACAATTCTGACTTTATATCTCGCAATTCTAACTTTATATCTCACAATTCTGACTTTATATCTCGCAATTCTGACTTTATAACGTAATTCTGACATTAAAACTCGCAATTCTGACTTTATAACACAATTCTGACTTTATAACGCAATTCTGACTTTATAACGCAATTCTGACTTTATAACGCAATTCTGACTTTATATCTTGCAATTCTGACTTTATATCTTGCAATTCTGACTTTATATCTCGCAATTCTGACTTTATATCACACAATTCTGGCTTTATATCTCGCAATTCTGACTTTATATCTCGCAATTCTGACTTTATATCTCGCAATTCTGACTTTATAACACACAATTCTGACTTTATATCTCGCAATTCTGACTTTATAACACACAATTCTGACTTTATATCTCGCAATTCTGACTTTATAACTCGCAATTCTGACTTTATAACGCAATTCTGACTTTATATCTCGCAATTCTAAGTTTATATCTCGCAATTCTGACGTTATAACTCACAATTCTGACTTTATAACGCAATTCTGAATTTATATAACAATTCTGGCTTTATAACGCAATTCTGACTTTATAACTCGCAATTCTGACTTTATAACGCAATTCTGACTTTATAATGCAATTCTGACTTTATAACGCAATTCTGAATTTATATAACGCAATTCTGACTTTATAACGCAATTCTGACTTTATATAACACAATTCTGACTTTATAACATGTAATTCTGACTTTAAAACTCGCAATTCTGACTTTATATCTCGCAATTCTGACTTTATAATGCAATTCTGACTTTATAATGCAATTCTGACTTTATATCTCGCAATACTGACTTCATAACATTTACCATGAATGAACTGTAGTAAATTACCATGGTTTGTGGAAATGTGGAATATTTATATTAAAAACTATGTTATATCCATTTATATTGCAATATCTTTATAAGGTGGGTAACGTTAAGGGGATATATAATTCATGTCTTTGTTAAGGTGTAGTTTGTACCTGTTTATAGGCCTATATAACATATCATAATATAATATCATTTGACAGTGGTAGTGAGTAGCCATGTATGGTTTTACCCATGGTTACCAAGTCTCACTGTGAGAATATTTTCATTTAAGCCTAATAATTAATAAAATAATTTTTACCCAGCCCTTGAATGAAACTACTTGAAGAGCCCTGATTTAAAGATTGTTTTGGAAGGATGTTTATACTTATGTTAAAGATGTAGAAGATATATTATGTATATATATCAGTGGAAAAATACCATATGCACAAGAACAAATGGGCTCTTTGTTAACCATCATTTTATGACACTTCTATGTATATTTATTGAATTTCTTATGGTCCGTAAACTCAAAAACGATGGCATATGTTACTGATGTTATTGATAACATAAATAGCATACATGCATAGCTGCTTTCGGAAATGGTAACAGGAGTTTTATACTCATGCTATAATTGCATGTAAACATCTGTAGCACCAGTGCAATGTTCAAAACAATTGCATATATTCCTGTCTTCAGCCCTTTCTGTCACACAGGGACTTGTATCGTGTTTGCAGAGGTTTTGCAATTACATCTTACAGTCTGACATGAGTTAACAAGGAGAATGAAACCGAATGCTGCAAAAAGCATGCCAGCGGGGAGTTGATGGCAGACGTATAGCCTTCCGCCTGCTTTTCCAAGAACCTCCCACGCTTGCACAGTCAGCGCAATGCATTGAATAAACAGCTACGTCTGCAGAGACACAGTAAAGTTTGAAGTAATCCACATCTGTACCCGCTGGGTCACATTCGGATGCATGTACAAGTTCGTCATACACTTGAAGCGCAGTGGGGTTTGCTCAGCAGGGGTCGGGATGTGACCTTGCACACCGCTGTAGCATATACCTGCCCTGGCTGTGCTTGACATTTCCCGTTTTAGCCAGTCAGGCATCCCAGAACAGCCAGTGACAAGCCCTTGCTGCAGTAACAAACACACACACACACACACTTCGTTGGCCTTTCCAGCCTGTCCTGCTTACATAACTCCTGACCACTGCTATTTTTAAAAACATACAAGCTCAAGCATCTGATATTTTGGCAACAGTGAGATAAGAAGTGAATATATGCATGAGCTATATGCATTCATAATATTCCTAGAATTCTGTTCTTGCAACAAGGCAGCCGATAAACAAAGAATAAAACATTTAAATGCACTTTGACATATAAACATTCAGTCAGTAAATAAATCAGATGCTTATTCAGTATTCAGTCATTTGTTACTTATATGATATGATTCATCAAAAGAATTGATTTGTTCATTCAAATCAGTTTGAATTTTATTCATTCAAAGGTTCATAAGAGTAATTCTTTTGTGTATCAAACTAATCAGTTGCGTGCCGACAGTGATGGCCAATTTATATTATTTTGTATTTGTTATTTTGTATTCAGGTTGTAAACTAAATAAGATATAAATGAGATAAAATAATTTATTTTACCTTTTGCTTCGCTGGTGAAGTGGATTCAGGAAACACTGGCTCTGAAAGAAGTGTGTAAAAGTGCAACTGAGCTGATAAACTTAATCTGTTTGTTCATTTACAGTCTTGATTTTGCAATGTGTACTAGGCTTGCTGTGATAGTCGGTGTTGACGGTGTTCAACCATGACAACGGTTACATCACTTGCCCACCGCCCCCCACCGTCGTTTTGATTTTTTATAGTAATAAAAATTATTTAGTTCAGTTAGAAAACAGACACTACAAATAAACACTGAACATGTCTGCTCAATGCAGCATGAGGCGAGCGAGAGTCGCAGCACAGATCAGCAGCAGGAGTCGGATTTCATTTATCACGAGAGTGAGGAGCTGACTGACGAGACGATGGCGGAAGATTTGGTGTCAAAGTGAACTGTAAAAGCGCCTATTTGGCAATATTTGGGATTTAAACCCAGTTTGCGGCTGCATAGGCATTCATGTCCCTAATGTGTGCATACACTAATGTTTAAAAGTTTGGGGTCAGTAAGATTTTTAACTAAATGAATAGTTTTATTCAGCAAGGACATGTTAAATTGATCACAAGTGACAATAAAACATTTATAATGTTATAAAAAGTATTTTTTTTTTTTTTAAATTGAACTTTTGAACTTTCTAATCATCCAAGAATCCTGCAAAAAATCTATCCTTGTTTCCACAAAAGTATGTTTTCAACATTGATAATAATCATAAATGTTTCTTGAGCAGCAAATCATCATATCAGAATGATTTCTGAAAAATCATGTGACAACTGAAGACTGGAGTAATGATGCTGAAAATTCAGCTTTGATCACAGGAATAAATTACTTTGTGAAATATATTTAAATAGTACACAGTTATTTTAAATTGTAATAATATTTCACTATTTTTAATTGATTTTTGATCAAATAAATGCAGCCTTTGTGCACATAAGAGACAAAAACATTAAAAAATCCTACCGGCCCCAAACGTTTAAACCGTGAATATTCTGCACTGTGTGAAAGCTGAAAATCGCTCCCTTGGAGAGTCATAGAGGAAATGTGAGTAGTTTAGCTGATGGGTGTGTGTGCTTATGTGTAGTTGTGTTATCAGTTCGTGTTCCTGCAGGCAGAGGATGGTGATAGGCAGAGGCCCTACTGAGGGCTGTAGATTGTAGACGCACTACAGCCACGAGGGCCTTCTGGAGGAAGCATGTTCATCTTTATCTTCAGTTCTTCCACCCAGGGGGATTGTTCTCTGGGCCCTGAGGAAAGACAGGAGAGGTGGATAGTGTCTATTACAAGTTTCACCCGAGGACACATGCAGTTCCTTGACTTAAAAATGCACATTTTAGCAATTCGTCAAAGTATTTCCTGTGCACTTACACAAATATTTAGCCAAATTAGGCATGCACTGAAATAGAACTCTGAGAAGTCTGATTTATTTAAGCAGATTGGTTTGTTCGGACTATGTAGTTCAATGAACTATAACCTATTTTTTTTTTTTTTCAGATTCAGTTTTGGTGTATAATCTGATTATATAAATGAGTAGTTCCCTTCAATAGATTTAAAGTGGACCTATATGCCCTTTTTCAGTCTTGATTGTGCTTTTGGGCACTACTAGGGCAAGAATGTTGATTATTTTCCTCATATTCTCCATTTGTTGCAGCTCCTCTCTTTTCATTCTGTCAGTAACGCTCTGTTTAGTTCCTGTCTCTATGAAGCTCCTACTTCTGAAGAGCACAATGTGCTCTGATTGGTCAGCTGGAGCAGTGTGTTGTGAATGGTGTTTGGGAAATGTCCCGCCCCTTACCATAATCACCAGTTTCAACACACTACTAACTATCTCAACCAGGCCCCGCCCCTTTATTCTGCGTATGAATTATTTAAATGAGGAATATTGTGACGTGTTCATTCCTGGAAGAAAATTCAAGACTACAATGGATGCGTTTCAGAAACAGTGACTCTGATATAGAGAATAACAGCAACATTACACACTAAAGAAAGTTGAACATGGAAAAAAGCACAATAATGTCACTACTTCTTGTAAGTATGTTGTAGTGTAACTAACCACAAGGCTAGCTTGACTGTTGTTTAATGACTTCAAGCTATTGTTAAGTTGCTTAGCATAAGCAGGTATTAGCCCTGCAGCTCTGTTCCTGTTGATAGGTTTGCATGAGAGATGAAGGAAAGCTCTGCTGTGTGTTGGTAAGATGCTGGCTGTGTCACGCTGCAAAGCAGTTGGGGTCACTGCGACTCTCCGGGCGCTTCTGTGCGGTTTGCGTGTTCACATTGATCTGAAGTGACTGTGGGCATCAGGCTCTCGCTTGACTGCAGAAAACACAAAGTGACATTTACGCCCAGCGCTGAGTTACACAGAGGTTTTAATAAGTAAATACTGAGCCTCTGCTGTGTGTAATATAAGGCCACGCTGAAGTGAACCAAGCTTATGTAACGAATCTCAGCTGAAGTAAATGTTGGTGAAGAGAGATGTTGATGACTGAATAGAATCTATCTATCTATCTATCTATCTATCTATCTATCTATCTATCTATCTATCTATCTATCTATCTATCTATCTATCTATCTATCTATCTATCTATCTATCTATCTATCTATCTATCTATCTATCTATCTATCTATCTATCTATCTATCTATCTATCTATCTATCTATCTATCTATCTATCTATCTATCTATCTATCTATCTCAGTGCTTCCCACAGGTTTGAAATATACTTGCGGTGGTAGCCTGGCAAAAAATCCTCCTATTACCCATGGCACAAAAATGGTCTGCTAAATGTGACAAACAAATAATGTGTGATTTTTAGCAGTATTTTTATTTATTGAAATTAATTTTAATTACATAGCATATTACATTAAATTACATACTAATATTATGCATTATTATGCATTGTAAATTATGCAAAATTACAGCATTTAAATGGTTCTCCTTTTCCTATGTTCTCCTTGCTGTCATATAGTGTCTCTCTCAGTGAATGGGACACAGATTTTACTAGTAAAATTTATAAAATGAATAATATATGTGTCAAATAATGTTCCTAGTCTTTTCTTCCTGTGGAGGTGACTACAATAATTTACTATGAATTAAATGAAAATCAAATTAAATACAATTTATTGTATAACCAAAATACCAATAATGCCCAAAAGAAAGAGAAAAAACTTAGCGTGTGACTTTTAATTATAAACAAGCCCGAAATATACCGGGACTTATTTTGAAATGTCTGTACTATTGCAGGCTGATCCTCCTGTCTAAAACATTTTATATAAATAGGCCATAAAGTAGACATTGTAATAATTCATCAACTTGAGTTCATTAGCAATCGCTTGGCATAAATCTGCACTTTTCATTGATTGAGAATCACTTTGAAGTAGTCTGAAGCGCTGTTGCGCGAGCTTGTAGAACACACAACAGCGCCGCCTAGTGACTTTGCAAAATGCAGCGCCCATGGGAATGTCAGCGGGAGTAAACAGTTCTGATGCACACGTAACAAGCAGGTATGAAACGACTAGTTTATCGATCACGGATGGTTTCATTATCTTGCACGGATATAAAAGTACAAGTGGATAAACATAATAAAAGCAAAAATGTGTCTCCAAATATACTTGGGCGGCCGTTATTATACGTGGGTGGCCACGTATAATAACGTATAATCTATGTATCTATCTGTCTGTCTGTCTATCTATCTAATGGATTAGGTAGGCAAGCTGTTTATTTCAAAACATAATTAACCAAGGGTCCAAAAAAACCCTCCAAACAAGTGATTTTATTGAACATAGGAACTACTTGTGTAAAAGCCACAATAAAAATACATGAAATAAACAAGTAATAAAATCCTGGTTGATGAGTGATGATGTTTCAGCTGTGAATCAAGACCTGTCAATCTAAGCTATCGTTCCAATCCAAGCACGCTCCACCAGTAAAACAGTGTCTTATTGGTCTCTACACATCGTCCCTTCTCACTATACTTACCCACCACACCCGAGATCCAGTTTCCATTGGTTGAACTTTCAAATGACGTTTCAAACACTGCATCATGATCGCATCGCCATCGAATCCTGGAAGTACTATTGCTTTAGCAGAGCAGCATGTCAATGTCATTCAGTCTTATGTTGTGTTTGGGCTCGTTCGAGACCACCTGCTCTAAATAAAGATGTGATCTACTATGGTTTACTGATGTTTGGTTACAAACCAAAACGTTCATTGTTTTTTTGCACTATGGAAGAGTGCACTTCTAAAATGTCAGCAAATTAAAAGCACTTGTTAACGGGGACCTATAATGCCCCTTTCACAAGATGTAATATAAGTCTCTGGTGTTTCTAGAATGTGTCTGTGAAGTTTCAGCTCAAAATCCCCCACAGATCATTTATTATAGCTTGTCGAATTTGCCTCTATTTGGGTGTGAGCAAAAACACGCCGTTTGTGTGTGTGTCCCTTTAAATGCAAATGAGCTGCTGCTCCCGCCCCCTTTCCAGAAGAGGGCGGAGCTTTAACAGCTCAACAACAACAAAGCTGGAGAATCTCACGCAGACGAAATGTGGATTGTCAAAACAAAAAACTTAAGTCACTGAAATAAGGCCAAAAAAGTATATTAAATCTGTGTTGACAAGACTTTTGGGTATTGGAGGTTGTAAACTAGAGTTTTTGCTTCAGAATTATGTAAAAATTATGCTGCCTACTCCTTCATATAAAACAATATATTGATTTAGTTTTTGTAAGACACTTTTTGTCAAGAAACACAGTATGCGTGGAGGCATGAATTTGCATGAATAATGGGCCATTTACACCTGAGAAGACAAAAGAATCACATAATAATGACCTGAAATGACTTGCATATTAATGAGGCCTTTCAGTCAGGTAGGCTGTGAAAAAAACCCTCTGTAATCATGTCTCAGCTCATCATAAACAGCAATACTGTGAAATATTATTACAATTAAAAATAATGGTATTCTATTATATTCTTTTAAATATAATGTATTTCTGTGATGCAAAGTGTCTGAACAATTATGTTACCTCTATGGCATTTCATATAGGCTTTTAGCTTAAAATCATGCACATTTGGAGCAATATTGATGGATTCTTATATATATATATATATATATATATTGATGGATTCTTATATATATATGTCAATTTTCTATACTGAGAAGTAATATTTATTGTCATCAATATGAGTGCTGTATACTGTGTTTTCAGTTCATACTTGTAGCTGGAGGGCGCTCTCTGTGCACATTTAGTCCACAAATTATTCTAAAGAAGAAGAGGACATTTCAGGAATGGTGTTTTTAATTCATACTTGAAGCCGGAGGGCGCTCTGTACACCTTTAGGCCACAAATTCATATAAAGAAGAAAAGGAACAAGGAACTAACGGCATGTCTTCTAGAGATCGCTAACCATAGCTTTACCATCCAAATAAACACTTTTCAAGACAATAAATACACGATTGAGACGATGAATGCATGTATTGCCTCTGAATTTGCATCTGAATAGTGCTGGCTCTGTGGGCGTGGCCACATTAGCGGATAATGAGCTGAATCACAGACTTCTGACATGGCTCTCTTTTCATACAGATTACATAAACACAGAATGTTTGTTTTCGATTTGACTTGCATGATTTAAAACCTTACATTTCAACATTTCTTTAGACACAAGTGTAATTTTTCTGTCATTAGTATTCATAAGTTACAGTTCATTTGCTGAGAACTATCAGATTGGACTTCGTTCAGAGGGAGAGGAGTGATCACGTATCATGTTAGTTTTCTTTATTTTACAAAAAGCACAACATTGTGTTTTTACTCTGAGTGTACACAAATAAAAGAAGACATTCTATAGTTTCAGTTGATATATTACTTATGTCTCTATGACAAGAAATGACGTATTTTAAGTCTGTTTTACTGCAACGTGAAAAAAATTCTGCAAAACGCGCCGGCGCGTTTTCAGACCTCAGGGAGTTAAGTAACATTATAACATTGTAGCACCCCCTGCTTCTTATTTAAGAGGATAAAGTTAATGATTAATTTGATCGTTAATATAAACAATGATCAATTATGAGAATTTATTTAAATTGGCATCGCTGGTGTCCAGCTTTGTGGTCGATTCAGATGTGCATGTGTACTCAACACACACCTGAACAAACCAAGACAGACATTCAAATCCATTAGTCGCACGTAGCATCAGTCACTATTTTGTAATTCCTAACATCTCCATCCTTAAAGATATTTTTGATTCATGACTAGGTATTACGCTGTGTTAGGCCCTGCATAAAAACATCAGTCAGATTTAGAGGTGAAATTGAATTATGTCACAGGGAATAATCTGTCAGCGCACTTTTTTCCTGGTTACTCGAAGGGGAAAATTGAACAAGAAGAAAAATTGAAGGTACTTAGCTGGACAGCATGCATAATTCTTTAAGACAGGCATCACTGCAAAGTTGTCTGTTTGCAATTTTCTCTTTGTCCTAAAATGGCATCAGTCAGGCACATTGGGGAACCCTGAGGGTCACGAGCATGCACTAATGCTAACGATACAATAAACACTAAAATAGACACAAATGAGTATAATACGTTGACATAAAATACGAGTTTGAATGAAAATGTTTATCGCAGCTCATATAATTTGATCTTGGCCAAAATTGATGAGAAATATTTGAGATTTCTGATATTACAAATCTGAGCACAATTATCAAAATCTCTTTATATGAGAAACATGAGATTTTGTTCTCAGGAGAAGCTGGATTTGAAATATCAGTTCCATTGAGAAGAAACTCTAGAGATATAAAAGAGATCTCCTTTATGATTTTTCTTTCCCATGAGGCGTCTCCCGATTCAAACGTGGTGTTTTGTTCTCGCACCTTATAAGCAGCCCAGGCTATGTTACAGCTAGTTTAGAGCGAGTTTGTAGGACTGTATTGTCCTATATAATAACACTTTACCATATCATTGTCATTGCTCCTGACCTTTGAGACATTGTCATCAGCTTTAATTCCGTGCTGCAGAAACAGGCTCTTCCAGCTGTCAGACGTGTGCTTTATTTAGCGCTGTGCGTCGTCGGCCGGTCAGAGTTTCCCTTGTGGGGCCCCTTGACGCTCACACACAGACAACAAGTCACACAGTCTTTCCCAAACACACACACACACCCTGTACAGCCCAGAGCCGGCGCTGCAGCAGAGAGGCAGAGAGCGAAAAGAACCGGGAAACTGCTATACTGGCCGGAGAGGGAGGGAGACGGAGAGACCCTCGGGTAAGGAAGAGCGACAGAGTATTGTCGTGATTTGTGAGAGGTTTAGCACGTGCTGCTTTCACCGCATTAATTGGTTTCTTGCGGCACCTTGACCGCTGTCACTGCCTGCCAAATCTGATGAGATCCATGATCAGACGGCTGAGACGGGAAGACACAGGAATGCGGACAACCCTGAGGTGACACTCGGTGTGTTTTCTCTTCTCCATCTCATCCTCTACGGCTGCTCCACCCATTCCTTCAGGAACACCACTGAATTAATCAGAGCTGTCCGCACTAAGAGGATCAATAGCGGTGTTTGACAGGAGTGGAGCATTTACTCTTTTTTTGGGACCAATATTTCCAGGGCTTACTGAGGACAACGAAGCCCATCGGAACGAATCGGACCCGTCATCCGTCTCTCCATGGCATCTGGGCTGTTTGCACCAGGAATATTTTGGAGAAGGGACGGCATGCATCTCCGGGTTTTCTTGGGGAAGCATCTCCGACGTCCAAAGGAAGCATTTTCCTCAAACAGTTATTAATGTCGAGACTTCAGGATGAGGATGTACCACAGTGAGTTTCAAATCCCACACAAACGGCAGCGGAAGGACCCTCGTTCTGCTCTTTGTTTGTTATTTTTGCTCTACTACTATGGAACAACCCCTTAACCCTCGAGACTGTTTTTCAGTGTAACATGTTTGCCATTTTGTTGCCTTAAAATTTGATTTACGCACACTGTCAACATTTATAAATGGATGAAGTGTCTTCTCGAGACTCTTCTATGGAATAGCACACGTCTAAGAAGATGTAATCTCCATTACTCCAGGCGGACTTCTTGTTTCTGAGATGCTTGGAGCACGTTTCAGTGGAGGCATGTAAGCAGGGTGTATTATGGCTATCCCGAGGCCGGCGTAAGAGTTATTTATTTCTGAGAGAGAGGAGCCAACCCGAACCACACCTTTGCTTAAATGAAGACCGGCCGCAGTTACACAGGAAGGGAGAAAAAAATGATGCACGTCAACAATTTCCCGTTCCGAAGGCATTCCTGGATATGGTGAGTGGTGAAAAATGGCTTGGAAAATGGAAACGGGACAGTTAGTGTTATGTAGTGGCCAACAGTGACGTCTGGCCTAGGAAAATTGACAGCTTCATCCTTCATTCAAATATTATTAGAAAGATTTTGTATGCATATTGCATAGTTGTGCTTGGAGTCAATTGATTTATTTGTGATAACGCAATGGAACATGACATAATTTTTGCCCAGGCTGTGAAATTATGAACAAATGCAAAAACAAGAGAGAACCAACTAAATAATAACTGATTGTATCGTAGTCAGTGCATTTTTTAGCTGTAGTTTGCTTTATTTTGCCAAATGGTTTTGTCAGATAAATACCTTAATCAAGTTTAGGGTTTTGTTTCTCTCTCGTATTTTAAATATTTTGATGGTTTAAAAGGGTCATTAAAAACCAATCTCCCCTCCAGACATCACTTTTGGCCACTACTATGTGTAGTTGTGTTTCATGACACTAGAGGCAGTCGGTAGGTCAAGCCTGTTTTACACACCAAAACATTGAGGTTGCACATATTTGCCTGTGGATTTGTCTTAATCTTGAGGTAAATGTCATCAGGTTTCAGGGTAGTATGAGCAAAGGTGCTGATGGAAAGCCATTCTTTGGGTATTGTGGTTGTTTATATTTTCATTTTGTTTAAACGGGTGGTTGATTATTATTTGTTTTTTTTTTTTACTTTAGTTAGTGTGTAATGTTGCTGTTTGAGCATAAACAACATCTGCAAAGTTACGACGCTCAAAGTTCAATGCAAAGGCAGATATTTTCTTTTAAAGAATTCACAACAAATGGATGGTAGGGACTACAACACGCTTCTTCCCTGGTTAGTGACATCACAAACCCTAAAATTTACATAAACCCTGCCTCCGTTACTGACAATCGTCATTTTGGCTGCGTGAGATTCTCCAGCTTTGTTGTTGTTGAGCTGTTAAAGCTCCACCCTCTTCTGGAAAGGGGGCGGGAGCAGCAGCTCATTTGAATTTAAAGGGACACACACAAAAACGGCATGTTTTTGCTCACACCCGAATTGGGGTGAATTTGACAAGCTATAATAAATGATCTGTGGGGGATTTTGAGCTGAAACTTCACAGACACATTCTGGAGACACCAGATACTTATATTACATCTTGGCATTATATTATTATATTACTTGTTTTCCTTGGCTTTATATTACAGAAAACTGGCTAATGCTTCTATTAGAATGGCTGAAGGAGTAACTGCAAATTTGCCATTTTTGGGGTGCAAATGAGAACGTAAAAATTATATTTGTTGTTATTTCTGTTCACCACTATAGAAGTTTTCCAAAATATGATGACTTCCGCTTCTGAGAACTGTTGTCTGTTAGAATCTCCATAAAGGTCACCAGTTGTGACGTAAGGAATACTGTTTCCGGGACCTCATTTCTATTGAAAATACTATTTCAACAGCCGTTTATGAGCACTGTTTATTCATATCACACATTTAAGCTAAGCATTTAAAAAGTCGTGATGTGCACTACAGTCTCCCGGACACCAATATTTTAGCGAGGAGTTTCGGTATGGGGATCAAGGTTAGGATCATGATTTTTTTGGTTGTACCAACAGCACAGCGTGAGTGTGTATTAGCTTTTGGCACCCAGGAAATTAGGTCTTTGCTACACAAAAGTCATGTGACTGTTTATTTTCGCTCTCCACATTGGGTGTTTTCCAGGTTATGTGTGCAACCACAGCCTTTTTTTAGTGACCGCGGGCCTCATGTGTTCACCAGCCAGCTTTTGAAGCCCGTCAACACCCGAATATGAACAGCAGGCTCTGGTGTGAAGCCCAAAAAACAAAACAGCGCAAAAACAGCGGCACAGTGAATCAGACTTGACAGCGGCGGGCTTTGGGTATAATGTCTTGCTTCTCACTAGGGCTCTTCGGCGTCTATAATGGCATCGCTCTGACATGCTGCTTTGCGATGGTGATAAATGAGGTAACAGGAACGTTGAACAGGGATTCAGTCCAATGGAGGTCCTTGTTTCTAGTTTCATGTAGGAGTGTCACACTTAAGTTTCCTTAAGTCACAGCTTAAACAGAGGCGTCATAAAAGAAGCACTGCAGGGACTTAGCACATGACAAATGACATTAAACAGACCTTTAGCGTTGGTTTAGTTCATGTACCGACAATGCTCCTTAAATATTTGGACAAGTAATTTGCATTTTTGTTTGCTATGATCAAATTACAGAGTTGCGAAAGCACCATATGATTTCTTTCAGACCCTACAGCAAGACAGTATTGTTCTGTGAGAACTGAAAGCATGTGTGGGTGTGTGTGTGTACGTTTGCTGCTTTAAACCGTCAAACTTTTACCTATTTTTTCACTTCCACCTACACCATGCTGGTTATTTCAGAAGAGATCAATGGTCCAGTGATCTGCCGTATGCTGTTCAGCTGGTATTTCTGCATTCAGAAATGACAGGATTGAGTTCGGATCAGCCTTTAAGGTTGTGTTTTATAGCCTTAAGACAGATCTCTCATCTCAGTCGTCTTCCCTAAGGCATTTCCATTGACGTTTCATGTGAAACGTTTTCTGTGCAGTTCAGTATTTTACATTAGTTGCAGTTAAAGCATTTGTCAGGTCAAGACATGTCAAAGCTCCCTGTTGGTAAGAACAACACAGTCTTCCTTATTGGAATGAACTTACACTCTTTATATTCACTGCTTGATTTGTTTTGTATTATAGAAATGGACTACTAATGTTGTTTTAAGCAATGAGGAGCAAACATTAACGTACGTCACAAGCAGAACACGCCAAGATTATGCAAACATGCGTCCCAATTACAGATACTGAACAATGACAAGCTTCATTTGCCTCTGTTTGCGAAACAGACAAGTCAGTTTGAACAAGTTTTCCTTGACTCACCAAAAGAAGCTGAGGTTGTGGGTTCAAATTAAGAAAGGCAATAGTGAGCGTATTATTATATTATAGTATATTATATTATTATATACTACATCATCATGCTGTCAAGTTACGGGACTTTTTGAATGAGTCATTGAATCATTAATCAGTGATTCGTTCAAAAACAATGATTCATTCAGAAGCAAAACAAATCATTGTCTTTGAATCATTGTCATTCATTCAACTGATTCATTCTAAAATAGATTCATTCAATAACGAAACACATGCTATT